>NC_084800.1:42169339-42533714 GCF_963169125.1 Humulus lupulus
TTTTCTTTTGGTTTTCAGCCTATAGATTTTGATGTGTTAGTTGGGAATTAATGGGAGTTTTTGAGTAAGATTGATTGGCTTTTGAAGATGTTGTGATATGTATGAAGTTTAGGGGTTGAATTGGGTGTTTGGGTGATGTTTGGGATTGGTTTGGAAGGTTGGTTTCAAGGAAAAACGCAGGGGAGGAAATCTGGTTTTTGCTGAATTGCGGAAAAGAGCCGCAGCACGGCTAGGGTGAGCCGCGGCCCACGTTGGGTGCTGGGAAGGAGTCGCCTCTGTCTAGGGGGCGGGCCGCGGCCCGACTAGGGAGGGTCGCGGCCCTTAGAGGCATTTTTGGCCAGAAATGAGTTTTTGGCTTGGGAATGCTAGCCTTAGGCCTCGGGATCGATCCTACTACCCGGTTTAGTTTGAATGGATGTCCCGGGGGCTAGATATTGGTTTGGGAACCTATGTTGATCATTTTTATTAATGGTGTCCCGTATTTAGTTATGACTAGGTGACTTCTAAAGGACTAAAAGTTGATTATTCTCAAGGGTCGTTCCTTTATTCATTCTAGCTCGAATCTGAGGTAAGAAAAATGCACCCTGTGTATATGTGACATGCATGGTTGTACTTGATGCATGTTGGATGATTATATGTGATGCATCTAATGCACAAGAAACATGTGATTAGGACATGCTTTGTATATTGAGTATGATATTGTTCAGAGCTTGAGCCTCTGTGTTTATGCATGATCCTAATTGTACTAGTATTTGTTAAGTAAGCATGCTGAATGCCCTGAATTCGGATATTGGATATGTGATATATATTTGGTGGCAATGCTTACTTGTATATGGCACAGACTAGTCAGGGATACTGACCTAAGAGTCAAAAATGGCATAGCGTCATGAACGCCGAGCCAAATGAAGATTAGATCTAATCGATATCAGCATTGAATGACTCATATGGGGTATTAATGTTGGAGCGACCCTAAGGTCAATGAAACTTGTAAGCGCTTGGCTAGTCTAAGACTAGTTACTCAGAGCCAGGGCCTAAGGTCTAGGTGACTGCTTGTCACATGGCTAGGGAACGATGTTCCATGGTTATGACTCTATGGTCATGAGGAAGGTTATGTTGGTGATTATTCATCATGCACCTATCTTGTCTAAGTTAGTGACATGTTCACTTATCTATAAAACCCGGTGACCCTATCGTCACATGTCCTATCTAAGCTAGTGAAAGGATCACTTATTTACTTGACAGGTTATGCTGGTGACTATTTCACCAGATACCTATCTTGTTAAGCTAGTGAAATGATCACTTATCTATAAGCTTCAGTGACCCTATCGTCACGTGGCTATTGGGAATGGAACCCACCTTAGTGATTGTACCATTGTCACTCTCCTGTTTGGACTGAAAGTCCTAGATGATTATTATGATCATTAGTTGATGTATTATACTCAACATTACGTGAACTCAATTGCTTGCCTGATTAGGGCTATATCTGCTAGGCGTGTGCCTTATGATTTGATGACATGTTATTACTGTTCATGAGCATATTAAGTTTTCTTGCTGGGCTTCGGCTCACGGGTGCTATGTGGTGCAGGTAAAGGCAAAAGAAAGTTGGACCATCCTTGAGTTGGAGAGCTTAGGTGATGAGGTGTACATATGCAGCTGCTCGACCACCACGGCCGAGGTTTGAAGGGAAACTAAGGTTTAACCTTGTTTTGCCGCTTAGATTGGCCTGTTGTAAATATTTTCTTGTAATAGACCTTTAAATTATATTTTGGGATCCCAATGTATAAATTAAACGTTCTAATGAAACTTTACATCTTAACCAAAAATTTTAATCCCTAAACCGCTAATCATACTTAGTTTCACGATTTTGGCCAAATGACTCTGTACGCCCTAATTATCCACGGGCTATTAGCGGGCTGAGAAATGGCATAATTATATATCAGCCACGTGGATTCCATGTATCCGGAGCTGCTATTACCAGGTCCCACCTCTTTAGCTCGAGGTAACCAAAGGCTTACTAAGGTTACTAAGGAGTCAGGTCAGAAGTATGGACATCGCGGGCTAAGAAGACATCCAGCTCGAGGTGCGAGCTTAAGTTGGCGTCTGTGACCCCTTATTAAGTCAACCATGCAATGTAAACGTGCATATATCAGACATCACGTGTCTGATATATCCCTGAATTCTCGGACATGCAGCATAAACGTGCATGTTCAGGCACCCACGACTGGGTCGGGCCTTGCAGCCCATTATCCCCCTTACCTATTGATTAGACCACACTTCATTTGTCAGGTTTTAGGAATTAATCATGAATGTTACAGAAGTGACATGATGGGTAAGAAGGTCACGGGATGACCCCCCTTGCCAACCCCCAGGTGCCATCTCCTATAAATATGGAGACCCTAGGAGTTGCAAAGGGTTGGATTCTATTGTGTATAGAAACACCCTGGAAAGAATACCAGAAAGGTACCAATAATATTGGCTGGTGGAGTAAAATGATTTTAACCTTCAAACCACCTAAAAAGATATTCGTGTCACCAATTTATTTTAAGAGCATTCGTCTGTTACGGTTCATTACTTAGCACTAATCCCCTCTCTTATTCTATTAATTATCTGTTGGCGAAGAACCGCGTCAACAGTTTGGTGCTTTCATTGAGAGCTTGTTAGATTGGTGCTATCGCAAATACCCAACCATGGTGGTCACTCGCTCAAGACATGGTAACGAGGCGGACCAACGTGATGGGCAGCAGGCCCATCATGCCGCCATCTTCGATGATCAGAACCCTGAGGTTCAACAGCGGCCGGGCAAGCAGCCAATAGGCCAAGATGACACTGGGAGTTCGGCTCCCCGGCCACCTAATCCGAACCCAGATTTTTATACGGCGGTAGAAATGGAGAATGCACAGCTGAGGAGTCAGCTGGCGAAAGCTAACCAGCAGATTCAAGAGGTTTTGGCCCGACTACCCCCCTTACAACCGACGCTAACGTTGGAAAGAGGCAAGGCGAGACTCATAAGTCCCGCCGAGGTAATCGGTCTAGGCCTAGCCGGTCGGCTAGACCCCCGACGTCTAACTCTACTCCCACATCGCAACACTGGGAGACCACCTTTGAAGAACTATCTAGGGCCGAGCAACAGTACAGCCGATCGGTCCGAACTTCAACTCCTAGCTCACTTCCACCCTCGAGTGTTCCCAGGAGGGCTCGAGGGAATTCGCGAAGGAGATCCGGGGAGGGCTCACAGCGACAGCCCGTCCCGACCAGCCGTCCTGCACCCCGCTCAGACCGCCAAGCGCAGGATCCGAAGGTTGGTAGAGCTGAGCGGCCCCGACCTAACCTAATCCGCCCTGACGCGACCAGGATTGCATCCCCGGTCAGGCATCCTCCTTCACCGATAAGATATATCTTGCGTAAATTTAAGCAATTAAAATGTGCAAGTATACACAGTCGGCAACGAGTAATATAGTAGTAAGTGAGTATCGTCTCCACAGGGATTTCAAATTAAGCAAATGCAAAACCAACTAAATAACAATTTAAAAGTAAAAGAAAAAGGAATTATGAGAATGAATGTAATATGGATCTGAAATTAAATGGTTGCAATTAATTCTAATTAAAATGTAGCTAAGATGTCAGCAAAATTTAATTCAGGAAAAATATATGTGAATAAGTAGATCTGGATGGCTATTTCCCCCTATGTTGATCTGCCCAATTGTTATAGCAATCGTTCAGCAATTATGCACAGAGTTAACAGATTTCTAAATAAGCCAGTGAGATTTTTCCAAAACCCACTGAGGTAATTCCACAACGTAATTCAATACATTCCTATATTAAACCAGGTTGTAAAACAAGCAATTACACACCAAATCTCAGGTTATACAAGGTAGTAAAATATTCCTATTTCACTCACTAAGAACTACCTAAACATGGTATTCCTCTTGCATCATTCAAGTTGATTCCACTAGATAGATTCTTTCCAAAATCAGATCTAGCTAGTTTAATTGTTAGTTATGGCCAGTAATCAACAATCATTAAACATTAATTTCACTTGAATGAACAAAGGCAAATTACTAAACTCATGCATTGCATTAATACTTCATCACATAGGATTCATAGCCACCCAAATCTCAAGGTGATTAGTTCATGTCTAAAATCAAGGTTACAAACCCAAGTAAAATTAATTCATCCATAGTAACACAGTTCACAGATTAGACAAATAAGTATATACACTACAAAATGAGGAGTATAGAAGAAAGAGATAGTAGCAAGTCTTGTGCTAAGTCCTCTTCCTAGCTGTGAGCTTCTTGACCTTCCTCTTCTGTGTATATCTCTCTGTTTTTTTTCCTTTTTTTTTTGTTTACTCCTCTTCTGAATTTAATGGTTAGTCCATAAAAAATGGTAGTCATCCCCGTACTGTGTCCTCTCCCCTTCTCTTTGCACCTTACCCTTATTAGAAAGCCCATTTCCATCTTTGGTCCATTACTCCTTGCCACCTCAGCCAGCTGACTTAATTCTTTAAATGGGTGCCACATAGGCGTTGAAATCAGTAAATAACTGCAGCTGGCTTTTGTCCACGTCAGTCTTCATTTTCCAGATTTGCTAACATTTTGGCCTACTGCATTCAAGCAGCAATTCCAACTTTCTGTCCCCTTTTTCTTTTGATTCCCTTGGCGAGTTTAAGGTTCCTTTCCTAGATAACAAAACACACATATTTACATAAATATTTACAATTACTACCAACAAATCACAAGACTCTTGAATTGACACACTAATTAGAAAATAAAGGTAAAAACTAAACAAACTTACAAATAACATCACACTCATTACTCTTTTCACCCAAAATTCAAGTTCAAAGTTAATAAAATTAACTCTAAATCATAGAGTTATCAATATACGTCTCCTCCTCAGCCAGTCCGAGATATTCCAGCTCATGGGAGCAGTAGGAGGAATCCACCTTCCGCAGGGCCTTCCCATCTTAGCAGGGCGCCCAGAGAAGTCTCGAATCCTCATCCCCAGAGGCGGGCTCCAAGCTTCTCAAATGGGAGCTATTGGACCGGAAGCTGTCGAAGTGACCTTTTTGGCGGAGACCTGTGCCAACGCTTAAGCTCGGCGCAAAGTCCTCAAGACGCCTCGAGGGATGACCTCCGAGATTGTCTAAACTCTCAAAGAGGAGACTCAGTGGGAAACGACAGTCGTGCTCTCCAAAGGGAAGACCTGTCCGAGGTACGCGACAGCGGGAGTGTCCCATATAACCTATCTCAAGACAGGAGGGACAATAACCCGCCAAACGTGTACAATGGATCTGGAGCTGTTGAACAGCCCCGGAACAACCAAGGAAATCAGGACAAAACCCTTGAGCGCCTGGCTCAGATGGAGGAGCTGATGAGGAAGCTCCTATCAGAAACAGAAAAAGACGAATATGATTCAGGGGACGAACTTGAGCTCTTCGCCCCCAGCATAGCAGCAACAGTGTATCCACCTGGATTTCGTATGCCGCACTTGTCCAAATTCAACGGAGACAGGGATCCGTCAGATCATCTGGGTATGTTCAATACCTTGATGATGGCCCACAACATTGGCTCCGAGCTGAGATGTTTAGTATTTCCCTCCACCTTGACTGGGTCGACCAGACAGTGGTTCAAACAGAGTAAAAAACAGTCAATCAGCTCGTGGAAAACTTTCTCTACTGACTTCAAGAGAGCATTCCGAGCTTCCCAGGCTGCCCGCGTCAAGGCCGACACCCTGGCAAACGTAAGGCAGCAACCCGACGAGCCTCTAAAGGCTTACCTGAACAGATTCGCGAACGTCGCTGCTCGGGACAGAGACGCAGATGACAGCTCCAAGCTCATGGCTTTGAGAACGGGAATCCTCGTCGGGGGGGGGGGGGGTGGGACTCTGGAATGAGATACAAAGGAAGGGAGTCAGCACCGTAAATGAATTCCTAAATAGGGCCCATGGATGGATCAACCTGGAGGAGGTGCAAGCCTCAACCCCAGGAACCTGCCAGGTCCCTAAACAGCCCGCTGGAGTGGGAACGGAGGTCATGACAGCGACCCAGACCGTTACGCAGAATAACCAGTTTGGTGGATGATAACTCTACAAAATAAAGTTATTTTACCACTTTTTATGTGCTAATTGTTGCTTAATTCTTGAGTCTTTAATTAATTTATTAAGTTTTAAGTAATTTTGAATTTATTAGTCTTATCATGATTTTATATACTTTTGTGTGTTTTTGTAGTTATTTTGTTGTAAAATGTTGTAGTTAATTATTTGAATTATTATTGTTAAGTTAGTGGTAAAAAAATGTTGTATTATTAAACTTAAATGTAAAATATAAATTAAGTTATAATTAATATTTTCAAAGAATTAAATTGATTTATTTTATAGTTGAAAATATTGTATTATGATTTATTTTATATTTATTTTGTAGGAAATTTATGCTCTTGAAAAGAAAGAAAAATGAATGACAATATGGCATTTTCAAGAAAGCAAGACAAGAAAAAATGTGGCATTTTTGCCTTCTTTCTTAGGCCCAAAGCAGCACCAGCCCACTTGCCAGGCCCATGCCGAAGCCCATATGCCCAACATTTTCCACCTCACGCCTCTCTCCAGCTGCATTTCCTTCTTCAGCCAAGCACCAATGACCACAAAGCCACCAGCCACGGTCTCCTCACACTCCTTGCCAGCCTCATTTGGGCCCAAGCCCAACATCACCTCACATCACAGCCCACCGTGGGCCTGCCCCAACGCCAGGCCCAATGGCCAGCCAGCTGCTTCCCTGCCACAAAGCAGCCCCCCATGCATGCCCAATTTTCTTGAGCCCAACAATGTCTCTTTGTCTTTGTGTCTAAAAATACCACATTTTTACCTCACTTTCTACACATTTTACCCCAAAACATCATTATTACACCCTATATTTTATCCCTATTTGCCATATTATAATTAATTAAATTAATTTAATCAATTTAATTAATTTAAATTGATTATTTTAATCATCATTTTTGGCTATAAATAAGGGATTTGGGGTGTCCATTTTTGGGAGGGGAGGTTACTATACCATAATTTCTACACATTCAAAATCTCTCAATTCTCTTCATATTTTTCTTCTTTTTGGTTATTTTCTATGTATTTTTAGAGGGGAGGTTACTATACCATAATTTCTACACATTCAAAACCTCTCAATTCTCTTCATCTTTTTCTTCTTTTTGGTTACTTTCTATGTATTTTTAGATGAAAAGTTTGGGGGTTTCTCCTCCAAATTTTCCTATTTATGTTTGTAAATTTTAGTTTGTATCTGTTATTCTAGTTACGTGTTTCTAATCTTTTTAAGATTATTAAGGTGATGATGAAACAATTTGTAACTAGATAGTGTTTATTTTGTATGTTGATTTCCCATTTTGTGCAACAAAGTTTATGGAATTTTCTTCTTCAAATATCTTCTTTCATCTTAAATATCATGTATTTTGGATTGTTAGCACATATTTTCACTTTGTTCTTCATTAGTGCAAAAACATAATATTCTTTGTGTAAGATGTGTCATTAAATTGTACACATCCATGCTTAGAACAAAAATATTATGTTTTGCCTTATAAATAATGTTCATTGATTTATTTGTTATTTCATTATATTGATTTACACTAAATGCTTTGAAATTATAATTTTAAAAAGTGAAGAAAAATCTTATCTTTTTAGAAGTAATTTGTGCTTAAAATTATAAATCTATTTAGAAAATGATAGTTTAAATTATTTTAACTATCACTAAAACTTGGAAATCAATATACTAATAAATATTATTAAACTTACATTTTGTGGATTCTAGTATCTTAATAATCTTTTTTTTTAACACTTATTTTCAACTCATTATTGCTTTATTTTTATTCTCTTAAATAGCTTTATTTTTCAATCTTTTATTTTATGTTCATAATATTAAAACTCATCAATCTTTGGAGCTAAGTTAGAATTTATTACTTTTGATTTAAAATAGTTTTCTCTTTTCGATTTTAGACAACTCCTTTGGGTTCGACATCCTTGCTTACACGATCACTATTCTATATGAACGATTCGTGCGCTTGCGATTTATAAATTTTTAAACATACCCGTTTTGGGTCCTTCAAGTTTTTGGCGCCGTTGCCGGGGAGTTTCAGGAGAAAAGAAACGAAATTTATCTCAATGTTAGTAAATTTTTCTACTAGTTATTTTAATTTTTGCACTTAAAAAATATATATATTTATAAAAACTAAAAAAAAAAGATAAAAATAAAATTTGGGACGGTTCTACCACCCATAAAAAAAAATATACTTATATTTCTATATTTATTGTTTTTTATAGTTGACGGCACTTATGCCTCCTATCTATCCTTTTAATTTTTATAGTCGATGGCACTTGTGCCTCCTAATTTTGCTATAATTTTGTTGTAATTTATCTTGTTGTTATTTTTTTAATTTTATTTTTGCAAGTTACAAGTTGATGGAAATTTTGCCTCCTAGTCTTTTATTTTATATTTTAGTTGATGGCACTTGTGCCTCATAATTTTTACCTTATTTTTGTTATGGTTGATGGCATGCTATGCCTCCCTACTCTTGCTTAAATTTGGATAGTCTTATTTAATTTTGCCTTATTTCTCTTTATCCTTTATCATATTATTGTGAAAAAAAAAATACTTGAAAAGAAAACTTGAAAAAATATATATATTCTTGAAAAGAAAAAAAAAAGAACTTAAATCTTGTCCTAGCTCTGGTTTTCATTTCTTAACATTGTTTTTATTCTCTTAATTTTATTTTCTTGTTGTTTTTTCCTTAATTGTCATCTTAAAAAAAAAATAGTTTGTCATCTAGTTTTTTCCATATGGATCATTTTAATTATAGTTGGAATTCTGAGTACAACTATTATGAGCACTCAAATTTAAATTATGGAGAAACTAATGATATGCATGATTATGGTGAATCCTTTGATATCCCATTTTCCCCCATCTGTTTGATTATGGCGCAGCTGGGGTGTGCCGCGGCCCTTGGCGTCTGGCAGAGGGAGCACCCTCTCTGTTTGAGGGCGCGCCACGGCGCAGCAGAGGAGGGCTGCGGCCCTTAAGGCCAATTTTGTTAAAATATGGTTTTTAGCTTGGGGATTCAAACCATAGGCCTCGGGGTTGGACCTAGTAACCGGTTGGGTGGTATTTGATGTCTCGGGGGGCTGGGATTTGGTTTGGGAACCCTCAGTTATCATTTTTATTGATAAATTCTATAATTTGGTTATGACCAGGTGACCGTCAAGGACTTTAAAGGTTGATCGTTCTCAGGGGTCGTTCATATTATAATTCTCACTCGAACCAGAGGTAAGAAAACGGTGTATGAATACAGTTGCACCCTGTATAGGTATATGACATGCATGGTTTGATATTGGAGCATGTTGGTTAGTATATGTGGACGTGGATTGCATATTAAATGATGTTGTACGCTGATTACTTGTTTAAGACACTGACTAGTCAGGGACCGACTCTAAAGTCAAGAATCACACATTGAATGGCTCTATGGAATTAATGCTAGACCCTAGGGTCGAAGAACTTATAAGCGCTTGCCTGGTCTACGACCAGATGAATATAGCTAATGTATATGACCCCGGTGACCGTTTTTCACATGGCTAAGGGACGTTGTCCATAGTTTCGACTCTAGAGTCATGAGGAAGGTTATGTTGGTGAGTATTCACCATACACCAGTCCTGATCAACCTATTAGAGAATCACTTATCAGTTAAGCCCTAGTGACCCTGTCGTCACATGGCTAGAGGGAGCGATGCTCGTTATTGTGACTTTTGGCTATTGTCACCTATTTGCTGGACTGATAGTCCTGAATGGTTATTATGATCGTTGTTGATATTATATCATGCCTTATTGTGTTTTCTTGCTGGGCCTTGGCTCATGGGTGCTATGTGGTGCAGGTAAAGGAAAGGAGAAGCTTAACCAACCATGAGTGGAGAGCTTGGGCGATGTTGTGTACATACAGGGCCGCTTGACCGCCACGGTCAAGGTGTTCTCAGAGGGACTAGGGGTTTACCCTACTTTTGCCGCTTAGGCCGGCGGGGATTGTAAATCTGAGACTGTAGTAACTCTTTTGTATTACGAACTACTTGTAAACATTTTGAAAGGCTCATGAGCAGTTTATTTACTTAATGAAATGTACCCTTTCCTTTTTATTGGTTTTCCCCTTAACCTGATAATAGTACCTAGATCACGTTTTTAACCAAAGGACTCGGGTAGCGAGTCAAATTTCCGATTCACTGTTCACCGTAACTGTTCTGGGGTAACCAGGGCATTACAACTTGGTATCAGAGCAATGCCAAGGTTAGGGTTCCTGTAGACTGGCTTGGTATGTACACACATCACCGAAGTCAAGCTCGACTCACGGTTTGGTAGCTATTTACGTGGTTACATGTATAATTGTTTAAATGTGATATATATGCTTTGCCTATGTGCATGAGATACTATGTTGAGCCTGTGCCTTGAAATATTATATCTTCAGCAAATGTGTACTGATTGGTACTGAGATTGCTGGCGCCTGCTTATTAGTATGGTTGTTTATGAGTTATTATGTGATACATGCTGAGTGCTGAATGCCATAAACATGTATCTGATTGCGAATATTGAATGACTGTGGAATGTGATAATTGTCTGTTGTTCTTGGATCGTAAGGCGGCAAGAGGTTTAGTTATTACTAACTGACTGGCCGTATTGATTATTATTTCAGTAAGGTATCAGTGACAGAATGAACCCAGAACAGACAGGCACCTCAGCTGGCCAGAGTGGTCAGGGTCAGAATAATGACAACAGTCAGGGCCAAGTGAATGACCAATCTCAGGTTCCACAGCCAGCACCTGCGAACTGGCAGCAGATGTTTAATGATTTGCAGGCTATAGTGATAAAACAGGGAGAGGAGCTTCGTCTCCTAAGGCAGCAGCAAGTGCCTATGGTGGCCAGTGTTGCAGAGGCACCTTCTGTGTCGGTGCCAGTTATTGGGCAACTGCCTGGGGTTGAAAACAGATTGGAACCTCTTTATGAGCAGTTCAGGAAGCAGCAACCTCTTGTGTTTGAAGGCAGTGCTGATCCCACCAAAGCTGAACAATGGATGAGCATGATTACCACTATTCTTGACTTTATGAGGGTCGTTGGTGCTGAGAGGGTGGCCTGTGCGGCATATATGTTTCGGGATGATGCCCGGATTTGGTGGGAAGTGGTTGGTCAGACCAAGGATGTTAATCTCCTGAGCTGGGAGGAGTTTTAGACCCTGTTCAATGAGAAGTATTACAATGACGCCATTAGAGCGGCGAAGGCTGATGAATTTATGAGGCTTCTTCAGGGAAGCTTATCAGTAACCGAGTATGCCTTAAAGTTTGACCGTTTGGAAAAGTTTTCCAAGGAGTTGGTGCCCACTGATGGGATCAGGAGAGAGCGTTTCTTACAGGGGCTACAGCCCAGGTTAGCCCGAGATGTGCGCATCACCACTGTGGCACGAGTGACCACTTATGCACAGGTGGTGGAGAAGGCACTTACAGCTAAAACTGCAGAGATTAAGATCTGGCGTGACAATGCAGCCAGAAGGGATTTCAGGAGGCCAGGTCCTCCATTTGTGGGTTCTGGTAGGGGTGTTGGCCCCAGTGATCAGAAGAGGAAGGTTCCCGACACCTTCCCAGTTCCAGGTGCTGACAGGAGACCTCGTGGTATTACAATAGGTCGTCCTGGGGGCAGTGAAGCCTAGAAGTCCTATCCCGAGTGTCCTAGATGCAAGAGGCATCACTTGGGAGAGTGTAAAGCAAGAGCCTGCTTCTCTTGCGGAGCAGTGGGTCATCTCAAAAAGGATTGCCCTAAGGCAAGAAAGGAAGAGCCCGAGAAGGCAGACAGCTCGGCCCCAGCGCGAGTGTTTGCATTGACTCAGGCAGAAGCTGAGGCTTCCCTCTCAGTTGTTACAGGTCAGCTTCTTAGTGTAGGAACTGCTTATAATGTATTGATAGACTCTGGTGCTACACATTCCTTTGTTGCTAGTAGTGTTATTGATAGGTTGTGTAGACCTTGTGATTTCTGTGCTGTGGGGTTTGGTACTTTTTTACCCATTGGAGAGCTGGTTGTATCCAGGAGGTGGGTCAGATCTTTGCCAGTGATAATGGAGGGCAGAGAGTTGTCAATGGATCTTATAGAGTTGGTTATGACTGACTTCGATATGATACTGAGTATGGACTGGTGGGGCAACCATTGACTGCAGAAGAAAGATGGTCACCTTTGAGCCTGAGGGTGAGGATCCTTTTGTATTTGTTGGTGCTGTGCATGGACCTCGTATTCCTATGATTTCGGTATTGAGGGCTAGGGATTTTGCAAGGGGGTTGCATTGGATTCTTAGCCAGTGTGGTTGATACCACCTAGGTCGTGCCAGTGAGACCAGAGGATACTAGACTTGTATGTGAGTTTCTGGATGTATTTCCAGAGGATTTTCCAGGGTTGCCACCACACAGAGAGATTGAGTTCGTTATAGAACTGGCCCCAGGGACGGAGCCAGTGTCTAGAGCACCATACAGAATGGCCCCAGCTGAGTTGAAAGAGCTGCAAGAGCTGTTGGATTTGGGTTTTATTAGACCTAGCTTTTCACCTTGGGGTGCGCCAGTTCTGTTTGTAAATAAGAAAGATGGTTCTCTGAGGATGTGTATAGATTACAGGGAACTGAATAAGCTGACAATTAAGAACCGGTATCCTTTGCCAAGGATAGACGATCTGTTTGATCAATTGCAGGGTAAGACGGTATTCTCTAAGATCGACCTTCATTCTGGTTATCATCAGTTGAGGGTCAAGGAGGGAGACATACCGAAGACCGCTTTTCGCACTAGGTATGGGCATTATGAGTTTCTAGTTATGTCATTTGGGTTGATTAATGCCCCTGCCGCTTTCATGGATATGATGAATAGGGTGTTCAAGGATTATTTAGACCAGTTTGTGATCGTCTTTATCGATGATATTCTGGTATATTCTCAGATTGAGTCAAAGCATGAACATCATCTGAGGTTGGTTTTACAGAGATTGAGAGAACACAGATTGTTTGCAAAGTTCAAGAAGTGTGAATTCTGGTTGTCTTAGGTGTCCTTCCTTGGGCACATTGTCAGTGAGGAGGGGATTAAAGTAGATCCATCAAAGATTGAAGCGGTCAGAGATTGGCCAAGGCCAAAGAATGCTACTGAGGTTAGAAGTTTCCTTGGATTGGCAGGGTATTACAGGCGTTTTGTGGAAGGATTCTCAAAGATTACTACTTCATTGACTGAGCTGACACGCAAGGGTCAGAAGTTTGTGTGGTCAGACAAATGTGAGAACAGCTTCCAAGAGTTGAAATAGAGGTTGATTACAGCTCCAGTTCTGAGTCTTCCTAGAGACCAGGAGAAGTTTGTGATATACTACGATGCTTTTCATCAGGGTCTGGGCTGTGTTTTGATGCAATCAGAGAGAGTTATAGCTTATGCTTCTTGTCAGTTGAAGGAGTAGAAGAGGTATCCTACTCATGACTTAGAGTTGGCAGCGGTATTTTTTGCTTTAAAGATATGGAGGCACTATCTCTATGGAGAGAAGTGTGAGATTTATACAGACCACAAGAGCCTGAAGTACTTCTTCACCCAAAAGGACTTGAACATGAGACAAAGGCGTTGGCTAGAATTAGTGAAAGATTATGATTGTGAGATTTTGTATCACCCAGGGAAAGCCAACGTGGTAGCTGATGCGTTGAGCCGGAAGGGTCCAGGACAGATTCATGGTATTAGGCTGATAGCCAGAGAGTTAGCTGATGATATGACCAGAGCTGGTATAGAGTTACTGGTGGGCCAGTTGGCCAATATTACGTTACAGTCTACGCTGCTAGAGAGGATTAAAGAGGGTCAGTTGGGTGATCCACAGCTGATCAAGATTAGAGAGGATGTCTTGGATGGAGCATCCAGGGATTATACAGTGTCTGATTTGGGGTTTTTGAGATACAAGGGACGGATATGTGTTCCGTTAGACACTGCATTGAGGCAGGAGATTCTGGATGAATCTCATACTACACCTTACTCTTTGCATCCAGGCACCACGAAGATGTATTAGGATGTGAGATCATTGTATTGGTGGCCAGGGATGAAGAGAGATGTAGTAGAGTATGTGGCTAAGTGCTTGACATGTCAACAGGTCAAGGCTGAGCATCAGAGGCCGGCAGGGTTACTGCAGCCTCTGGATATCCCAGAGTGGAAGTGGCAAGACATCACAATGGACTTTGTGGTGGGCTTGCCCAGGACAGTTGGTCAGCATGATTCCATTTGGGTGATAGTGGATCGTTATACCAAGTCAGCTCACTTTCTACCAGTGAGGACTACTTATATTGTTAACCAGTATGCAGATCTCTATGTGAGAGAGATCGTGCACCTCCATGGAGCTCCTAGATCGATCGTGTCAGATCGGGACCCTACGTTTACTTCCAAGTTCTAGAAGAGTTTACAGACAGCCATGGGTACACGACTGAAGTTCAGTACAGCTTATCATCCTCAGACAGATGGGCAATCTGAGAGGACGATCCAGTTATTGGAGGACATGCTACGGGCATGTATGCTGGACTTTGGTGGATCATGGAGTAAGTATCTGCCTTTGATAGAGTTCTCCTACAATAACAGTTATCAGTCTACCATTGGTGTTGCACCTTATGAGATGCTATATGGTAGGAAGTGTAGATCTCCCATTCATTGGGATGAGACAGGTGAAAGGAGATACTTAGGTCCTGAGGCGGTTCAGAGGACCAGTGAGGCTATTGATAAGATTAAAGCTCGGATGCTTACTTCTCAGAGTAGACAGAAGAGCTATGCAGATCCCAAACGCAGGAACGTGGAGTTCCAGGTAGGAGACTATGTCTTCCTTAGAGTCTCACCATGGAAAGGGGTGAGAAGGTTTGGGAAGAAAGGCAAGCTGAGTCCCAGGTTTGTAGGTCCATTTGAGATCCTTGAAAGGATTGGTCAAGTGGCTTACAGGCTAGCTTTGCCTCCGGCGTTGTCGGCCGTGCATAATGTATTCCATGTATCCGCTCTTCGGAGGTACGTATCTGATGAGAGACATGTTTTGAGTTATGAAGATCTGGAGCTTGAACCAGATCTCTCCTTTGAGGAGCAGCCTGTTCAGATACTTGATCAGAAGGATAAAGTCCTCAGGAATAAGACAATACCTTTGGTTAAGGTATTGTGGAGGAACAGCAAGGTCGAGGAGGCGACCTGGGAACTGGAGTCAGATATGCGGAGTCAGTATCCCGAGCTGTTCACGTAAATTTCGAGGACGAAATTTCTGTAAGGAGGGGATAGTTGTAATGCCCCGGATTCCCTATTATGGTTAATGGCTGGATTAGTAGGTCAGGAGGGCCATAACTGTTTAATTATGCCATTAAATGTGTTTATGCATGTTTATGAGAATTATATTATACTATGATGTTAAATGCATGCATGTGGGTCCACATTTGTTTACAGGGGTGTTTTGGTAATCTAGCCCGTTGAGGGTATAATTGTATATTTGTATGTGCGTTAATGATATATTGTGAGACCACATTATAATGTGGATTGGTTCGAGTATTCCGACATGAGACGATTGTTGAACGGGATTTATCAGTTTGGTCATAACAGGTTTGAGCTCGGGGCTCGGGGTGAGTCTCGGGGTGTTACTAATGACTATAGTGTTACCGGGGATTTTAGGGTAACGGGATATGAATTATTGGTGTTTGAGGATTTTGAGATTAGTGGGAATTGGGAAGCGTTAATTATAATTAACGGGGTAGGCGGAAAGTACCAATTTTGCCCTTGAGGTGGCTTTAGAGGCTTAAGATGACACAAGGGTATTTTGGTCTTTTGGGAGGATATATGAGACTTATGTGGCTGTAGAAGGTGGTAGAATAAACAGAAAAAAAACAGGGATTTGCTTCTTCCTTTCCCGTACATCATCTTCTTCACTTCTCCTTTGAGGGTTTTGAGTTCTTGGTGGAGATTCAACCAAGGGAAATTGAAAGGCTGGGTTGGAGCACTTGTTTTAGCTTGTGTGGGAGGTTTAAAGCTAGTCTCAAGGTGAGTTTTGGCCATTTATCACAGCTGGTGCTCTGTTTTACTTTTGGTTTCCAGCTTATGTTTTTGATGTGGGAAGTAAGAATCAAAGGGGGTTTTAGTGTTAGTTTGATTGGGATTTGATGAGGGTGAGTTAAGGGTGTTATTTGGGGGTTTAATTGTATGTTAGGAAGGGGTTTTATGAAGGTTTGAAGGACTGGTTTGAGAGGAAATCGTACAGGGGAAAAATTGGTTCGTGCGTGGGCATGTTTCTGAACTGGGCTGGGCGCCGCGGCGCAGCAGGGGTGTGCCGCGGCCCTTGGCGTCTGGCAGAGGGAGCACCCTCTCTGTTTGAGGGCGCGCCACGGCGCAGCAGAGGAGGGTCGCGGCCCTTAAGGCCAATTTTGTTAAAATATGGTTTTTAGCTTGGGGATTCAAACCATAGGCCTCGGGGTTGGACCTAGTACCCGGTTGGATGGTATTTGATGTCTCGGGGGGCTGGGATTTGGTTTGGGAACCCTCAGTTATCATTTTTATTGATAGATTCTATAATTTGGTTATGACTAGGTGACCGTCAAGGACTTTAAAGGTTGATCATTCTCAGGGGTCGTTCATATTATAATTCTCACTCGAACCAGAGGTAAGAAAACGGTGTATGAATACAGTTGCACCCTGTATAGGTATAAGACATGCATGGTTTGATATTGGAGCATGTTGGTTAGTATATGTGGACGTGGATTGCATATTAAATGATGTTGTACGCTGATTACTTGTTTAAGACACTGACTAGTCAGGGACCGACTCTAAAGTCGAGAATCACGCATTGAATGGCTCTATGGCATTAATGCTAGACCGACCCTAGGGTCGAAGAACTTATAAGCGCTTGCCTGGTCTACAACCAGATGAATATAGCCAAGGTATATGACCCCAATGACCATTTTTCACATGGCTAAGGGACGTTGTCCATAGTTTCGACTCTAGAGTCGTGAGGAAGGTTATGTTGGTGACTATTCACCATACACCTGTCCTGATCAACCTATGAGAGAATCACTTATCAGTTAAGCCCTGGTGACCCTGTCGTCACATGGCTAGAGGGAGCGATGCTCGTTATTGTGACTTTTGGCTATTGTCACCTATTTGCTGGACTAATAGTCCTGAATGGTTATTATGATCGTTGTTGATATTATATCATGCCTTATTGTGTTTTCTTGCTGGGCCTTGGCTCATGGGTGCTATGTGGTGCAGGTAAAGGAAAGGAGAAGCTTAACCATCCCTGAGTAGAGAGCTTGGGCGATGTTGTGTACATACAAGGCCGCTTGACCACCTCGGTCAAGGTGTTCTCAGAGGGGCTAGGGGTTTACCCTACTTTTGCCGCTTAGGCCGGCGGGGATTGTAAATCTGAGACAGTAGTGACTCTTTTGTATTACGAACTACTTGTAAACATTTTGAAAGGCTCATGAGCAGTTTATTTACTTAATAAAATGTACCCTTTCCTTTTTATTGGTTTTCCCCCTTAACCTGATAATAGTACCTAGATCACGTTTTTAACCAAAGGACTCGGGTAGGGAGTCAAATTTCTGGTTCACTGTTCACCGTAACTGTTCTCGGGTAACCAGGACGTTACACAACCCATACTTTAATGTTTCTTTTTATATTTCACTTTTATTGTTTGTTTTTGTTTCATGTTTTTCAAAAGAAAAAAAAAAGCTTGAAGGAAACTTCTTGCCCAAAAAGAAAAGAAGAAAAGAGAACAAAAGAGATAAATCAAGGAAGCATTCATCGACCTACACTTATAGCGTTTGAAGCCGTTACCTCCATCCGCCACCTTGCGCTGAAATTCCCCTCTTCCATGGGGATATGCACGGTCCGTGGCGATCAACTTGCTACCAGAGAATGCTACAACATTTCCATGAAGGGAAAAGTAAAACCCGTGCAGTTAACGATGACCGTCCAGAGTGGAAACGAGGAATCTCAGGAACCTTTGCCTAATCCTGAGATTGAAAAACCTCAGAGTGCCGGAGGGGAAGATATCGTCTTAAGTGATGATATCGACCCCATAATAGGCGAGGATAAGTCCGAGCTCCAAGCTATTGAAGAGCTCGAGGAGGTAAATATCGATCCACAGAATCCCTCGCGGATGGTTAAGCTCGGGAAAAACCTCTGTGACGAAAGGAAGGCGGAGCTGATCAAGTTCCTGCAGGAGAACCTAGACGTGTTCGTATGGTCTCACGAGGACATGGTGGGAATCAACCCGAGTGTCATCATGCACACCCTCCATTTGGATAAGAGCATGCTAGCGAAATCCCAGAAATAGAGGCGCCTAGGAACAACCCGAGCAAAAGCCCTAGAAGAGGAAGTAGCCTGGCTCAAAAAGTGTGGCTTTATCCGCAAAGCTAAGTTCCCGGTCTGGGTCGCTAATCCTGTGTTGGTCCCGAAGCCCAACGGGAAATGGCTGACATGCATCGACTTCTCCAATCTGAACAAAGCTTGCCCCAAAGAGTGTTTTCCCTTGCCAAGGATCGACCAATTAGTAGACGCCACGGCGAGGCACGAGCTCATGTCCTTTATGGATGCATACTCGGGCTATAATCAGATCGCCATGAACCCAGCGGATCAGGAGCACACTAGCTTCATGACTCCAACTAACGTCTATTGTTACAAGGTCATGTCGTTCGGGCTGAAGAACGTCGGGGCTACATACCAGAGATTGGTGAACAAGATGTTTGCCAACTAGAACGGGAAGAACATGGAAGTGTACGTCGATGACATGCTGGTCAAGTCAAAGGCTGCCGATAACCATGTTTTCGACCTGGGAGAATGCTTCAAGATACTGATAGAATACGGCATGAGGCTTAACCCGTAGAAGTGCACTTTCAGGGTCGCATCTGGAAAATTCTTGGGTTTCATTGTTAACACCAGAGGAATTGAGGCGAACCCCGATAAGATCAGGTCGCTGCTCAAGCTGCCCTCACCTCGGTCATGAAAGGACGTTCAAGGCCTAACAGGAAGGGTGGCGGCCCTCAATCGATTTATCTCTAAGTCTACCGACAAATGTCTGCCATTCTACAACCTACTCGGGGGGAATAAGAAGTTCGAATGGACCGAGGAGTGCGAACGTGCCTTCCTCGACCTAAAAGCACATTTAGCCGAGCCGCCCGTATTATCCAAACCAATGGCAGGAGAGCCTCTTTTCCTTTACCTGGCTGTCACAGAAGATGTGGCTAGTGCCGTATTGGTCCAAGAAGAAGACCGGGTTCAAAAACCAGTCTATTACATCTGCAAGAGGCTTCTTCGAGCTGAGTCCCGATATCCGATGATGGAAAATATGGTATTCTGTCTCATTACGACCTCCTGAAAGCTCAGGCTGTATTTCCAGTCCCACTCAATACGTGTCATAACAGATCAACCTTTAAGGCAGGTTTTGCAAAAACCTGAAGCATCAGGACGTCTGTTGAAGTGGGCTATTGAGCTCAGCCAGTTCGAAATTCTATACACTTCGCGAACTGCAATAAAAGCCAGGCCCTGGCTGATTTTGTGGCAGAGTGCACAGGATTCCGAGAAGATCCTGTGGAAGATTCACCCTAGGCCACCTCGGTCCAAGCATCATGGAAGGTATTCGTAGCTGGCTCATCTAATGAGAACGACTCTGGGGATGGAATCATTTTGATATCCCCAGAAGGACATAGATTCCACTTGGTGTTGAGATTTGGATTCAAGGAATCCAACAACAAGGCAGAATACGAAGCTCTGCTGACTGGGCTAAGGGTGGCCCAGGAGCTGAAGGCTGACTCCGTTCAGTGTTTCAACGATTCCCAGCTCGTGGTAAACCAAGTGCTAGGTGAATACCAAGCACAGGGAACCAAGATGGCTGCTTACCTAGCCAAGGTAAAAGTCGAGCTGTCTGCATTTGAACGGGGCTCAATTGAACAGATACCTTGGGAGCAGAATGACAACGCAGACGCCCTCGCAAAGCTCTCTACCACCTGGGAGATGGAGACTTTGGGGTTGGTACCGGTAGAGTTCTTGGAGAAACCAAGCATAGAAGTCGCGGTGGAGGTCGAGATGATCGACGCCAGACCGACCTGGATGACCCCCATCTTCGAGTATCTCACCGAAGGAAAGTTACCTGAAGGGCATAGCGACGCAAGGCGGATACTTTACCAGGCTCCAAGGTATACAGTGGTAGATGGGATGCCATACCGGCGTGGGCACTCTCTACCCCTCTTACGGTGTGTTCTGCCAGGCGAAGCAAAGATCATTTTACAAAAAGTGCATGAGGGTTTTTGCGGAGATCACACTGAGGGACAAAGCTTGGCCCTGAAGGTCTTAAGGCAAGGATATTACTGGCCCACTCTGTCGAAGGACTCGATCTCTTACGTCAAGAAATGGGATAAGTGCCAGCGATTTGCCATAGTTGCCTGAGCTCCCCCAGTCGAGCTGAAGATGATCTCGTCCCCGTGGCCATTCGCGGTCTGGGAAATCGACTTGGTTGGTGCCCTCCCTACTGGAAAGAGAGGGGTCCGTTACGCAGTGGCGGCTATCGACTACTTCACCAAATGGGCAGAGGCAGAACCCTTGGCAACAATCACATCAAAGAGAGTCCTCGACTTCATTGTCAAAAGCATTATCTGTCGGCTCGGGCTGCCAAAAAAGATCGTATCAGACAATGGAACGCAGTTCGATAGCGACCTCTTCACCGAATTCTGTGAGAGGCATGGCATTGTAAAGAGCTTCTCCTCCGTGGCCTATCCCCAGGAAAATGGGCAGGTCGAGGCCGTCAATAAGACGATAAAGGTGAGCCTTACGAAGAGACTGGATGAAGCCAAGGGGGTCTGGCCAGAACAGCTCCCCCAGGTACTGTGGGCATACCAGACCTCGCATCGAACTCCGACAGGTCATACTCCTTTCTCCCTAGCTTTCGGGAGTGAGGCGGTCCTTCCTGTCGAGGTAAAGGTAGCCTCGCATAGAGTCCAGGCGTATGACCAGGACCGCAATCACGAACTGCTCTGTGCGTCCCTCGACCTGATTGATGAAAGACGAGAAGATTCACAGCTCCAGCTCGCGCATTATCAGCAAAAGATCACTCATTATTTCAACTCAAAGGTCAGAAAACGTGCCTTTAGCATTGGCGACCTGGTCCTCAGGAGAATCTTCTTAGCCAGTAAAGATCCCAAAGACGGAGTATTGGGACCGAACTGGGAAGGGCCATATCAAATAATCGAAGTCATAAAGGAAGGATTATACAAGTTAGCTCGGCTTAATGGAGAAGCAGTCCCACGAACTTGGAATGCAATCCATCTGAAGAAATATTATCAGTGATACCCTTGTAAGGCTTAATCAGAAAGGCCATCTTTTGTTTATTAAGCAATGAGAATTAAATCTTTTTTCATTATTATGTATATTTGTGGATGTAATCTCAAGTAACCACGAAAGACCCTTTCCTAATTACTTGGGGGGCATACGGTGCTTGGATACAACCAGGTTATCTTAAGGACTTAGAAGTTAATTCAAATTGATTGATCATTGTTTTTCTTAAAAAGCACGAGATATTGATAAAGGATTAACGCAAACTAAGTCATATCCTGGATATAACCGGGTCATCCTAAAACTTGCCAGTTAATTCAAATTGATTGATCGGTGTTTTTCTTAAAAAGCACAAGATATTAATCAAGAATTAACGCGAACTAAGTTTTCAAATTAACGTCCTGGATGTAACCAGGTCCTAAAACTTAGAAGTTAATTCAAATTGATTGATCGTTGTTTTTCTTAAAAAGCACGAGATATTGATAAAGGATTAACGCGAACTAAGTCGTATCCTGAATATAATAGGGTCATCCTAAAACTGGGCAGTTAATTCAAATTGATTGATCGGTGTTTTTCTTAAAAAGCACAAGATATTAATCAAGAATTAACGCGAATTAAGTTTTCAAATTAACGTCATGGATGTAACCAAGTCCTAAAACTTAGAAGTTAATTCAAATTGATTGATCGTTGTTTTTTTTAAAAAAGCACGAGATATAATAAAAAATTAACACAGACTAAGTTTTCAAATTAACGTCCTGGATATAACCAGGTCCTAAAACTTAGAAGTTAATTCAAATTGATTGATCGTTGTTTTTCTTAAAAAGCACGAGATATTAATAAAAAATTAACGCGAACTAAGTTTTTAATTTAATGTCCAGGATACAACCAGGACTTATCTTAGAAGTTGGTTCAAAATTTATTAGCATGTTTTTTCCTAGAAAAGCATAAAAAGTCAATCACAGCACCAACAGAAACTAAGAGTATTAAAAGAAAAATGAGATAGAGGCAAAAGGATGTAAATCAATTAAGAATAAAGTTGATAAAACCAATTGTCTTGAGGTTAGAAAACCTCACAATACAAAGTTAAAAAAAATGTTTGAATAGTAAAAAGAGAAGAGAAGTCCTAGGCCCCGCCAGGCTGCTCCGATGAGGTCACCACCTCGCCCTCCTGCTCGGAGGCTGTGGAAGTCTCCCCGGTCTCGGAGGGTGCCTCTTGCTGAAGACGAGCTTTGAACTTCTCCAGAAAGGACTCCCATGCGTCCGCCCTCAAAAAGGAGAAGTCACCATCCGAGTTGAAGACCCAGCAGTGGTACAGCATAGCCTCCATGGAGGAGCTGGAAGCTGCCCTCTCCGTTGCCAGGGCCGCCTTGGCCTCCTCAGCTCTGGATTTCGCGGCATCCAGCGCGACCCAAGTGGCCTTGGCCTCCTCGAGCTCAGTCCTCACAGCGGCTAGCGCGGCCTTGGTAGCCTCGGCCTCCTGCAGCTTAGGTCGAGATGCGTCCAGCTCAGCCTGCACGGTCGCCAGGGAATCCTTGGCATCCTATTCCTGCTTTTGGGCTGTCTTAAGGGAGGCCAAAGCAGTCTGATGCTCGCCCCTCATGTCCTCGAGCCTGGCCCTAGATCGGGATATGCTCCGGTGGAGAGCCAAGGCACCCTGCAAGACCAAGAGATAATAAGGCAACTGCCTTAGGAAAAAAACAACAAACATGTGATGCATACGAGCAAGGAACACAAATGGCATGGCCAACTTACCGTGAGAGCCATCCCCAATGAAGACTCCATCACGTTCTCCGGGCTCCTTGTCTCGATCGCCCGCAGGTCCCTCTCGGTGGCATTGTAATAATGGTCCACGGTGTAGCTCGCCGTCTCATAGACCATCCCCCGAAAGACATCGGGGATCTTCTCCAAAGCCCGAGGATTCACCGGAACGCGCACCTCGGGGGTTGTGGTCGACAAGGTCCTAGGGGGCACCTCCATTTCCCGAACAAAGGCGGGAGCTCGCGGAGGAGGTGGGGGCATCTTCTCCATTGCAGGAGGGGGTGGAGGCATTTTCTCCTCGGCAGCCGAGGCTTGGTTTTTCCCCTTTGCAGGGGACTTGGAGCTAGTCCCGAGGGCTTTCTTCGCCAGCCGGAGCTTTTTTACCATGGGCCCGAAGGCCCCGAAAAAAGGGTTCCCTCCAGGGAACATAACTCGCAAATCGTTGTTCCCGGGCTGAGACATCTCCTCTGTTGAAGCAAAGACAGCATTAGAATACATGTAAAAATGTTTGTATAAAGCAACAAAAATAAAAGGGAAAATAGAACTTATGTATTGAAAGGGATCCTACACTCCAAGCTAGAGGAGGAATCTATGGTCACGACCACCGGCCCCGAAGCTGTAGCAGGGGAGTCTAAGATAACGACCTCGCGGGATGGAAAAGGCTCTGGGTCCGAATCTGGCTCGGGACTAGACTCTTCTACGTACGGCCTAATACTCGAAGCTACTACACCCTCCAAGAGGGAGGGCCACGACCTAAGATTGGTCCCATACTCCTCAAAAAAGACTGACCTAAAGGCTAGGGTATTATCTACGACTACAGTACCCCTAGGGCGGCTCATGTCATGCACCAGGACGAGCTGGTCGACGCATTGGAGTAAGGTTATGTCACGGTCCGGATCATTTTGATGGCGATGAACGGGCTGGTTAGGATTGAACCTAGCTAGCCGAGGGTCTGCGGTGGCCCTATCTAAGTCCCTAAACATATAAGGATTACCTTGCCCGGAGGGGCCAACTGCTGCTCCGGACCGGGCCCTCTCCACGGCTGTTTCTTGGGCGACCTCCAGCTCCCGCTTCCGCCGCACGAGGGGCACCTCGTCCTCTTCCTCTCCCACGGTCTCCTCAAGGCCAAAGTCTGGCCTGGAGAGATTAGCTTGCACGCCAGCATCGTCTCGTCGGACACAAGCTGGCGATAGTTCTTTTCGCTGGGGGGCAGCCCCGCCAATGTCTCGTATTGACCCCCAAGGGTCACGGACTTGGCCGTCCTCGCGAAAATGGCTGCATGATCGTTTCTAAGTCAGGAACTAATAAAAGAAGCAAATCTGTAATCAACTTACGAGCTAAGAGTAAAAGATACTTACGAGGGCGATTGAAATAGCAGTGTTCGCAGTTACGAAACCCCTTGGATATAAAGAACTAGTCTTTAAAGTCATTGGGGTGGCTGGGCAACTCAATGACCGCAGCCGAATTCGGAAAATGGGTCAAATAGTAGAACCCATCGCCTCGCCCCCGCTGCTCCGAGCTGGCCTTGAGGCAGAAGAAGTATAGGATATCCGTCGGGGTTGGGACATCCCATTCCTGCTTCAGGAATAGGTATTTCAGCCCCGTTAAAAAGCGATATGAGTTAGGGGGAGCTGAAAAGGAGCCAGCTTCACGTAATTAAGAAAATCCGCGAAGTAATGGTCCAGCGGAAGGAAGGCCCCAGCCTTGAAGTGCTCATCGCTCCAGGCCGCGTATTCCTCATCGAGCGGCGCGCACCTCCGCTCGCCTTCTAGGGGAGGTCGGGCGTTTAGGGCGCCCCTCCCAATCTCAATATTGTGGGAAAGGAATATCTTATTCACTTTCCCCTGGGAGGTGACCTTCGAGACGATCCCTCGACCTCGAAGAAAGCGTCGAGCCCCACCTCGAGCTCCTGCTCCACGGCTGGACCGAAAACGGGGATTGGAGAGTCCGTGACCACCTCCTTTCCTTTGGCTTGCTGAGAAGATAAGCTGCCAGCAGTCTTCTTGGGGGCGTGCTTCTTTGGTCCCATCTGGTCGCCTAACGAACAAAAGAAGAAAATTTAGAAAGGGCGACCTAAGCATAAGAAAGAATCTGACGCGAAGTGTTTCCTTTACACGGGCTAAGGTAATCTCAGCCTGTGGAGAGTGAGACCACGCGGTTCTATGAACACGCGTCTGTGCTCCCAACGGATCCCCGATTACTCGGAATTCGTGCGTCAGGAGGGTTAGGGTAAAATTTTGCCTTGGAAGGAAAGTTTCAATAGGCAAACATTGCAAAACCGCCTGTGAAGCGTGTCCCCTAAGCTACCCGGTTTTGCACCCTAAAAGCTGGTTATTTCAAACAGGCATACAAAAACTCTACCCAGAAAATTTCCCCAGAGGGTGTACCCTTTGAGTTGTACTCCTAAATGGTTTTTTCTACGGTCAATGCCCTAGAATAAAATCCTACACATATCATAGCACAAAAAATCAGCAAAATACTGCATGCGGCTACAGAAACAATTTACCTAAGCAACGGTGAAGAAGAAATTTAAAGCATGCATAAGCGGAGAACTTACAGAATGTTTTGCTGTGATGAGGCTGAAAGGGTCGTCTGGGTTGGAGTCCTGCTGAAATTGCTGGTGCCAAAGCCTCAAAGGAACTCTCGTGGCTAAACTTCTGGAACGCTGGGAACACTAACCGGAAGAAAGAGAGGGTTTTTTGAGACTGAGAAGATGAAGAAATGAGAAAACTTTCGAATAAACGGGTGGCCCATGCGAAAGGTGGCCACCATTTTTATATACATAACAGGCCAAATGAGGAGGGCCGTTGGATTGCATTGATGTAGGATACGAGGATCACTACTCGAAGGGCGAAACGACGGCCGGGTATAGGCTAGGCCATTTAATGCGGTTCTCGGAAGGCGTACCGTCACCAACCACGATGCTCCACGTATTCGACGCCTACGTAATGGGCAGGATGTGAAGAGTCCACAAAGAAGCCTAAAAGCCCCCACTGTGGCCCCAGGTGACATCATGTGCCACGAGCAGAGGCTTGTGGGGAAAATGTACGCCCTAATTATCCACAGGCTATTAGCGGGCTGAGATATGGCATAATTATATATCAGCCACGTGGATGCCATGTATCCGGAGCTGCTGTTTCCAGGTCCCACCTCTTTAGCTCGAGGTAACCAAAGGCTTACTAAGGTTACTAAGGAGTCAGGTCAAAAGTATGGACACCGCGGGCTAAGAAGACATCTAGCTCGAGGTGCGAGCTTGAGTTGGCGTCTGTGACCCCTTATTAAGTCAACCACGCAATGTAAACGTGCATATATCAGACATCACGTGTCTGATATATCCCTGAATTCTCGGACACGCAGCATAAACGTGCGTGTTCAGGCACCCACGACTGGGTCGGGCCTTGCGGCCCATTATCCCCCTTACCTATTGATTAGACCACACTTCATTTGTCAGGTTTTAGGAATTAATCATGAATGTCACAGAAGTGACATGATGGGTAAGAAGGTCACGGGATGACCCCCCTTGCCAACCCCCAGGTGCCCTCTCCTATAAATATGGAGACCCTAGGAGTTGCAAAGGGTTGGATTCTATTGTGTAAAGAAACACCCTGGAAAGAATACCAGAAAGGTACCAATAATATTGGCTGGTGGAGTAGAATGATTTTAACCTTCAAACCACCTAAAAATATATTCGTGTCACCATTTTATTTTAAGAGCATTCGTCTGTTACGGTTCATTACTTAGCACTAATCCCACTCTCTTATTCTATTAATTATCTGTTGGCGAAGAACCGCGTCAACAGACTCGATTAGCGAGTTTAGCCCTGTTTACAAGGCACACCGTAACGGTCACTGGAGTTTAGGGCGTTACATGTGTACTTGAGACCAATCTCTTTGTTTTTAATTTATGTTATCCAGATTTCCGGATAGCGTTTAGATTGATGACTTCGGGGAAGCAGAATTATCGATGTCTTTCACGGTAGGGGACCAGAGCTCGCGGATGGACAGAAAGGCTTCGCCTCCCCTGTTTGATATCCGGATTACTCTTCCAAGCAAGCGCAACACGGAAACTCGTTGACTCTCCCAGACTCCCGAAGGATACCCCTCGGGGAGGCCCCTTCCAGGAGAGGCCCTTCAAGTGGTCTCCGCGGAAACAGTTCCGTGCCTCGCACAGAACAAACCGAACTGTCGAGTCCGGGAGAAGGCATATTTGGAATGATATCCGTCTGACACAGGATCCCGCCTGACACGCCCGTCAGGACAAAGCCGCACACATCCCAGCACGCCTAAAGGTACCTTTTCGCCTACTGTTCCGCTGACAACTTGGAAAAGACGGCTGACTTTGTGTGTTCCCCATACTTTCACGTAAATATATCCACATAGAGTCTTGTAGCCATGCGACTACAGTAATTGTATCCCCTATTTATGGCTGGTGTAATTAAGACCCATGTACGTGGAGAAAAACCCTAATCCGAAACCCTAGCTATAAAGGCCCCTTCATTTTACAAGAAGAGGGGGGACCGAGAAATCACATAGCAAAAACTCTACAAAAATCTCTCTAGCTTCATCTTCTTCAAGAGAACCCGAGAGAAACATTGGGAGTGTGTGAAGTTCTTATGCACCAGCCATCTTATTGTAACCTTTTCCAAGTATAATAACATCGACTCGTGGACTAGGTCTCGTTAACGCCTGAACCACGTAAAAACACTGTTTGTTTAGTTACATTTCAGTATTTCTACGGTTCTTACCTTTTTATTATTCTGTTAGTTATTCGTTGCCGAAAAACTCGGTAAACATTTTGGTGCTTTCATTGAGAGCTGTAGGAAGTTGTTAGTCAGCTCTTTTTCTGTGTACGTTTTTTGTATTCACTTCGTACTAAAGAGATGGTGACTACGCGAAAATCCGCTGTTGACAAAAATGCTACGGTCAACCCCGATACCGTGATGGAAGATGTGGTGCAAAGCGAACCCTTAGACTACCGAGGTGAAGACCCGACATCCTGCCAGGATCAAGTCAGTACCGAAGATACAACATACTTAGAAGACGAAGAAGAGTATGTCCAAGACGGTTATTACAAGGACGGCTGCTACTATGAGAAGGACCCAGAACTGGTCCAAGTAGCCGAAGAACTGGTGGCCACTAAGGCCAAGCTTGCTGAGCAGGAGCGCGTCTCCGAAAGAATGCAACGCATGATGGAACGCCTCCAAAGTAAGTTCGGAGATCTAGGCGACTCGGACGAGGATACCTCTGTTCGAGGTGGTGCTGATGCCCCCATGCCGGATCCAGCCGCTGCTGGACCATCCAAAGCCGCCCCTAACAAGGGCAAAGAAAAAGTTGGAGAGCCTGTGCGCGCTGACGCCCCTGCACCTCCTAAAGGCGTGAATCACCAGGCCGACTGCCCCCCCCGCGCGCAGAAGGTCTCTGGCGCTCCTAGGCCCAGACGCCCTTCAGCCCCAAGGGGGCACTCTGTGCCTAAAGGGCCCGGTGCTAAGGCACCCAGGCCTAGGGGAAGGAACAACCGCCCCAGTGATTCCGTCAATCAGGACGGTCGGGCTGCGAACTCGCACTCCGAAGATAGCTGGTCCACGGTGGACCTAAGAAGAAGGTTGGAGGCCAAGTATGAGAAGGCCAAAGGGGAAAAAGCCCGGCCTCGCGGAGATGACCTCCGAAATCATATTAATGACAAGCTCCGGGGACGTGACCTCCCGGAAAGTGATACGAAGAGGCTCGAGGAACAGATTGCTGCCTTGACCAAGCTGGTCCGGAAGCAAAGTGGGGCCCTGTCAGATTCTGAGGACGAAGACCCGGAACCATGTATTAGGAGGATCGCGGAAACGTCCCTCCCGGATAACTTCAAAATGCCTCACATAGAATTATATGATGGGAGGACAGACCCGCGTACCCACCTAGCTAAATACAATAAAATGATGCAAGTGGCGCGCGTCAGTGAGGACGCCAAATGCATGTGCTTCTCACTCACCCTTACCAAGTCCGCGGAGGACTGGTGGAAAAGATTAGCTCCCGGATCAATCCACAGTTGGAAGGAGCTACAGTCCGCGTTTAGGAGGCAGTTTATTGCTGCCCGCGACCACGACATGGAGGTTGGTTCCTTAACCAACATCAAGCAGCAACCCACTGAGAACCTCAAAGCTTTCATTCAGAGAATGATGGAAGCTGCTGCAAAAACCAAGGTCAGCGATGACATGAAGCTGATCGCCCTTCAATCGGGCCTTACTGTCGGCTCCCTGCTATGGGGGGAAATGCAAAGGAGACGGGCAGAAACCCTGTCTGAATTCATGTCAAAAGCTCAGGGAATCATCAACCTTGAGGATGCCTACCAGCAAGCCTTTGGAGTTCCCTCGGCTCCAACCCCTTCCGTGACTGCGCCGAGCTTTGCTTCGCAAGCTCCCGCACCAGCCCTCACGCTTCCAGGAGCCCGATTCACTCCGAGTGTGTATGGGCCTTCCGCGTCTGCTCAGACGCCGGGTCAAACCCATTTCTCTAGGTATGGAGCAGTACAAACCGGATGTAGTATCGCTCCTAGCATGCCGCAGCCGCAAGCGGATGCCCCGGAACGAAGTTTGAGCCAATCGCGGAGCAAACGAAGCGGAAGAAACTCCAACCGGGGAGACCATTCAAAGAAACCCCGAAAGGACTATGAGCCCAAGTTCACGGAATATACCAGTTTGATAGACTCGCGAGAGAATGTCTATCGGGCGACCTGTAATATGGTCAACTACAGGAAGCCCCCGAAAGTGTCTCACGGAGGAAGGCGTCCGCGAGACTCCAGTAAGAGGTGTGAGTTCCACGGAGACGTGGGGCACACCACGAATGAGTGCCTTCAGCTGAAGGATGAGATTGAGTCCCTGGCAAGAGCGGGACACCTCGGTCAGTGGGTGAGAATACCCATAATCTATCCCGGACAGGGGGTAGTTCACGGAGCTGCATATTCCCCGGGACAGAGGGGGGCCGCTAGCGCTCCTGGAGCCGGTCACCCCCAAGCTCCCGGGTCTCAGTTCCCAGCACTTCCTCCTCCACCTGCTCCGGCGCCCATTGCCTTGTTGGCTCCAGGACCAGGCAACCCATATCCGCCCGGCCTTGCTCCGCCACCCGTTGACGGACACGTCGCCACCATTTCCGGAGGACCACACCTTGCCGGAAGCACCCGCAACTCCCAGAAGAGGTACTTGAGGGAGTTAGAGCACGCCGAGGAGATGTGCGCCTTGGTCCAATCACCTGCTCAACGTCCTCGAATGATGGATTTTCCCATCACCTTCACGGAGGACGATGCTCGACATGTGCACTTCCCCCACAACGATCCCCTCGTGGTGGAAGCCCAGATTGCCAATAAGAAGGTCTCACGGATCTTGATCGATAACGGAAGCTCCGTGAACATCCTCTTCAAAGCGGCCTTCCACGCGATCGGATTGACCGAGACGGACCTGGCCCCATGCCCCATCCAGCTTCAAGGTTTCAATGGGGACGCACTCATGCCATTAGGCAAAATTCAACTTCCAGTCACCCTCAGAGGAGAAAGCGACGCTTGTGCCTTCAAGCATAGCACATTCGTGGTGGTCGACTGCCCCACGGCGTATAATGCCATCTTAGGCCGACCGGTCCTGATCGATTGTGGGGCCATAACCTCGATACGTCACTTATGCTTGAAGTTTCCCTGCGACGATGGGCGTATTGGCACCCTCCGAGGAGACCAAAGAAGTGCACGGAGCTGTTATAACGTCTCCGTCCGAGCCGTCTACACGGTCCGAGAGACGTTTGCTGCCATTCCTTTGGGGGAAGTATTGCCAGAAACTAGGGGCGCTCAGGAGGCATACTTTGACGAACTCGACCCAAGAGTGGGAATCGAGAAAGCAATAGAGCCGATGGAGGAAGTCGAAGAGGTGATCCTCAATCCGGGAGAACCCACCAAGGTCATTCAGGTGGGGAAAAACCTGCCGTCGGCCGTTCGAGATAAGATCGTGGCCACTGTGAAGGATAATCAGGATATCCTGGCATGGTGCCACGCTGATATGACGGGGATTAATCCCAATGTTGCGTGCCACGCACTCAACATAGACCCAGCTGCAACTCCAATTCACCAAAAGAGGAGGCCGCTGGACCCAGTGAGAGCCGAAGCCGTCAAAGCTGAACTGGACAAATTGATGTCCATAGGCTTTCTACAGGAGTCGCACTATCCCGTGTGGTTGGCCAACCCAGTTCTGGTCCCGAAACCCGATGGGTCCTGGAGAATGTGCATTGACTTCACGGACCTAAACAGGGCCTGCCCGAAAGATTGTTTCCCTCTCCCGCGAATCGATCAGATGGTGGACGCTACTTCCGGGTACGAACTCTTATCCTTCATGGATGCGTACTCCGGATACAACCAGATCAAGATGCATGTCGCGGACCAGGAACACACCAGCTTCCTCACGGATAAGGGTGTCTACTGTTACGTGGTCATGCCTTTCGGTTTGAAGAATGCTGGGGCGACTTACCAGCGTCTGGTAAACAGAATGTTCAAGGACCAACTGGGGAGGAACATGGAGGTGTACGTGGACGACATGTTGGTAAAGTCCAAGACCTCCGGGGACCACAGTAACGACCTTGAGGAAGCTTTCGCCGTGATCCGAAAGTACGGGATGAAACTAAATCCAAAGAAATGTACTTTCGGGGTCTCGTCTGGGAAGTTCCTCGGTTTTATTGTCAGCTCCCGCGGAGTGGAAGCCAACCCTGAGAAAATAAAGGCGTTCATAGATATGCCTTCCCCCCGGAAGCATAAGGATGTCCAGAGCGTTACCGGAAGGATAGCTGCTCTCAGCCGCTTCGTATCCAAGGCCACCGACAAGTGTATCCCCTTCTTCAATGTTCTGCGAGGGAACAAGAAGTTTGAGTGGACCCCCGAATGCGAAGCGGCCTTCCAACACCTCAAAGAACATTTAACCCAAGCCCCCATTCTGTCCAAACCGATCGAAGGAGAGGCGTTGTTCTTATACCTAGCTGTGACTGAGCACGCAGTAAGTGCCGCTCTCGTCCGGGAAGATGGCCGTATCCAGCTCCCTGTGTATTACGTAAGCAAGAGGTTATTGGACGCCGAGTCCAGATATTCGATGATCGAGAAACTCTCCCTCTGCTTGCTGATCGCTTCACGGAAGCTGAGGCCATATTTCCAGGCGCACACCATCAAAGTACTCACCAACCACCCTCTTCGACAAGTCCTGCAGAAGCCCGAGTCTTCTGGCAGATTGCTTAAGTGGGCCATGGAACTAAGCCAGTTCGACGTCCACTACCAACCGCGTGTTTCCATAAAAGGTCAAGCTCTCGCGGACTTTATTGTGGAGTGCTCGGGAATGAATGACCTTCCAGAAGATCCTGTCCCGGAACTTCCCATCTGGAAGGTCTACGTAGACGAAGCCTCAAATGAAAAAGGAGCTGGAGCGGGGGTCATCCTGATATCTCCCCAAGGGCATCAGCTCCAGAGCGCCATCCGTTTCGCATTCCCAGCATCCAACAACGAGGCAGAACACGAAGCCATGTTAGCTGGGTTACGACTGGCCAGAGAAGTCGGAGCCCAAAAAATCGAAGTGTACAGCGACTCCCTACTTGTGGTAAACCAAATATCCGGGGAATACCAGACGAAAGGCGAAAGGATGGCTGCCTACGTGTCTCTCTCCCGCGACCTACTGCAGCATTTCAAAGGCTACCAAATCCGCCAGGTCCCCCGGGACCAGAACTCACTCGCGGACACGCTGGCCAAGCTTGCAACGGACCCGGAGATTGAACAGTATGGCTTAGTCCCCATCGGGCACTTAGAAGCCCCCAGTACTGAGACGCGAAGGATAAACGCCATCATCGACCATTCCCACTCCTGGATAGGACCCATCCTCAGATTTCTCACCACTGGAGAACTCCCCACTGATAAAGCTAACGCAAGGAAGCTCCAGTATCAAGCCCCCCGATACGTGGTTATGGATGGAAAGCTTTACCGCAGGGGGTTGTCCATACCCTTCCTTAGGTGTGTTGCCGGAACCGAAGTCAGCACCATCATCCATGAGATTCACGGAGGCTTCTGTGGCGATCATACCTCCGGGCTGAGCCTCTCCAAAAAAATCCTTCGACAAGGATACTTCTGGCCCACCATGAAGAAAGATTGTGTGGATTATGTCAGGAAGTGTGAGCAGTGCCAGAGGTACGCCAAGGTTCCGCGAGCGCCGCCTACGGAAATTACCCTAATGACCAGCCCCTGGCCATTCGCCGTTTGGGGCATTGACCTAGTAGGTTCCCTCCCCACTGGAAAGGGTGGAGTGAAGTACGCCATAGTCGCGGTAGACTACTTCACCAAATGGGCTGAAGCTAAACCTATGAACACGGTCACATCTAAAAAAGCACTGGATTTTGTCATCAGGAATATAGTGTGTCGTTTTGGGCTTCCACGGAAAATTGTGTCCGACAACGGAAAGCAGTTTGACAGTGAACACTTCACGAACTTCTGTGCTTCGCATGGAATTATCAAAAGCTTTTCCGCAGTCGCCAGACCCCAGGCTAATGGACAAGTGGAAGCTGTAAACAAAATATTAAAGACCACGTTGAAGAAAAAACTCCAAGCCTGCAAGGCTCACTGGCCGGAAGAACTTCCGCGAGTACTTTGGGCCTATCACACAACAGAGAGAACTTCGACGGGGCACACGCCTTATTCCATGACCTTCGGTTGCGAGGCCGTCATCCCAGTAGAAGCTATGATCCCCTCTCACAGGCAAGACACCTACGATCCTACCCGGAACCATGCCCTCCTCCAGGAGTCCTTAGACATGATCGAAGAGCTCCGGGAGCAGTCGCAGGTCCAACTAAAAATGTACCAAGGCAAGATAGCCCGACACTTTAACACGAGAGTCCAGAGCCGTGCATTCGAAGTTGGGGACCTTGTCCTACGGAGAGTATTTCCTGCTACGCAGGATCCGGGAGTAGGAGTCCTCGGACCCAACTGGGAAGGCCCCTACGAAGTCCAAGAAAAAGTGGGCCATGGGACGTGTCACTTAAAGAGACTCGACGGATCTAAAGTCCCGCGCGCCTGGAACGCGGAGCACCTCTGCCGTTACTACCAGTAGGCCCCGGACCATCCAGTCGGAAGTCCTTGGTGAAAATAACAAAAGTGAAAAATGTGGAAATAATCCCCCCTGTTGCAATACTAACGCCTAGCAGGCTATTTTAATGAAACGCGGAGGGATTCACTCCGCTTTTACTGCACTTTTTATCCCTATGTTCAAAGCTGCGTTTTAACAAGTGACCACGCGGTCCGGAGACGTCCGGACCCCACGCTCACTTGGGGGGTATACATGGCTAAGGCTTAGCCATACGCCCCTTGAACAAAACGTACACAGAACACCACTTATGTGCTAGCATTGTATTTGAAGTTTTTAAATTGTTTTGCTCTAATTGTTAAGCTTAGGTTTATTTGTTGCCATGAACATGCTTGCATTACGTGTCATATGTGCATTATGTGCTTAAGTGAAAATTGCCACAGAAATGCCTGCCATTATGTATCATGAGAATTATCTCTTGTGTAGCCCAGCGATGGACGGGACTGGGGGTTGAGGCACGTTCATAGAGCTACGCCAAAACACCCCCAACTCCTTGACAAGTCCTTTGCAGAATTCTCCACGAGCTCTGTAGAGCTTTGCTTCGCAAGCTCCAGCTCCGGGTCCCGCAAGGCGAAAGATGGCAAGATCCGCGAGCGCTGAAGAGCTTTGCTTCGCAAGCTCCAGCTCCGGGTCCCGCAAGACGAAAGATGGCAAGATCCGCGAGCGCTGTAAAGCTTTGCTTCGCATGCTCCAGCTCCGGATCCCGCAAGGCAAAAGATGGCAAGATCCGCGAGCGCTCTAAAGCTTTGCTTCGCGCGGATCTAGCCTCGCAGGGCTCCATGCCAGGTCCCTGAAGCCAGCCACCATGAGGTTCGCAACAACAGTTAGTTTTGCTTCGCAAAGATCTAACCTTAAGTCTAGCGACGCTCACCAAAAGAACTCCCGTTCCAAACAATGGAACGACTCACCTTAGCAATCCCAGCGAACAGTATAACTACAAGTCCCGGGATTGGCTATTTGCCTCAGGAAAGATAAAGTACGGTGAAAGGAGCCTGGCCGTTGGAACCAGAAAACCTTCGTAACCTAGAAACTACGTGGGGAAAGACATCATCCGTTAAAGCTTCAAGTGGGAAGTGCATAAGTTTTGGCCGTTGGAACCAAAACCCCATACGCCCCTACAACAGTTTCTACCGTATAAATGTCTACCCTAAGCGCAAAGATAAATAAAGAACTCGGCAGAAAAGAAAGGAGAATGCTATGATTATGGCAAAAATGTCCGCAATGAAAAACTCAAAATGAAAAACAATTAAAGATAAAACCCCTTCAAGCATTGGGGGTAACTACAGCGTCCACGACCGCAGCTTCGGGGGCATCTGTTTCAGCTGAGGCTGGCGGAGTCGGCTCATTGGAAGGAGGGATTTGGTCATGAGAAGGTTCAGAGGTCCCCGCCTCTCCGGGATCTCCCGCCTCAGGAGCTTCAGCACGTTCGTCAATGTTATAAGTTTGGACGTACGCCTCTGGGCCCTGATCCCACACGAGTAGCTTCTCCCTCATGGCTTCGGCATCATCTCCCAGATAGCCTAACACCTCCGGGTTCACTTTCCAGAGTTGATGCATGAGGACCACATGCGATATATTAATAGTCCTGTTCAGTATCACCTCAGCATCCTCCTTCTCCTTCAACCGCTCCGCCTCGGAGGTTGCCAGCTGTGCTTCTGCGGCAGTTAGTTGGGCCCTCAATTTTTCCATTTCGGCCTTGGAGGCATCCCGCTCCCCCTTAAGAGAATCAATCGCCTTGCGCTGCTCCCTATTTTGGTTCAGCACGGATTGCTTCTCGGTCACATGCCCCCTGGCAGTGAATTGCAAAGCCCCGATCTCTTTATCCTTCTCAGCGAGCCCCAACTGAAGCATAGACACGAGATCCCTGCTCCTCTTATGGAGTTGCTCCTCGTCGTGCAGCTTACTCTGAAGAGTGGAATATTCCTCTTGCCGCTTAAGGAGGAGATCGTTCTTTGATTGCAAGCGGGCTTCCAGGGTATCTTTCTCCACCTTGGCTTGGGACAGCTCTTCCCGGAGCTTGGAGTTTTCGGTCTTAATCCCATCCGACCGCTGTCTAAACTCATTCTCTGCCTTGGCCCGGTACTCTTGATATTTGGCAAGATATTTCTTCTCCGCCTCTTCTTCAGCCGTGCGCCGGGCCTGATCAATCTTCTCCGAAGCCCCCAAGGCCTGTTGGGTCAGTTTCTGTTTCTCCGCTTCCAAGGCTTGGCGAGCCAGTTGGCTCTCCTCCAGCTGAACCAGAGCTGCACCAACCTCCCGGAACGAGCGTTCCGCGATCATAGAGGCCTGCAAGGAAAGACAACAGAATGAGCTAAAGCAGGACCAAAAGACAGGTGGTCCCAAAAAAAAAAAAAAAAAAAAAATAACAACTGACGGCTTACCCCGGACAGTTGCTGCTTCACAGCGTGTGTCAGCAACAGCGGATCCTTGCTGCTGCTGATGGCCCATTTCTCAGAATTGAGCTCGCATAAGCTCAGGGCCATGTCCTCCATCATCTCAGCTCCGAACGGCGCCAATGCACGTCCGAGCCTAGGCACCAGCCTCTTCTCCAAGGCTGGACCATCCAGAACCGCTCCGGCCGGGTGAGGAGATCTCACCCCCTCGGCCAGCTCAGCCCTCTTCACAGCAGACAAGTTATCTGCCCTTCCCTGAGTAACGGCCTTCTCCGCCTCTAGCCGCCTCTTCAAAAAACTATCGGCCCGTCTTACACCCTCCAGGAGGGCAGCGGGAAAACTGGTTGGCTTCCGCGGAAAGTGGAACTTCAGGCCAGGCAGGGGAAGATTGGTTGTCTGAGAAGACGGAGACCCCGGAAGGGTGGACCCCCTTTGGGCTGGAGGAGGAGGCAGCCGGGGTATTAAGGCCCCGGTCTGTTGCTTTTGCTGCTGCGGTAGCAGAAGTAATTGCCCTTGTTGCTGCTGCTGGTTTGGATGTTGCTGTTGCTGCTGCTGCGGCGTTGGTGATTGTCTCTCTTGTTCCTGTTGCTGCTGTTGTTGTAGTTGTGATTGCTGTCGTTGCTGTGGTTGTTGCCTTCGACCGGGAGAAGAGTGTCTAAGGCGTTTGTTCTTAGCACCCTCAGCATCTTCTCCGGGACGCTTGCTCACCCCAGTTGTCCTCACGGGGAACACAAGCCCTTCCCCGTCGCTACTGCTACTCGAGACCATCGTAGTCTCGGAAGGCCCTTCAGCAGGGGACTTCTCTACCCTCGGAGACGCTTGCGCCTCGCCACTTGTCTTCTTGGGGGAGGCAGCCTTACCTCCCCTACCAGCCTTGGTCTTCCGTCCTTTCCCCGTGGGCGGGTCTTGGCTGGTGGCAGCCTTCTTAATAAGCAAAGTAACCCTCCCCAACATCTTGGCTTCGGGATACTCTGCAAGAAACGTACAAAGCAAGGTTAACGAACCAACAAGAAATGAGAAAGAAGATAAGCGGAAGACAAGACAATCAGCAACATAAAAGTACAAGCAAGCCCGCCAGCAGGGAACAAGAAACAAGAAAAAGAAAAGTTTGAAAGGGACGACCATGCACGAGAAACGTGGATGGCCTTCCCCGAGCAAAACAAAACATCGCTTCCTGCTCCAGGAAGCTCCCGTACTCCTTGAAGTCCGGGAAGAACATGCTGAGAGAAGAAGGGTCAACCATGATGACACCTTCTGGCAGACTACCATCACTCAGACACCAGAGGAGCTCATCTACCCTATCACAGTACCTGTCGAAAGGTATCCTACGCGGATCTAGCCTAAGGAAACGGGGATCAAACCCCATCTGAGAGGTCTGGGAAACCTCAGACAGGCTGGGGGTGTGGATCAATCGAAAACTAGTCTTACCTCTCCCGGAGGAACTAGCCCCCGGAGCCCCTTCGTTAGGGTAAGCCGCGGCGTGGCGAGCCTCGATCTCCTCTCCCTCCGGCTGGGGGTCGGGGAACCTCTCCGCCCAACTAGGAGATAGAGTATTTTCGTCCCGAGCGGCTTGGGTGATCACCTTAGACAGCTCCAGGGCAATCTGCTCCCGGATGTCAGCCGACACCTGAGTCTGCCCCCTACCACTTACTGGCTCGATATTTTGGAAGGAGGCGAGTAACCCATACTCCCTCAACGATTCGGAGGTCACAAGTCCCTCCACTCTCAACTCTTCCTCAGAAAGCCCTTCGTAGAACTTGGACCTCCTTATCATCTCCGCGCAGCGAGGTGTCCGCGGAACGACTTCTGCAAAAATCAAATACAAGCGTTAGAGATCCTCCCAAAAGGCAAATCAAACGCAAAGAAACAAAGTTGAAAAGGAAAAGAAGGAACACTTACCAGGGATTTTGAAGTCCAAAGATAGGGCTGGCACCCTCTTCAGCGGGAAGCCAGTCGTCAGGAACCAGTATTCCCGGAGGTCTGGAACCCTCGCGGTATGACAAGTGGGGCACATCACATCCGGGTGCCTTTCTAGCCTGTAAAACCCCACCTTGTCTGAGTGACCCCTCATAGGCTGAGACTTCAACCCATAAAAGTACAGCACCTCCTCCGGGGTAGGAGCTTCCAGTCTCCGGGACTTGCAAAAGATGAACCACCCCGCTAAGAGCTTGTAGCTGGGAGGAATTAACTGGAAGGGGGCAATCCCCGCCTTCACACAGAAATTGGCGAAGTAACTCCTTAGGGGCAAGTGCGCTCCGCACACTATGTGTGCCCAGCTCCAGGCACCAAAGCCCTCGTGGCTCTGGCTAGCTGACTCGCCCAGCACCGACAGACGGTGCCACATCAGACCTGGGATGTTCTTCAGGCCTGCCTCAGAGGAATACAGCTCCAGCATGCCATAATTCCTGAAAAGGTTCGGTTTTTGGTCCATCTCCCAGATGGAACTATTGGAGGTTGGTGGGCTAGCCGCGACCGCTTTCGCCTTTCCTTTCCCCTTTCCACCAGCGACAGGAGAGCCCTTCTCTTGGGCAGATTCAGCCTCCCCCGCAGCAAGGAGTTGTTCCTTCGAGATGTTCGTCACTGGACAAAAGAAAAGAAAGAAGAAAACACTCTAAGCAGTCAGCACCCTTGTCATACCCTAGTGGTATCAAAGGTGTCGGGGAGACCCTCCCCGAAAACTGCTTGGAGAGGCTCCCACCGAGCTTGCCGAGGGATTGGCACCATGCCACCCGAAGGACAGCAAGGAACCAGACTCAGACCCCGAGCCTAAGCCCACCAAAAGAAGTGTTTTTCCAGAGAAAGACACCCTAAAGGCGTTCATGCTTATGCCCTAAAACAGCAAAACAAGGGACGACTTTCCAAACGCAAATCGCCAAAACACGCAGAAAAGGCTACTTATCGACTCACAATCAATCACATGCCTACCAAAGCCCTATTCACACATGCACATAAGCAATAATGGCAGAAACCTCTACTCTAACAACTACCAACAACCTAAGGTTTGGGAGGAAAGAGCAAAGTAGAAATACTTACTGATATTCGGGTAGGTGGAGGTTGAAGGAGTAACTGGATCACTGCACAGCACGATCGCGAGAAGTAAAAGCTGCAAAGATGAACGGCGATTCAAACCAGGAACTTCGGGGAATAAACCCACTGCCAAATCAAAAAGAAAAGTTTCCAGATACTTACCAAAAGAAATGGCAAGTTCGGAGGAACGTAAGCTGGGAAGCCTGAGAGTTCGAAGGTTTGGAAATCTGAAAATCCTAAAGATGGAGAATCTGAAAGCGTAAAGAGGAAGAAAGGTCCTTTCCCTCGTTTTTATAGCAGGGAAGAGGCCGTTTCGAATTCCTCAAATGGACGGTCCCGTTCTTCCCATTCCGTGTGCATCAGATCCAACGGCTGGAGAGGAAGCGACGATCCTATTTATGACTCCTCGGATGGGAATAAAGTATTTATTTCCCATCATTACACCACCTCGGGCCCTGAGTACCATTAAAAACCGTCAAATCATTGGTCAGATGACTGACGCACGCATCCTCAACCAGTCGCCTCACGCACACATCTTGGTCGCAGAACCCTTCCCAGAATGACACGTGATCCTTGCCGCACTTGAGTACTTGGTCTCAAACAGAAGAAATTCCTTTTCTCTTTCATACTAATACTCAGGCGGGAAAAAGGAACCTTTTCGGGAACACAGAAGGTGCCCCCTCGCCTAGTCTAAGAAACTGATTGTACAAGCTCCCGGATCTCTCAAAGCTCCGCGACCTTGGGGGGTAAATGTTATCCAGATTTCCGGATAGCGTTTAGATTGATGACTTCGGGGAAGCAGAATTATCGATGTCTTTCACGGTAGGGGACCAGAGCTCGCGGATGGACAGAAAGGCTTCGCCTCCCCTGTTTGATATCCGGATTACTCTTCCAAGCAAGCGCAACACGGAAACTCGTTGACTCTCCCGGACTCCCGAAGGATACCCCTCGGGGAGGCCCCTTCCAGGAGAGGCCCTTCAAGTGGTCTCCGCGGAAACAGTTCCGTGCCTCGCACAGAACAAACCGAACTGTCGAGTCCGGGAGAAGGCATATTTGGAATGATATCCGTTTGACACAGGATCCCGCCTGACACGCCCGTCAGGACAAAGCCGCACACATCCCAGCACGCCTAAAGGTACCTTTTCGCCTACTGTTCCGCTGACAACTTGGAAAAGACGGCTGACTTTGTGTGTTCCCCATACTTTCACGTAAATATATCCACATAGAGTCTTGTAGCCATGCGACTACAGTAATTGTATCCCCTATTTATGGCTGGTGTAATTAAGACCCATGTACGTGGAGAAAAACCCTAATCCGAAACCCTAGCTATAAAGGCCCCTTCATTTTACAAGAAGAGGGGGGACCGAGAAATCACATAGCAAAAACTCTACAAAAATCTCTCTAGCTTCATCTTCTTCAAGAGAACCCGAGAGAAACATTGGGAGTGTGTGAAGTTCTTATGCACCAGCCATCTTATTGTAACCTTTTCCAAGTATAATAACATCGACTCGTGGACTAGGGCTCGTTAACGCCTGAACCACGTAAAAACACTGTTTGTTTAGTTACATTTCAGTATTTCTACGGTTCTTACCTTTTTATTATTCTGTTAGTTATTCGTTGCCGAAAAACTCGGTAAACAATTTAAATTACAATTGGGCCTAAATTCAAAGTCTTTTATTTATTTATCTTTTAATTAATTAAATAATTAAATCCTTATTCAAATTAACTAATTATAATTTGAAACTTGATTTAATATTATTTATTTATATTGACACCAATTTGTCAATATTAATAAATTTTCCCGAAAGTACCTATTTTATTCCCAAATTCTTAATACATGTAAAATATCAGTAAATTGACCTAGACAATTTGATATTCATAATTGATAATTAAATCAATTATTTGAGACTATTAAACTTGATTTGATAAAAGACGACATGTGGACCATGGATCCATGAATACAAGTTTCAATAAATTTCTGTGAGTTTATTTATTAAATCAATTATCTCACAAATTATTAATTTTCCATAACTCCACTATAGATTTGGAATTGAACTCTTGAATTTATAGAACGATATTACTCGCATAAAGTCGTTGTCTATTGTTATAATCACTGTTGTCAATCAATCCTCTATCGATGACTTACCAATTAGTTGGGTGTAAATTTACCGTTTTACCCTTCATTAGTACCATATCTTTAACTCCCACTAAGTCCATTATAAATGATAAATCAGTGAACTTAATGACATAGATGAGCGCTTAATTATTTAACCATTTGAACTAAGCTATTAAGGAAGTCATATTTTCACTTCTTTTATAAAAGCTATAGATTTCATATGTATGATACATACTCTCATTCAATTATACTAATGAACCTCCAAGATGTAAGTATGAGTTATGTCATAGGGTAAGCTTTTAACGAACAAATCAAAAGATTCGCACAATATAATTAATAGAAATATTAACCCTCATAATTTAGATCGACTTGACCTATGATCGACATTGTGACTCTAATTAAAATAGATAATAACGATATATATCTATCAATAATCAATGTCGGTCCTAGTACAATGTAACAAAATATATTTGATCTTATCTACTTAGCTAATGTCATGGACAAGATATCACACTTAGTGTATAAGTAGATCATATATATCATATCGTAGTGTTCTCCCCAAAAAATAGAGATCGATGACGTGGCAATAGAGGTGACAAGTGGCAGTACATGGTACGTAAAAGACACATTAATAAGTCAATAAATACATTGACTCCTGAGAGTTGTGATAAAATTTTGACTGGCTTGAGAAGTGTCATGACTGACCAGGCATGACCTTGTCCGACCAGTCACAACTTTGCTGCCCAGAAAAGTCATGCTAGACCAGAGTGCCATGTTAGAGGAGAGACATGGCATGCTAGACCAGAGTGCCATGTTAGAGGAGAGACATGGCATGCTAGACCAGAGTGTCATGTTAGAGGAGAGACATGGCATGCTAGACCAGAGTGCCATGTTAGAGGAGAGACATGGCATGCTAGACCAGAGCGCCATGTTAGACGAGAGGCATGTGCATGTCCTACCAGCAAGTGCATGTCCTACCAGCATGCATGTGTCCGACCAACACTTGCATATGTCCAGCATGCATGTGTCCGACCAGCACTTGCATGTCCTACCAGCAAGTGGTCCTACCAGCAAGTGTATGTCCTACCAGCATGCACATGTCTGACCAGCAAGTGTATATCCTACAAGCTAAGTGCGTGACTATCCAGTAGAGGTGTGTTCGACCAGCTTGAAGGAGATATGGATCAACTAGATAGAGGAGGACTAAGTCAAGATTCCCAGAAACGGCTCCAACAAGAACCGATCTTGGCACACGCGGGAATCTCTCATTCTTTCCACAAATTGGGTGTTCTGTTATATTTTGAATATTTTTGTAATTTAAATGTAATAAATATAATGAAATATCCCGATTCTAGGGGATATCAGATGTATGATCCTCAGCCTATAAATATATGACTTATGGGATTAGAAATGGGTCTTCTTCTTCTTTTTGAACTCTTTTGGGAAATTTTGGGTCTGAGTTTTCTAGAGAGAGAAAGTGCTTGTATCTGAAATAATTCTTGTATTCTTGTAATCTGTACTGAAGAAACTCAGTTGGCTCAATTCATCTGATCTTGAGTACAGATCTATAATCACAACTCTAAATGGATTAGGCTATTACCAACATATTGGGGCTGAACCACTATAAAAATTGCATGTGTTATTTACTTTCTGTTCAAAACCGTCTGTGTCGTTTAATTTCTCTTGAAGGTTCTATCGTTTTTTACGTTCTCACGTCGTTGGCCAAAAACGCGGTCAACACGTAGATTAACAAAACAATAAAAGTCTTGTGCACTATTTTAATCTTATGACTAATTCTTTTAAATATATAATTACATTTAAAACTACTGTGACTCAATCACTATAAGTGTAACTTATTTATATGTTCGAAATTTTATATATATTTGTATTAAGCAAATAATCATGTAATAAATACAAGCAAGCAACGCAATTGATAAGAAAAATAATGTCTATTTCTTTATTGATAATAAAAAATGTTACATAAAAAAATATAGTTTTATAAGGGTATAAAACACAACAACCATTGAATTCAAGTGAAGTGCAAATTTGAAGATCTAGATTTGACTATATCTATCTATATTTAATTTTTATTGATAGATTATGAGGAATTCTCATATTTGGCTTAAATTGTGGCGTGAGAAACTCATAATAGAAGCTACTATAAACAAACTGAGAACAACTTCTTTAGCCTTATTGACTCTTCAAAGTTCATCAGCATACATAGGCCTCTTAAGTTGAGGATGATCTAGAAACAAACAATCTAGCAGTATGTGGGTTTTAGAGAGAACCTTGATCAGCCAATGGATAAAGAAGACCAGGATGGAATTTTTGAGAGAGAAAGTAAACAAAAATAGTAGAACCCGAAAGTCGTTATTTCTTTATTTTTAGTACAAGTTTTGATGTACACGTGTCAATCAAAAAATTGTTGTGTGAAAAAGAGGTTGTATTAACGTCTGTTCTTAGCACAACTCTTACTAAATTTTATCTCATCATTTTAAATACATTACCAAAATTCACATTTTTTTTTATTTTACTATATTGAGTTTATTTATTATATTCATATCATTTAAATGTTATATTTTATAATTTTTTTGCTGCCATTATAATAATATTTTTAATTAATTTAAATGTTACGAAATTAAGAACAGAGAGGAAAGAGATAAATTAATCTAAAATATTGCAAGTATATGGTTAGTATTTTATTGACATAGAGAAAGTGCCGTGACAAAATATAAAATATAAGAACCGGTGAAGCCATTCTTTAAAATGTTTTGGAAAAAAAAGTTTATTTTGAGAATGTTCTCAAAAAATATATTTTTTTAGATCATATATTTTGTTTCGAAAACTTAACATAAATATGAGAATTTTAACTAAACTTAACATATATATGGACAAAAAAATAATTAAGCTAAATATGGTAATACACGGTTAATACAAAAATATAAATATGGAAATCCCATAAACTAAACAAACAGATTCCCATAATTTTCTCGCCCACTGCCAATCAAGAAAATTTTTGTCCGCGTACAGCAATTCATCGACCATTTTTTCCGATCACAGCTTCATATTCTCCATTGTTTCTGATCAAGAACTGGTGGCTGCTACTGTCATCATCGTCTCCGATCAAAATACGATCAAGAATTGGTGGCTGCTACTCCATCATCGTCTCCTTTCTCCAGTCATCCAATTAAAAATTCAATTCAATTTCAGATCTTCTTCTACTTCTTCTCCGGCAGATCTTCTTCTCCGATTACATCCCCTGCTTATATGTTCGTTCACATCAGCAAAAGCAGAAATCAATCAACTTCTCTGATTTCTCAAACAGGTAAGCAAATCTTTCTTCAAATATACGACATGCAAAATATTACACAAAGAATCTGCAAATTACTTCCTGATAAAATTCTTGACTCAAACTACTTGTTTCAAAACTTTTTTAATTACACACGTGAAACCAGTTACATAACAAAAAAGTTCAACATTAGATAATTCAAATATTACAAAATAATATAAAAATAACAACAAAATAAATACAGAAACCAGTTACAAACGAAAAATAATAATAATAACATTCTGCATAATAAATTATCATGAAAAATGTAAAAATACAAACTGATTTACGTTTATGAAACCAGTTACACAATATAATTTTAACTTTGCATATTTGAAAATAAAAATAAAAAATAAAAATAAAAAGACAACACATTCACTAAAGTAACCAGTTACACACACAAAAACAGAATTTAATGCAACATAAATAATTATGGAACCTGGAAAATAGTTCTCAATTCAGTAAAAGAAACCAGTTACTAAAATAATTTCAACATTAATAATATTCATTCACTAACACAACCAGATACATTTTAAACATCACTAAAAATTATGTTGTGTTATATTGCAGATATGGAGACCATAATGACATTGATTCGTTTTGGAGGAAAATGGACAGATAGATATCAGTATGATGAGTACACCATGACTGGACTGATAATACCAACAAATTGTTCTCTAAACAATTTGGTTCATTTAGTGAAAACTGAAATAAAATGCAATATTCAAAATATTGAGCTGAGTTACCAGTTATCACCAGGTATGCCACCAATGAAATTACTCACTGACAATTCAGTCCTATTCTACATTGAGCTGAAAAAGAAGCAAAATGAAGTAACTGAGCTACCACTATGCATCACCACTGTTGATCAAACAATAGCTGAAACTGTTCAACACACTACATATGAAGAAGAAACACAAAAACAGAACACAGATTTAGAAAAGCTAGTTCTTCAACTAAACAACAAGCAATCAGCTACAGAATTACAATATCACGAAGCAACCTACACGAGAAATAACCAGGTACAAACGTTCCCAAATACTATAGACATAGCTGATGATGTAGCAGAATTTATCATAGAGAGAACAGAAGAAAACAAAAGAAAAAGAAAAGAAGAAACAAAAATTATAAATGATCATAAAATTTTCAAACTTGAAGAAGGCCAGATTTATAAGGACAAAAAGCTCTTAAAATCTGCTCTATGTTATTATGCTATGATCCACAACTTCCAATTCAAGACAAAAAGATCTGAACCAAGAGAGTACCTGGTAACCTGTGTGGATGACAATTGTAACTGGTTACTTAGAGCTTCAAAGTTCAGGAAAACAGAAACATTTAAAATCAGAAAGTATGTAAAAACTCACACCTGCTCCTTGGATATCATTATGGAAGACCACAGGTAGGCTAATTGCAATGTCATTGGGGAACTAATAAAATCAAAATACATGTCAATAAAGAGAGTACACACACCACATGACATAATCAACGACATGCTAGATGATTTTGGTGTTTCAATGGGGTACCAAAAGGCCTGGAGAGCAAGAGAAAAAGCTTTAGAATTGGTAAGGGGAAACCAAGATGATTCATACCAAAAACTTCCCATCTACCTTCACATGCTAAAAGTCTCGAACCCAGGTACAATTACACACCTGGTTACAGACAATACAGATCACTTCAAATATATGTACCTAGCATTTGCAAATTCCATCAAAGGATGGAAACACTGTAGGCCAGTCATTGTGATAGATGGAACTTACTTGAAGACATCATTTGGGGGAACTTTATTCACTGCTTCAACAATGGATGCTAACAACAACATATTCCCATTAGCCTTTGGAATAGGAGACTCTGAAAATGATTCATCATGGTTATGATTTTTCACAAAGCTGAAGAAGACATATGGAGAAAGAGAAGGTACTGTTTTCTTCTTTATTTTCTTATTGAAACAAACTAAACTCATAAAATTATCAGTTTAATAATAATCCAGCAATAAAATAGAGAAAACAGTGAAAAAAAATAAATAAATAACAGTCATATAAATTAATGAAACCAGTTACTCAGTTAAGACATAATAACCAGTTACTCCATTGTGATTTTGCAAACAGGTATGACAATCATTTCAGACAGGCATAAAAGCATAGAAAATGCTATAGACGATGTATACCCAAAAGTTTTCCATGGAGCATGCATATTCCACCTGTTAAACAACATCAAAGTCAATTTTGGTGTCCATGGGGAGGACCTAAACCTAAACTTTGTCAAAGCAGCAAAGGCATACATGGTACAATCATTTGAGCACTACATGCATGAAATAGACAAGATTGACACACGCATAAGACCGTATTTACAAAAAATTGGATATTCAACTTGGTCTAGATGCCATGCTCCAACAAGAAGATATACAATGATGACATCAAATATAGCTGAATCAATAAATGCTGCATTGAAAGCTGCAAGAACGCTGCCAATCACTACAATGATGGAGGGCCTTCGAAGTTTAGTTCAAAAATGGGTATGGAAAAATGGTAACGAAGCAAACGGAACATTCACACAAGTAACAACAGATACTGAAACTGTGCTTAGAGAAAACTTTATTCGTGCCATTAAATTTCAGGTACCTGACATATATTGAGCACTGAATATTATTTATCAAAACTTTTAGTAACCAGTTACTCAAAAATATCACAGTATCCAGTTTCTAACATGTGTTTCTCTACTAAAATAAACAGGTCTTCCCAGTAAACACTATACTGTACCAAGTTGTGGTTGAACAGAAAGGAAATTTTTTGGTCAACCTAATGGAGAAAACATGTGAATGCAAAAGATTCCAACAAGACGAAATACCGTGTGCACATGCAATAGCAGTATTCGCCAAAACACGGCTGAAAACATATGATTATGTTGCTGATTACTACAAAACTACAACTATGAAAGCAACATATGACTCAATTGTTCATCCATTGCCAAATGAAAGCGAATGGACACTGCCAGAGACTTTAAACATAATTGTCCTACCACCAAAATCAAGAAAACCACCAGGCCGCCCTAGAAGAAAAAGAATCAGATCTAGAGGAGAACCAAAGGTGCAAATAAAATGTGGAAGATGCGCGCAGCAAGGGCATAATAGAAAAACATGCAGGAATGAACCAATCCCAAAGCTGCGGAACACAACATAGTCAAAGAAAATAGACAAATAATTTTCTAAAGAATAGATATACTACAATTTCAATATTTTCATTTGATGTAATAAAATTGTATCCTAATGTTTTCTACCTCAATAAAAGTACAAACTTTTTAAACATTTTACATTTTATAAACTTGATACTCAACTTCATGGTTCCAAACACAAAGATATTCCAAATCTGGAGACTCAAGTACCTGGTTACAACTCATATTATAGAAAGAAAAAAAACAGATACTATAACTAAATTTAACAAACAACTACATATACATGAAACCAACGATTTAAAAACCTTATTATATAACCACAAATCTTTCACAAAAAACAAAAAAACATAAATATTATAAACTTGATAATCAACTTCTAGGTTCCAACACAAGATATGCAAAAACTTAAAATTCAAGTACCTGGTTACAACACATAAAAATATATATAAAAAAAAAAGCAGTTACTATAAGATAATTTAACAAACAACTATATATTAATAAAACCAACTACTTAAAAAACCTAGTTATATAATTACAAATCGTTCACACAAAAAAAAAAAAACACAACAAACATAAATAAATCAAAAAATAATTAAAAAAATTGAAATAAAAACTAAATAAACAGTAACCAGTTACCTGAACCATATAGCTTTTATAATCTAACACAGAAGTAACCGGTTACACCATCTTCATACAATAATAATCGAATCCTATATGGAAAAAAAACATGTACATAACAATATCTTCACACTTTAAAAAAAAAAAAATCACCAACTCTATTGAAAAAAGAAACATACACATTAAAATAAAATACATTAAAAAAAACTTTATATTAAGCCAAAAGTTGAAACCAATTCTTTACATTGACCAAAAAAAAAAAAAAAAAACAATCCATAAGTCTAGTACTAAAACAGTATCCAGTTACAAACCACAACTTCACTATTAAACAAAGAAAAAAAAAAGACATGGTCGTTAATACAGCTAAAAAAAAAAACTCCAACATCTCTACTTATAATTCCTCCTCCTCTTTGATTTCTTTGATGGAGCATCATCTTCTGTCTTGTACCCACCAATCTGCTTGCATGACTATACAAGTTAATGGCAAGATAATCACGATAGGTAGCAATTTTGGCAGCCATGTTCTTCGGGATGTCATCAATCTTCCCATGGATAAACAAATCAACATACTTGATAACAAATACTCCACAATCACTGCAAAAAAAAAACACAAAAAACAGCATATGAAATTATTTAAAAACAAACAAAATAGAAAAATAAACAACAATATACAAAAAACCAGTTACTTACTTATCCTCTTGAAATGACAAGTCTTTGGCAAAGTTAAAATCAATTGGATCCTTCTTCCCAACAGAATATGGACCAACATTCAAGTCCAAATCTTTCCTAGAACAATAAAAATCAAGAAAATCTAGAAAATATGGTAAAACAACAGAATAAGCCTTCACATATGGCAAAGCATTACTCTCATTCTTCTTCCCCGTCAAAGAATTGTAGACAGTTAACATCCTACTCTTAATGGAAAAGTGAATAAAAACCCAATGCAACTGAACCTTCACATGCACAGGAAAAAGAACATGATCCACATCCACCCAAGGAGTGTTACAAAACAAATATTCACCAATAATGTAATTTGAAATTAGGTTATCAAAACGAATGCTGCTTGAATCACATTTGGCTGCCACAAAGTTATCATACAAACCCTTGATAGTTGCATCAAACCAAGAGTCTGTAGTTGTTACCCTCTTGTTCAAACCATGAATCAACTTAATCTTCTTCCTCAAGTAATAAAAACATACATTTATATGCTACAAAAAATAAATAAACATACAAAAGTTAGGAACCTGGATACTAGCAAATATATAATAAAAAAAAACAAGTTACACACAATGCTACAAGAACCTGGTTACTACCCATAAATAATAAAAACAATTTACACACAGTACTAAAAGGAACCTGGTTACTTGTCTTCACCATGATCAACAACAAAAACAAAACATCTAAACAAACAAATACTAATTAATAAACATTATATCAAGAACCTGGTTACTAGCCAATATATATAAAAAAAAAAACAAGTTACACACAATGCTTCAAAGAACCTGGTTACTACCCAAAATTTAAAAATAATTTACACACAGTACTAAAAAGAACCTGGTTACTTGTCTTAAACATGATCAACAAAAAAAAAAAAAATATAAACAAACAAATACTAATAAATAAACATTATAACAAGAACCTGGTTACTTACAGTGTCCATAAGCTCCTCCCCACAAGTTTGAAGCTTGTAAAACCACATTTTCTCATAAATTTTAACAAAAGAATAATCCATTGGGGGATTGATAATGTTATTGACATCAGAAAATTTCTTCTTCCTTCAAAACAAAAATATATATATATATTAACAAACAATTAAATATCAAGAATAATAATATTAAACAAAATATAAAAAAACATACTTATTCTTAAAATTCATTTTATCCTCAATCCAATAAATATAATCCAGGCAATCATTCTTTGAAACATTCTGCCCAATTTCATTTTCAAATAGAAGCAATCCTCTAACAATCACCACTTCCTCTTCACAGTTTCTTTTACTTCAGAAGAGCCAAACTCAGTAACAAAAGGAGATTTGACATGAGTACTAGGTTTAGGCTCCCTCTTTTCAATAGCAACAGGAACCTCATCATCATCACCAACCATCACAACCTTCCAATCATCCTTACTCCCACTAAATATCTTTTCTCCTTCTGCATACTTAACAGTTTATCAATAACACTCAAAATCTCTGGATCCACATATACTTCTTCAAAACTTAAATCAACTGAACTGAACTCAGGCTTCTTTGTAAAATCCTATAATGAATAAAAATAAAATCAATTACAACAAATTCAATTTTAAATAAAATAATACAAGAAACAAAAACAAAAATAAATTACAAAACCTTATCTCCACACACAATATTTGACAAATCCAACCCAGAATAAACATCATCAAAATTTTCATTTAAATCCTTCTCAACACCCTAAAAGAAAAAATGAAACTGGTTACAACAGTAACTGGTTACACTAAACAACTACAAAAACACAACATACTATTAAGAAACATAAACTAGTTACCTTACTACCATCAGACTCTTCAGCTGAATCATTTCCACAATCCTAGCCAAAAAAACAATCTGGTTACAACTAAAAATGGTTAAAAAAACAATAAAGCATAAAAACAAACAAGTTACCTTAGAATCATCAGAAATAGGACTGGAAACATTATCACAATCAGCTGGCTTTTCCCCTTCATTAAAACCAGCACTTTCATCACTTGTATTTGCAACTTTTTCAGAATTTTTTGCAACAAATTTTGCAATCATTGCAGATAAATCACTGAGTTTCCCCATGAACTCAGATCTCATAACTGCAATGTCACTAATAATAGTTTCTTGGCATGCTTTTATTGATGAGATTGATTCACAAATCAATCTTAACTTTTCACTATCAACCTAAAAAAACAAAATAAAATACTTTACAAAACAACAAAAAAAAAAAAAACATAAAAAGAAACCTATAAATTTCAAAACAAAATAATATTTTTTTTTAACTAAAACAAACAACAAAACTAACCAGTACCTGGGTACCCGGACTACTGTCTCCATCTTCAGCACACACCTTCGGCAAGTACAGAGGCTCAAACTTAAACTTCTTTACTGCCAGTTTCTTTCTCTCCTCAAAAGACGGATAGACATTCAGGATAGTCAACTGAATAAATTAAAAATATATATATACAAAATCAAGAAAACTGGTTACCATCAACTGAAACCAGGTACACAAACAAAAATCCAAAAATGAATAAAACAAATTTAGCAAGAAACCAGTTACAAAACAAAAAGATTATACCTTCTGATTGTTGAAAATCTTTCCCACCAAGTTTGCATAGAAGGCATTATCTGTACTCTTCCAATTCAACAAACGTGGAAATTTTTTCCCAACCCGTTGACAAAACTCAGGACTCAACTTAGCTATACTTTCATATATCCATACAAGAAAAGCAATGGGAAACCCAAGAAGTTTGTAAGGGTGAAGGCCAACCTTCCCATCAACGAACAGTCCATCAAAGATTTTATTCTCACCCTTCAAAGCAGTTTTCAAATAATGAAAACTCCTATCCCATACAAACTTGCCAAAACTAATATTTGCTAATTCAGAAAAATCTCGATCAACCATCTCAAAAAAGAAATCATCAACCAACTTATCACTAGTATAGCCGTACAAATAGTTAACTAGGATATGAACTATACCCAATTTGACAACATCCTCATCATCAACTAGATCCTTACTAATAAAAGCATTTCGTAATTCAGACTTTGACACCTTACCAACAAAACGGCCAAATATTTTTTTCTTAAACAAAACTTTCTTTTTTTGAAAATGACTTAAATCAAAAACACCATCACATCTAAGACCTGTAACTAGAGCAAACTCTTCAATAGAAAACCTACACACTCTACGACCAAGCTTAAACCACATTTCCTCTTCCCCCCTCTCATGAGAGACCTCTCTCAATAACACAAGCTGGGCAAGTTGAGTTTGAAAATGAATATCACATACTTCTAAAAAGTGCCCAAATGGGGTCTTCTTAAACAATGATTTCTGACTTTTCGTCAACTTAGATTTCAAGTCAGTAATGACACTCTTGTCAGTAAAATGTTGAACCTTACTACCAAACCTCTTGGAGGGGTTTATCTTTAAGTGAGCCTGCAGAAAAAAACAAAACAATTAAACATGTAACTAGTTTCAAAAAATATAAACATGAAAAATTGATAAGTACTTTACATTTATAAAACCACTTATATGTATTTAACTTTTGTATGGTTGAAATATACATATAAAAAAAACAATTCATTCACTAAGGTAACCAGTTAAAAACTCATTAAGCAAAATCGTTCACTGTTATCTGCAAAGTAACCAGGTACATATGTAACCAGGTACACATGAAACCAGGTACAAAAAAAAATAAAACAGTGTAACAACAAAAAAAAACACAACAATAACAATAAAACAAACACAAAACAGAATTGAAAATTATGCAAATTAACTACAAATCTATAAGAACCCAGATACACAACCATAAAAAAATTAAAAAAAAAATAGAATCCACATGTAACCAGGAACACATATAACCAGGTACACATGTAACCAGGTAAAAAAAAAAACAGTTTAACAACAAAAGAAAACACAACAATAACAATAAAACAAACACAAAACAGAATTAAACATTATGCAAATTAACTACAAAACTACAAGAAACCAGATACACAACCATAAAAAAATAAAACAAACAGAATCCACCGAATGTGAAACACAATAACAGAAACATAAACAGATGAACAATTTTTTATTATAATAATTAAAAAAAGAAAGACATACCACAACATGTTTAGTCTCATGAGAATCATCTCCAGCATCCTTACTACCAGATGCACACGAATCCTTCGTCTGTTTAACAGTGGAAGGCGATTTTCTTGTCTTCCTTGCAACAGAGGAAGGGGATTTACTCTTCTTCCTTGCAACAGATTTCAAATGTGTAATGTTACTCCTTCGAGGAAGAATCTCGCCAATATCATCCCCTACATTCTTCGATTCATCCTCTACTATACCAGAAATTTTCTTCTCAGAACCAGAAACACCACCGCATTCACCAAAGTGATCCATCACACAAATTCGAGCAAGAGAAATATACAATGCACTGCATAAAAAAAACAAACAACACAAATGAAAAAAGAATAACAGATAAACATATATATAGAGCACAAATTACAAATAACTACCCATAAACTTCCCAAAAAATAAACTGATAAAAAACTGACAAAAACCCCACTAAAAAACTAACGATAAAATCGTGCACCAAAAATAAAAACCACCATTAACACAGATTAAAAAACAACCACCCACGATCAAATCAAAATATAAAATACAAATCAAAATTAACAATCAATATACATTAAAAAAATAAAAAAAATAAACCCAGAAACCGGGTACTCACCGATACGAAAACACCACAAAGAAGCACAAATCCACAACGAGAAACTTATAAAAATCCTAAGAAAAAGAAAAAAAAAAAAAGAAGAAATCAACACAAAAAACCAAATGCTGAAGGAAAGAAAAAATTTGAACCAAACGATATATAAAAAATGTGATACTGAAGCAAACGGAAAAATACATACCTGAAACCAGGTACTCACCGAGACGAATACACGCACAGATGGCACAAAATCGACAACAAAATACTCAAATAAACCCTAAAACAACAGGGAAACTAAGAACAAATATCACCCTGAAGAAAACGTGATGCTGAATAAAATAAACTAATAAAATTGAAGAAACGTGATGCAGATAAAAACGTGATAGAGCATATGTACTCAAGTACCTGCATGCATACTGGGAATTGATTTCCTTACAAATTTTTTTTTTTTAAAATAATAATAAAAATAATAAAAAAAACACATAAAAGGATTGAAAAGCCCTCACAAAAATCCACATAAATGCATAATAAACAACTACTGAATTAAAATTTTCTTACAAAAATGTTTACCAAAATAATAAAAATAATAATAATAAAAAGACAAAAATTTCCTCATAAAAATACCCCTATAGAATAAAAAAACGTATATAAAAAAAATATGGGATACAAAAGCTATATTTTGATAAATATGGGAAAACCAAACCCATAAAAAAGGAAAACAACAAAAAAACCATAAAAAATGCACACAAAAAAAAAAAACCATATATATCAAATTTTATTGAATTTTCTCATATTTCATGTAAATTCATTTTTTGTCTCATTATCTGTTTTGACTTTGTATTTTAACAAATTACTTTTTGAATCCTGTATTTTTTAAAATAGTTCAAATAGACTCTTAAATCTGATTTTGATCAAAAAAATTTGAACTAAAATCACAAATAATTCATCAAACTAACAACTCAGAACAAAAATACAGTCATTCTGCCTAAAAACTGTGTTGTTATATTTAATTTTTTGTTCATCAAAATTAAATTTACGAATCTATTTAAATTATTTTACAAAATATAAGATCTAAAATATAATTTTGTCAAAATACAAAATTCAATTAGATAATAAAGCAAAATTCAAAATCTAAAAAAAGGTTGAAACCATGATCTTATTACAATGTAAGGCCTACTTTTATAATATGAATAGTTGGGCAAAAAGTAAAACAGCAACCAATTATTTTTATTATTAAATAATGAATCCCAGGCCAAACGTGAGAGAGTGAGACCACATGGCTGGGGCTGAAACTTCCATTAGAATGTTCAACATTTTTGTTCTTATATATTTTGTCGTTGTTCCTTACATTTCTACTAAAGGCTCCCACTCAAAATTTGGATTACATTGTGTTATATATATTTTTCTTTTCTTACATGCCGTGAAACAAATATTTGGGCGACTCTATTGAGATTGGGAATTTTCTTGGATTTTTAGGAAATGGATAATTTTGTAGAAGTAGTGACTTGAAAGGTTTAGAAACTGAGATGATTATTAGAGATGAATAATGAAATAATGATTATGCGTGTTGACTACGATGAATGATAGTACTCTTATCTTATTAACCAATAATGAATGATAGTCACGTTCAGTCCCTATTGATCGTCACTATATACGCAGCTAGACTGCACTACATTTTTTGGGATCGACGCGACTGCATGCATTATCAATGCCTTAACTTTATCTCTCAGATCACTAGATCAGATATGGACAAATAATCCATAGATTAAGTTCAAGCATTCACACTAGTGATGTAGACATATGCATGGTTATAATTTTAGAACGGAAAAAAGTCCCACATGCCATGTGAGCAAAGGCTCCACTTCTTGGGGTGGTTGTGGACTCGATCAAAGTCTCAACCGATGACGCGTTTATATAATATATCATTGTCAACAATCAAGATTCTTTTTTGGTTTGAAATGTTGTTGTTTGAATTTGATTTCTAATTGTTAATTCAAGAGGAACAAAATATATGGAAAAAAAAAGAGAAAGAGGAGAAGTGCCGCATGCATAATTTTAGAAGAAAATTATTAAAAATACTATATTATATAATATGATATATCATCTATCTATCTCCGTCCCTAATTGTAATGAAGCTTGTAATCTTTTCTTTACATTCATGTTCGTTTGCAACACAACAAGGAATAAGAGATGATTATCACTAATAGTTTATTATTATAAATAATAACTAAAGGAAAACTTAAATACAGTATAACTTCGATTAAATTATATTTTTATTCGGTATCAATTCGAGTCTAATGTGATAAATTAATAATTTATTATATTTATAAGATAATAATTTTACAAAAAATACATATATCTCATTTGATATATAAATTAATAATTTTACTATTCATGTATTAAGAGATTTTTGTATAATATAACTATTATATTAGTTGCTTTATCTTGAAATTTAAGTCAATTTGAACTTTATCTCTAAGTATTTTTATTGTATTAAAAAGTCCCAATATAATAAATTTGGTGTATTCATCAATTTTTGACATGTAGTACACATATTCAATATTTTTCCACGGATAATACTTTCGTAAATAAATATTTAATTAACTAGTATATAAAGTAATATTTAGATTAAATAATACTATTTGATGTTCTCAATGTTATAAATTTATGGAGAGATTTTATTGTATATTGGTCAGAAACGGTTTTTAATGAGTTATGACTAGTTCCGGCGTACGCAATTAGCTAGACTTCTTAGGTACAGAAAATATATTACGGGACTTCATTTGGATTTTAATAAAATTTTGTTATATAATTCTTGTTATAATAATATGGTTTGAAATCAACATAAAAAATAAATAAATAAAGTGGGTACATACAAAAGTCATATTATAGTAAAACGGATTCGGATCAACATATGTGTACTGGTGTACATATGACACGATGAATTTGTATAACATAAAAAAAGTGTCAAATAAATAAGTATAACTACTTTACAAATAATTTATTAATTATTATCAGTTATTTACAAAATATATATTAAAAGACTAATTTGCACAACATAATATATATGCTGGAGCCAGTGAGAATTTAAGGAAAGTAGCCTTTGGATTTTTTGTTTCTTTTATATTTTACATGCAAATTAAACTTTTTTAAAAAATATTATTATAACTCAAACTTTTTTTTTAAAAAAAGTAACAATATAAAGTCCCCGAACAAACTAAAACTACTATTAGTCCTCCAAATAATAGTTTTGGCTCCGACAAATATTATAATGAATATGTCAAGAACTTATATTCAAATGCAATTAACATACATTTTTTCTATATAAAAAATGTGTAGATAACAATTTATTTTTTGTTTTAACAGTTTTTTATTAATTTTAACAGAATATTTTTATATTTAATGATAGATTGTAAACATGAATTAATTTTTTGACGGTTCTCGTTTTGCGAGGGGAGGATTCTCAGTAGTATATATCTTTGGTGGGTCCTCTAGTTCAAGACAATTTTGTTTCTGCTAGGGGTCCGTTGGGATGGAGTCGGGGCTAGTTGTGGGGTTAGGGCGGGTTGGATCTGGGATTGGGGATTCTGGTACTGTATAGGTTGGGCTTGTTTCCATTGTGGGTGGTTCTGTGGTTGGGTTCAGGATGACTTGATTTCGTTCGCATTGGTGTCGTTCGAGTGATGTGGTTGGGCTTCATCAATGTTCTTTAGCTTTTGATGTTTTGCTTGATTTTTTTTTTAAATTCTGTTTTTCAAGATTACCAACTGAATTTAACCAACAATTTAATTAATGCGAAACAGTTATAAAGTTGTTTGATCAGACAGATATTCTGATGTATCAGGACAGATTGCTGATGAATTAGAATATACAAACAGAAAGTAAACAAACTTAAATGTAAAGTGACACAAGAAATTTTTTACGTGGTTCGGAAAACCTAGTCAACGGGACCACACCCAGATATAAAATCAATTAGTAAAGTCTCAAAAATACAATAAGCAATTGACTTATACAAATTTAGACTCCCTCTAAATCCTTTTGGCAACATTGTAGTACTCCCCTTTAATAATTAATTTGATTTTGATAAACACCAAAAACACAAAATTCCTTCTAATCTTGATGGGTGCTCGCTTCTTTCCAAAGTGAGACTTATGAAAATCTTCTCCCGAAGATTGTATGTCATGTTCACAAGTTTTATGACATATTTAAAAATAAACAACACAAAGCAAAACAAACAAACAAATAAATATAATTAAACAAAGACTACTCTTTACATAAAAAATAACTCTTCAAAAATATAAAACGTTAAAATGGTGAAGAGATAAGATTAGATGTTACTTAAGTTTGATATTTATAGAGTTTATTAGATAACCCTAAGATAAGCCAATCTAAATCATATAAAAACAGAAGCTCTCAATACATTTAATGCAGAGAAATCCGAATGTAACATATTAAAGAGGTAGTTGTCTCCTGATTTTTTTTAATATATTTTTTTTGGGTCCCAGAGTGAACAAAATTTCTAGCTAATCCACAAATGATGAGTTGATTTTTTTTAATATATGCATGCAGGTGTGTGCTAGTCAAATTAGAAAGATGTAATTCTTTCCAAAAAGAGGAAAAAAGGAAAAGGGAGATTAAAATGAGACGGGCCAAAGTTGTCACGGTGCTTAACTATGAAACTTGATCGATGATTTCACTTTCTTTATTCTTACTTTCACACACGTTGATTAATGTTCAGTTGCTAGAATTTTGACTTTAATATTCACTTTATGTAACTAATTATTTAATTAGATCATGTAATGCAATGGTAGTTTGACTTTAATATTCATCTTATGAAACTAATTATTTAATTAGATCTCCCAACCCATATTTTTCTCTGTGGATGGTAGATGTACGTGTTAATTTTTTAGAAACAATTATGCTTGAACAAAACAAAAGTAATAGATTCTTTCATCTTTAAAATAAAATGAAAACAATATACTTTCTAATTCTACACTTTTAAGATCAATTTTAGAAATACAATCAGTCTATTGATTAAACGTAAATGATTCACAAAAATCATAAATTTAATATTTATATAAATAGGAAAAGAAGGAGAGCATTTTAATAAAATTTGAGTAAGCTATTTTTAACTTTTAAAATTTAAAAGAAAAATATATTTTTGAAAGTATTTGGGTAAAAAAATAAGAAATCTTTTTAATTATAAAGATCTTTTCTCTTAATTTATTTCTAAAAAAGTAAAAATTATTTTCTAAATTAGAATAATTTTCATAATTCTTATTTTATTTTCAAAATATTTTTATTAATTATCCAAATATTTTAAAAAGAACTTTTCATTCTGAAAAAAATCTTTATATTATAGTTATCCAAACACAAAAATAAATAATTTTTTTCACTAATACAGACAAAAGTAGTAAACTATCCAAAAACAGTCAATAAATATAAGATGTTATTGGCAACATGTATGCTTTCGTTCAAAAATAAACTAAAGGATAAATATGACATGAAGATGTAAATTAACAAGCTAAATCTCTCTCAATCATTTCACTTCTTTTAAAAGTACATGAGACATATTTTATCAAAAAAAATTAGTGGACTTGCCTATATTTGCTAAATTCTGATTTGATTTGCAAAGAAAAGAAAAAATAAATAAATATATTTTTTTTTTTTATAAAGATTCCTCTCACCATTCTCTTTAAAATTTTAATTCATTTAAGTTAGAATAAATTAAAAAAAAAAAGTTATAATAAATTTTAAACAAAGTTATATGTAATTATAGTAAGCAACTTATCTAAGAATAAAAGAGTATGCAAAGTAGATTTTTTTAAGGATGTTTTGCAAAAGGGTCTATGTTACATTAACATCTCAAACAACACTCACACTTACATAAGAAGGTGTTGAATATACAGATAAGAAGATTCTTTTTTTTTAAAAAAAAAACTATTAACATATGTTATTTTTGTAAAATTGATATTTTAATAACTTTATTTAGTGTTATTAAAAAAAAATTAACTGTTGAGTATTTAAATGCTTTATTTTTAGAGAAATTTTGGGTATTTTTTCGGTTAAATTTTTTTAGGTATTTAAATGCTACATTTGACCAATTTTTGATATTTTTTGCGTTAAAAAAAGTTTAGGTATAAAATACAACTTTTTAAAAAATATTAGATATTTTAACCGCTATTTACTCTAATATATTTTTCACATAAAAAATATAATATTTTACTACAGTAAATTTTAATTTTTCTAAAAATTTATAATTATTTAAAGTATTAAATTAACTGATAATATATAACTACGTTGAAATAATTAGGTGAATATAATAATGGTTATGATTTTGATAAAATAATATAATATTAAAGAGAATATTCTATTTTGTTAGATAATATATACATATTTTTGTGTTAATTTTAGAGTTGGGGTTGGACTAGGAAAATAATATATACAAAAATTACACAATTTGTTTGTTGGTTCAACTTTACAATAGAATTTAAAAACACTACAACAAAATAGAGGTTTTATGACTTTAATTGAAAGACACTGGAAGTCTACAATGTCTCCCACCTAGGGAGACGTTGTTGCTAGGGTCATTGTAGGTATATATCCCACGTTTCCTAATGGGAGACGTGCCTCACTTCCCACGTCTCCCACTGGGAGAGGTGGAAAGTCAAACGTTGACTTTCCACCTCTCCCAATGAGAGACGTGGGAAGTCCCTAGGAGACATCCCACGTCTCCCATTGGGAGAGGTGAGTCACTTCCCACGTCTCCCACATTTAAAAAAAATAAATTAAATAAATAAATAATTAATATTATTTTAATTTGATTTAATAATTGATTAAATTGAAATAATATTAATTTAAATTGAAATTATTTTAATCTAAATTTAAATTAATTTAATAATCAATTAAATTGAAATAATATTAGTTTAAATTGAAATTATTTTAATCTAAATTTAAATTAATTTAATAATTAATTAAATTGAAAGAAAAAAATATATTTGTTAGATATATACAAGAAATGCAATCTTTATTAGAAATATTCAAAATGAACAAATATTGCATTGTGTATGAAGAAAGAGTTAAAAAATTAAAAAAAAAAACCTATCAACGAGGTCGGTAACTTTGGATTATCGGCAACATATATGTCGCCCATTCTTGTCGCAACTCATCAATTTGTGCCTCTGTATATGATGTGCTTGTTAGCTGCAAGAAATATAAAGTAAAATATATTAATTAATTATTTGATTACATTTATAGTTTCAAAAATAATTTGTAAATTTTAATTAATAATATCGTTCTCAAGTAATGTCCAGGACTCGCATGTTCAATCAAATCCTTCAACATCCTCATTAAGTAGTATCCACATGCCACATTGTCCGGTTGGTGTGGACACTAATTATTTAAAAATATGAGTAATTTATTATTAAATTGAAACTTTTTAAAAAATGCATACATATTATTCTACTTAATTATTATAAATGTTCAAAAATTTCTGCTGAAGTTACTTACCTGAGGTTGCTTAATGCGTAGAGTATCAGGGATCTCGACATCAGGAAGATTCATAGAGAAAAAAATATTGAAAGCGCTGACGATCACTGATACAATCTCCTCACGGTTATTTAGCTCTGAATTCACCGGATCACAACAATAAACATGATATGCATATGGTGCCAAAATAAGCAACATCCAATGTTTCACTGTATAAGAAAAACAAAAAAAATTATAGCTCAAATGTTAAACAAAGAAATTATTGATATGGGTCGGAAAAATGACAACTTTTTAAACTTACCAATGGTTCCAAGGGACAAGCATAACTTGTTCTTTTGATTTTACGTCATTGCAACGTCTGAACAGATTCTGAACACGATCGTCGAATGAACTCCCTTGAGTGGCGACGAAATTAGGATTGACAAATAAAAACTTATTTTGGCGACCTTGTTGTACCACATATCTGTAAATGAACATAATACAAAAATATGAAAAATTGTTATATGAATGAATAAATCAAATTAGAAAATTAAATGAAAGACCTAGACGAATATTACGATATTCATTTCCAAAAGAAGGCCACTTCAAATCAACTCTCTTCCAAGCAAGGGTGCCAGCTGGATGTCTTAATTTACCATCCTTTATTCTTTCATTAGCATGCCACGACAAACTTTTAGTATGTTCGGCATTTCTAAACAATCGGATGAAACGAGGAATTGGCGGAAGGTACCACAAAACTTTGGCAGGTACTCCTTCCTTGACATCGTCACTATTTATTTTCTTTTGCCATCGTGACTCACCACAAGTAGGACACGATTTTGCGTCGGCAAAACTATTTCGATATAATATGCAATCATTAGGACATGCATGAATTTTTTCGTACTGCATGCCTAATGAGCATAACGTCTTCTTTGCCTCATAAAATGAAATTGGAATTTCATTATTTTCAGGCAATAACTCCTTCAAAAAACCAAATAATTCACTAATGCTTTTATCACTCCAGCCATGTTTAGCTTTTAGATTGTACAACCTAAGAAGCGCAGATAATTTTGTAAATCTTGTACAACCAGGGTAAATTGGTTTCTTGGCATCATTAAGGAGTGTCTCAAACTTATTTGGGTCTACTCCTGATCCATAATGTGCGTCGTCAATCATTTCATCTAATGGATCCCAGTTCTCCTCCACTATATTCCTCCTCACTCCTTTTGGTCTACTTGGCAGAGTTGGAGCAATCGGAGCTATCTCCCCATGATAATACCAAATTGTGTAACTCTTGTCGATCCCATTGAAATATAAGTGTTCTTTAATCTTTTTAAGATCCATCTTTTTAACATTTCCACACTTAAGACATGGACAATAAGTAAAATTTGGGTCATTCACATTTTCCGAACAAAACCTTAAGAACAAATCGACCCCGTTCCTATATTCCGCAGATAACCTATTCGCTGACATCCACTGTTTATCCATATATTCTCCTATGTCTATGGAAAAGAAAAGAAACAAAACTAAATAAGCATGTGATAAAGTTGTATGTCTATATAAAACTAATTTTTTATTATCCTAGATAAAATCGGGCAGCATTTCCCCTATAATAGTGACATAACCATCTGCATGTGAATATCAAAACAAACAATTCAAACAACTTACAATAAGTTTCTTCCTTATAGAATGTCTATATAAAACTAATTGTTTATTATCCTAGATAAAATCGGGCAGCATTTCCCCTATAATAGTGATCTAACCATCTGCATGTGAATAGCAAAACAAACAATTCAAACAACATACAATAAGTTTCTTCCTTATAGCTCCGCAGCACACAATCAAATTGCTCAGAACCTACTTCACTATGGATGAATATTTAAGATATTCAAACTCCTCTAACATTTGTTTAATAATATTAAAAGTAGAAGTAAGAGAATATATATGTACCTCTTGCAATCTTTAATCCAAAAGCTAGCAAAATTACTTCACTTAGTAATCAAATTCGCTATTAAATCCACAAACCAATAAAATTAAATTAATAAATAATAAATAAAACATCACTAAATATCTAGCAATATATAATGTATTATTGTAATTTTAGAAACTTAATTACCTTAAATGTGTGATTGGTATAGGAATTTTGATGCAAAATACTCTCTAAAATCTCACCACAAAAATCACAACCTATGAAATTAAATTAATTAATATGTTAAACATTACTAAACAAATATCACTAAATATCTAATAATAGTAAATGATATTGGTAAACAAATAAAAAAAAATCCCAATGTGCCACTAATTATAACCTCAACAAAAAATCAATATAAAATTTCATAACCTAAAAACTTAATAATAAACAAAAACATAAAAATTTTCATATATTTATATTTTATAAATTATTTAATAAATTTATTTTAACATAACTATATATATATAACAAAATAGTTACAATTTAAAAAAAAAAAATCAAATATACAAAAATATATCTAAATTTCGAAATAAAAAATGATAAAATTTTTAAAAAATCATGAACATATATACTCTAATGAAATCTATACAATGTGATAGGTTAAATTAAAAAAAAACTAAAAAATCATAAATCCCTAAAAACTTCCATGGAAAAACCACAAAATCCTACAATGTATATAAAAAAATGCATACAAATGTAAAACTAACACAAAATCATGTATATTACTCATCCTAATGCAAAACCTATGATTTATTTGCAAAATAATTAACTAAAAATCAATAAAATAAAATAAAACTTACCTTAGAATCCTAAAAAACGCAGCCCCAATTTTCTCTCCTCTGGTTTTGCATGCTCTCGGGTTGGTGTAATGTGAGGAAGACAAAGATTTTGGTGATAAATAAAGGGAGCACATCCAACGTCTCCCACTGGGACACGTGGGACACGTGGCACGTCTCCCAGTGGGAGACGTTGGATGTACCCATAATCACTACCCCAGCCTATTTCCAACGTCTTCCACCATTTTTAATGTCTTCTAATTGCAGCCATTAATATACACTTTCAATGTCTTACACCATTAGACATTTAAAACCCCTAATAAGTTTTAATGTCTTACACCATTGGTGTAAGACATTGTAGGGAGTCATTGTATATCAAATTTGTTGTAGTGAAACTACGGTTTTAGAGCACTCGGAAGAGGTAAAATGTTTAATTCTTTATAATATAGAGAAAAAATTGTTAAATAGTATTACAATGGGTGATGTAAAGTTATATTTATTTACCTAAATGAATAGTATTTCTCTATATGTAGTAAACACTATTCATCAAGCTATAAATATTTTATTATTTTTTTTATAAACTTTTGTATATATATATGAGTGATATTATTATATTTCTTAAAATGAATAAAATATTTTTAAAAAATATAATATTTAAATGATGTAGAGAAAAAATAGAGAAGCTGATGTATGGTATAATGTAAAAGTTTGAGGTAAATTATAAAAAAATTATGTTTTTGTGGTACATTTTGTAATACACTTTCTCTATAATATTTAGCTAAAACTCACAAAAACATCTTTCATCAGCTCCTTTATACATATATTTATAATAGCTATGCACAAACTCCAATTAATTCATATCTACATTTACATAACATTTATAATACTCCCAATGGATGTTCCACTCCATCATTTAAAATACCTTCCCAAAACATACTTTTTTCTATTTTACCTCTAAATTTTACATTTTACCATACATCAACTTCTCTATATATTTCTCTACATCATTTAAATATTATATCTTTAAACATATTTTATTAATTAAAGTAAAATAAAATAATTGAAAAAAAAGAAATAATAAATATATATACTTAATGAGAGAGAGAAATCTTATAAAGAAAAATAATAATATTAAAATATTATATAAATGATATGTAAATGTTATATAAATGTAGATATGAATTAATTGGAGTTTGTGCATAGCTATTATAAATATATGTATAAATGAGCTAATGGAATATGTTTTTGTGAGTTTTAGCTAAATATTATAGAGAAAGTGTATTACAAAATATATCACCAAAACATATTTTTTTTATAATTTACCTCAAACTTTTACATTATATCATACATTAGCTTCTTTATTTTTTTTCTCTACATGATTTAAATATTATATTTTTTAAAATATTTTATTCATTTTAAGAAATAAAATAATTAAATATAATAGTATCACACACATATATAGACAAAAGTTTATAAAAAAAATAATAAAATATTTATAGCTTGATGAATAGGGTTTCACTCATATAGAGAAATACTATTCATTTAGGTAAATAAATATAAATTTACATCACTCATTGGAAGACTATTTAACAATTTTTTCTTTATATTATAAAGGATTAGACATTTTACCTCCTCTATTGGGAGTGCTCTTACATATTCTTTATATAATATTTTAATATTATTATTTTTATTTATAAGTTTTCTCTCTCCCATTTAGTATATATATTTATTTTTTTTTCTTTTTCAATTATTTTATTTTACTTTAATTAATAAAATATGTTTAAAGATATAATATTTAAATGATGTAGAGAAATATATAAAGAAGTTGGTGTATGGTAAAATATAAAATTTAGAGGTAAAATAGAAAAATATGTGTTTTTAGGAGGTATTTTAAAGGAAGAAGTAGAGCATCCCCTGGGAGTGCTCTTACTAAATCACTTCATGCTGCAAATAGGACTCCATTAATAACTAAACCTCTCATTTAGCGTGGACTTATAAAGTTAAAATCATTATTCCTTTAAAAGTTTTTTTTTTATATCTCATTTATATAAAAAAAAAAGTGTGTAAATAACGGAAATTTTTAGTTTTAATGGTTTTTTATTTTTTTACCTTTAATTTTAACATAATATTTTTATATTTAACAGAATATTTTTATATTTAACAGTAGATTGTAAACATGACTTAAACTTAAATAAATAAATAATTAAACAAATTAAAATAAGATATTTTTGAGATATTTTACAATGATAATTATTTAAAAATAATAAAACTAGATATTTTATAACTTAAATAAAATTTAATTAAACATAATATTATATTTAACATATAATATATATAATATTTTATTGTCACTGTCAAATTCAAAAATCAGAACAAACATAAACTTAAACAAAAATAAATAAATAAATTCAAATATGTACTTTTCAGATATTTTATGATAATTTAAATATTTAAATCATATTTATTTAAAAATAATAAAGACATACATATCATTTTTTATCTTATAAATTTGTGTGATAGTTTGTTTTTTATCAGGTGATTTGAGCTTTTTTTCTTCATCAAATTCACCAAATGATATTGTGAGATATATTAGAAACTAAAAATAATTGATGCATATATACTACTGTCTACACTATGACTTTTTCTATTCTTATTTTATTTCTATTATTAATTTCTTTTTAATTATTATTGTATTTTATATATATGTCATGTAGCTATGTAAATATATATATATATACGTTGTGTTTAAATGTCATATATATATAGAGATTAATGATATAAATATTTATATATACTATAAAACTATAATTCATTCTATTATATATATATATATGTTTAAATAATAGTGAACTTGATTTTATTAAAATTATGGACAATGTTTACAACTTTAAAACTAAAGAAGCATGCATTGCACGTTGTTTCTATCTAGTATATAAAAAATGCGGCAAGACAAGTATATATTGCCCTAATTAATTTCTTTGTAATTGCATTTTATTATCAATAAAATAATAGAAACCATTTTTGACTTGGTCAATCATTTAGCTCACATGTTTTATTTTTATGATTATTTATTTAATATAAATTTCTATTAAATCCCGAGCATATAGCTAATTTTAATCATATTTATAGTGACGTAATCACAATTGAATATAAATATGATTATATGTTCAAAAATAAGTTATTCCTAAGATTAGACAGTGCACAAGATTTACACTAACTTGTCAATCTACGATATAATCTACTTACACATTGTTGTGTTATGTTCTTTCCAGAATATTAGCAAAGTAGATAAGATCAGATGTATTTGTTACATCGAACTGAACCGATATTGACTTTAGACAGATAAGTAAATGTACCGTTATTATTTAATATAGTAATATCATAAAGTTGGCCATCAGTCAATTCAATCTCAATTTTGAATGGTTAGTATTCTAACTGATTTTATTATTCAAGTACTTTGATTGGTTCGTTACCATCTCACCCTACGGACTAGCCTATACTTACATCTTGGGGACTTGGTAGTATTATTGAGTAGAAGTGTTAATCATAGATATGAACATCTACAACTTCTAGCAATAAGTGAAATGATGATCACCTTATAGCTTTGTTCAACGAGTTAAATGATTGAGTACTCATTTCTGTGATTAAAGTTCACGGAAATGTCATTTACAAGGAACTTAGTGGTATTTAAGGATAAAATACAATGAAGGGCAAAATGGTAATTTGAACCCGACTTAGTTGTAGATCATCTATAGAGGATTGAATAACAAATTATGGTTGTAACAATGGATAACGTATTTACTTTAAGTGTAAAACGTTCTATGAGTTCAAGAGTGCAATTTCGAGTCTTTAGTGGAGTCACGAGAAATTAATAAGGTAGTGAAATTATTTTATAATAATTTTACGGTAACTTATTGGAGTTTGAATTCATGGGTTCATGGTCCCCACAATGCCTTTGATTAAATCAACTAGATAACCTCGATTAATTGATTTAATTATCAATTAGGATTGCCAAAACTGTTTTGTGTCAATTTTGGACAATTTTACTTAGATGTGGAATTTAGAGAAGAAAAGAGAAATTTGGAAAAATTTATTAATTATGACAAATTGGTGTCAAAATTGATAATTTGTAACCCCTAATTTCTCATAATATTATCGAGAACACAGCTTTGGATCATAAACATAAATATTGCTTATTTATTTAAGAAAATCATAATAAGCAAAATGATCCCATGTCTTTACAAAAATAAAATAAGGTTTTCAACAAAATGAATTGAGCAACATTTGAATAAAAAGAAAATGTTTTGTAAATAAAGTCATAGGCCCGTTGATCATTCCTCGACTATATGGTACCCACGAATACACCACTAAGCTCTTAAGTCTCACTCGCCACCGGCCATTCTAACCACAATTATATCATAAGGAGTGAACTTCTATGCCCAGTTAGGAAAATACAAACAAGCAACCATATAACCACATAGTCATAACAAACATACCATAAGTCCACACAAGTGTTCATAACAACGCTAATTTATACTAATCATACAAGATCATAATTATAGGTCATAATAGGACATAATAACAACACAAGTATAAGAAAAAGATAAGCACTTATACAGGGGTGGCAATTAAGCCCCGGATATAAGTCTGTCATACATACAATTTTGGCAACCGAGCCTACTGGACATCAACTTAGGTCTGTCATACATTTCTGAACACCTTAGGTCCAGCCACACTTATCTTCTTTCTGTACCTGAAATGGTAGGGTCATACATATCACAAACTAGGTCATAAACTAAACTACCTAATTTTTCTTACCTTGAGTGTGGAAAAAGATAAGAAAAAAGATTGCTTTTTCTATATAGAAATGCCCAAAACCTTTATATATGACATAAAAATTTATGATTGGAGACTTATAATAAAACTATACATCCAATTATTCTAAACCTCATAAAGTCATACCTTCACCCTAGAACCAAAAGATGAAATCTCGAGCCTTCACTCTAATGCCTATTTCCAACAACGACACCAAGAGCTTTAATACTTAAGTAGATTTGGGCTATATATTGGTTTGATAGGGTTTAGTGTTTCGGCTATAGGGTTTTTAATGGTTATAGTGTTTTGAGGCATTATAGAGAAAATAGAAGAAAAAGAATTCTCGAGCACTATAAAGGCTATAGTGGTTCGGCTATATGGTGTGTTTATGGGGCAAAAAGATGAAAGCTTTTGAGAGAGAGCAATTTCGAAAATGAGAGGCTTGAAAGCTTTGTTTTGAGTGTGAAAAATGAAGTGGTGAAATACTCTATTTATAGGCTTCAAACCCAACTCATTTCCTTATTTCTCTCCACATCTGTTAAACCATTTTTCAAAAATCAAACTTAGTCTTCCCTTAGGTAGTTTCGGCCAGCCCTATATTGCTCATTCCTTGTTGCTACATCATCTCTCACCATGCCACATAGTCTTCAATTGATTCAAAATGAGTCAAAGTCCATTCTTGTTCCTCTACAAAGCCTACACGCCCATGAAGACCATTTGAAATTCAAATCCTTAGTTCAAATGGTTTCAACCATCTTCAACATACTCACTTGATTCAAGCCTAGTGTGACACCTCGTTATGTAAATTAAAAAATGAGTCAAAACTCATCCTACTACTATGCCACACGTCCAAGACCAAGCTATTGAAAATTCAAATATTTCAACAAGCTTAATCTATCTCCAACTTATCAAGCTTATTGTGACACCTAGCCTTTAAACTATTTTGAAATACAAACCCTTCCTAATTAAGTGTTACACGCCTATGACTAAGCAATGATTTACTTGGTTCTTTAAAATAACTCTAATATTTAAAATAAATTCAAAAAAAATTCCACCTAATAATACTATAGGGAAATTCGGCTATACTAGCTAATTTTAAATAATTGAGACTTAAATTAATGTCACGTGTATACTTCTTAAGCTGCCATTAAACATGTGTACATTATTCTTAATAAAAGCTTAAAACTTGTAACGTCCTGAATTTGCTAATAGGGCTTAGTCTTTGATTAGTGTGCCGGGAGGGCATAAATGGATTATTATATGAACTTAATTGAACATATGTATGATTATGTGAAATATATGTGTTGTATTAAGATATAACTATTCATGCCTCCTTATGTGTATCAAATGTGATTGTGGGCCCGTTTTTGTGAAAATAACATTTTTGTAATTTTGACCCGTTAAGGGTATAATTGTAATTATATGTGTTATGTGAGTGGAACAACATTATTATGTGGATATATTTGTGATGATTTTAGGGCAATTTGACAAAAAATCACAACAGGGATTTATTCTCGGCTTGAGGTGAGCCAAGGGGTATTTTGGTAATTTTGCGTAGGTCAGGAATTAGTGGGATATTATTGGAGGAAATAATTGTATTTGGAGGGTTAGTAACTTAATAGGGAACTTAGGACGTTAATTGAAGTTTAGTGGGAGTAGTGGCAAAATGACCGATTACCCTTGGGGAATGCTTTGGATTGAATTATTGGGAAATATGTCTGGGCTATTGCAAAAAAAGAAGAGAACCTGTGGGTGAAATGGATTCATGCGGTTTACTTAAAGCAAGATGACTGGTGGAGCTATAAAGCGCCTAGCTCCAGCAGCTGGTACTGGAAAAGAATCGTAAGGATTAAGGAGGAGATTAAGGAGTCTTATCAAGGAACTATGCTCAAATGGGCTCATTATAGTATAGCCAACCTGTATAAGTTGATGAAGAACACCTCCCAGATCAGATGGAAATTTGCTGCTATCTGGGATAGATTAGGCATCCCAAAGCATAAGTTTGTCTCTTGGTTGGTGTTAAAGCAGAGGCTGCCTACTAAAGACAGACTTTTTCGGTTTGGAATAGCCCAAGACTCTATTTGTGTCATCTGTGGTCAGTATGATGAAAGCCATAGTCACTTATTTTTTGAATGCCAGTTTAGTAAGAGTTGTCTAATCTCTATATTGAATTGGTTAAGAATTGGATCACACCGATGTGAGTTGACTGGTTTGATGAATTGGATAAGGCGTGCAGACAGTCTGAATGTAAAAGAAGAGTGTATTTGTGTTCTCTTGCTGCCTGTGTGTACCACATATGGTTGGCTAGAAACTCAGCTTTTTGGAATCATCAGGTGCCGTTAATTTGCTGTGTCTCTCAGAATATTAAAGCAGACATTTGTTTTAGATTGAGATTGTTATTTGATAGGAACCTTGGTAAGGAGGATTTGATCTGGGTGAGGAAGTTATATTGTAATTAATGTTGGTTGGTTGTTTTGATTTTGAGTTTGGTGTCTGTATTGATTGGTGTTTGTAAGTAGTTTTTGTGCATAATACAAGCTTGCTGATTTACCAAAAAAAAAATGCTTTGGATTGAATTATAGATTGAGGGCATAGTGGTCATTTGACCAAGGCAGCAATAGCCAAAGCACCCCAGGTTTGGGCACCCATTACTTTCCCTTGGTTTCTCTCAAAATTTGGTGTTAGACTCTCAAATATTATCCCAAGAGCACAAGGCACAAAGGCTTAAATTTGTGGGGATTTCCTTGGAAGTTTGGGGAATTGGGGAGGATTAAAGGGCTGCAAATTCATCCTCACTCTAGGAGATTTTGAATTCAGAGGTACGCTGCCAACTTGTGAGGTTCTTTCTTGCTTCATGGTTATGTTCTTGAATTTTGGGAGTTTGATGTGTTTTAATTGAGATTGAAGTGCTTAGAGTTAGGTTTTGGGTGTACTGAGTTTTGAAATGAGTTTTGTTGTTGTTAACTGTAACGCCCTGGATAACCAAGACCATTACACTGTGTGTTTGAATAGTGCAAGACTTGCTAATCAAGTCATTTGAATCAAAATGTGTAACTAATGACATAAGCAAGTTAGGTTAAAAAGAATTTTGGTTATAAACGATTAAATTTTACTAAAATACATGTTTGATACATAGGATCCCAAAACAAGGTTTAAATAACATAAATACAAAATTCTCGCTAACAAATAAATAACCAAGCCACTCTAATGGAAAAATTTACAATTTAGGTTCCCGTCCCTGTATAATCCCTCGACCGTGGTGGCCGAGCAGCTGATAATGTACACCTCGCCCCCAGAGCTCTCCAACCCATGGCCAACTAGCATTACCTGCACCACGTGGCACCCGTGAGCCGAGGCCCAGCAAGAAAACATAGCATCACAATATAACAGTAATAGCAGCTAAACAGTTCGTTGAGCATAATCCAAATAATCACAAGGCATTAATCAGTTACCAGCAAACCATAAAATACATTCAAGGCAACACACTGGTCAATAACCAATAATTCAACTCCAGATACTCATAAAGTCATACACCATAATCAAAAATAGAACCTATGCCAAGCAATAACTAGGGTTAATGCCTGCAGGTCGCACCCTCTGTTTAATTCACTGTCTTTCGCTCGCTTAGGCCAAGCCCAGTGACATACTCATTGACTCCGGCCAGCTTAACCGAGCTCAGTGATTAATAAGCTGTCATCGGATACCAGTGTCCGAGCCGCGCCATGTGCGCAAGTGTTGATTTCGGCACCCTTAGGCCAATTATCACAGGTCCCAATGGCATAATACCACCTCATGACATTCATATAATTATAGGGAACTCTTAGTCCCAACATATTCACATAGCAATACAAACAAATATAGGGAACACTTGGTCCCAACCTATCCACCTACATAGGTGCAGTTTTCTTACCTTGATTCCAAGTGCTTTAATTAGAAAGGACGACCCCCGAGCACGATCCATTTCCCGAGCCCTAGCTTAACACCCAGTCACAACCAAGATAATGGATTCCATTAATATTCAAATATAGGTTTTCGTGTACAAAACTAGCTTCCGGGAAGTCGAATCCCACCAAGCACGGTGGTGAGATTGATCCCGAGCACCCTAGGCTTGATCCCCGTACTTTAAAACCTTGAACGTTCAAGTATGCGTCTAAGGGTTGCGGCCCCTAAAGCTTAGCCGTGGCCCTGCCCTTAAAACAGAACCAAGGCCCTCCCTGAAAGAAGACACGCACAGCGGCCCTTGCCTTGGGCGCCACGGCACTCACCCTTGGCCGAGCCCTCCTGGCTCATCTTCATCCTAGGGCCGCAGCGCTCTAGAACAGAGCTGCGGCCCTTCCCTTCGAGCCCAGAATTTCCACCATTTCCAACCTCCAAACCTTACCCAAAATCATCCCAAAGCTCCCTATTTCAATATCAATCATTCCCATCACTTTTAAGACAACTTTAACATCATAATTCAACAGGAAACCCAACCTAAAACTCATTGCAAACCATGTTTCAATCTCTAAAACTCAAGAACATCAAACACTAAAATCAACCATACAGAAATCAAATTTAAGCTTCTAAATCATAAATTAAAGTTTACCTCTTCAGTTGAACCCCCTCTCTAAGCAGATTCCCAGCTAGTTCCCCAAGTTTCTAGCTTCAATTCAACCTTAAACATCAAAATTACAATTATCTTACTACTCAGAAAAACTCAGAGTTTCTAACCTCAAAAACACAGTTTGATTCTCACCTTGGCTTTGATTAAATGTTCCTTGGATAATCCTTGAGCTAAGCTTTTAGATCCCCACTGAAACCCTTTGAAATCCCAGCCCAAATCCTCCAAGTTTCCTCTATTTTCCTTGTGTTTTTCCTAGTTTCCTTGAGAGAGAAGAGGGAGAGAGAAAAAAAGTCGGTCTAATCTTCTTTTTCCACAAGCTTCTGTTTTAACTAAGTCTATGCTTTATCTCGTTAAGTCAATCCCGAGCCTCGGGGTGCCGGAAACGTCCCCGATGGCAAAATGGTAAAATTCCCCAATATTCCCACCTAGACTTCCTAACCTCAAATATATCTCCATATATTTATTTTCATAACCCGAGAGTCAAAATAACTACCCGATACCTATAATACCCCTGACTTATCCAGAGTCAACTATTAAGCCCCGTTGTAACTTTTCCCGCTACGTGCTCCCTAGGATCGCCTCGTGTCGATAGTTACAAATGCACACACATGTACACACGTATATATTTATCTATCTATCCACATAAAAATGTGGTCTCAACAATTTATCACACACATTCACATTTATGCCCTAACGGACCAAAATTACGATTAAGCCCTTACCAGCCGAGCAGGGTCTGCCTGCTTATCCAGTAACCATATTCATACTCCCTTACCATTACTTCCCTTAACCTCCAATTATGCCCTCCTGGCACACTAATCAAGGCCCTTAAGCCTTAATAGTAATTTTGGGTCGTTACATTAACCTTGGTGTGTTGTTGTATGGTTGTGATTTAGGTTTAGTATTTTCAAATTTGGTGGTTGGAAGCTTGAGTTCTAAAGCTCAAAAATGTTAATTGTTGATATGTTGTTGTTTTGACGAGTTTTAGTGTGTTTTATGGTAGATTGATGTTGGTATTAGGTTGCTAGGGTTGTGTAGGGCATTTTGTGACTATAAACTTGCTGGAGAGTCTGTTTGGGGTTGATTTTCTGGGTTTGATTATAAACGTGATTTTGAGAAATTGAGGAAGAACATGAGAGTCTGGGCTCGTTTTCAAGTCTCTAGCGACCTAGCGCGACCACACTAGGTTGGGGCGCGATCGCGCTAGTGTCTCAGGAAGTGGGGATTTTGATTTTTGGGTTTCGGAGTTAATGGAGTGACTGCACTGGGATAAGGCGCGAGGCGCCAGTATCCCAGAAAGTCCAAACTTTCTACAGGCGCGATCGCGCCAGGTACCCCGAAACATGGTTTTTCTTAGGATTAGGGCTCAAGGAGTCCAAGAATCCATTTGGTGGCCCACTTGGGGGCTCGAGGGATGTTTCTAACATCCCGACAACTGAGAATAATAATCTTAAGGATATGGTTTTGAGTGAGGCTCTAGATTTAAAGTCGATCCCTAATAAGAGTATGTTTATGTTGTGACTATCGCAAGGCTCGGAATCAAGATTGTACTTGAGGCCGTATAGTCTATCGCACAGAACTCGAGGTAAGAAAATTGCACCTTGGTTGTGATTGGGGCTTAGACCCCTGTAAATGGATATGACTGTGATTATAATTGTAATTACTCGATTGGGCATGCTTGTATATGTTGTGTCTGGTTGTGTGTTGTGCAATGTATATATATGTGTGTGATTATATATCTGCTGAAAGTTCGGCCTAAGGGCGCCATGGCCGACATTAAGTGTGCGGAACGCAACCCGGCCTATGACCAGAGGACTCGGCCTAAGGGCGCTGGGTCTAAATGTCACTTAAATAAATAAAATTGTCGATTGCACTTAACTAACTGTATTGATTGTTGATAATGAAATATGTATTCGATTGTGCAGATTATCACTGCAAAGCTTATTGCTTATATCCCGTTATTTATTGAATTATTGATTCAAGTTTACTGCTTATATGTTGTTGCTTATCGTATTCGTTGATTTAAGTTTTCTTACTGAGTTTTGACTCACGGGTGCTATGTGGTGTAGGTAAGGGAAAGGGAAAGCTGGCCAGCCATGAGTTGGAGAGCTTTAGGGGCAGTGTGTACATCAGCAGCTGCTCGACCGACAGCCGAGGGATCAACAGGGGCTACAGCCAAATTTTATTTTCCCACTTAGGCTGGCTTCAATTGTAATTATTTTGAGGGTTGTAATTGTCTTGTAAGCACTTATTTTCTGGGATCACATGTACAAACTCACACTTTTTAATGAGAAACAATTATTCCTATGATCAAAATATTTTAACCATAATCCATTAATTATCCTTAGTAACACGTTTATATCCAAAAGACTTGATTAGCAAGTCCAACACTATTTAAAATACACAATGCAATGGTCTTGGCTATCCAGGGCATTACAAAACTATACTCTAATTTAATCATATACTAAAATCCCATAAACTACTAGCTATAATAATTATAATTGTCTAAATTATAATTATTTCTAAGTCATAAGATCATACCTTAAAATAAATAATTAAACTTAAAGCAATCTTTTTAAATTTCCACCACTCAAATTAAACTATAAACTGAATAAAAACTAACCTATTGTCATATTTAAGGAGCTTATAAGAAAATAATAAATTTGGTTATTACATAAGTAGTATTAAATCAAGGTTCATATTATAATTAATTGATTTAAATAAATGATTGAATTAATTAATTAATTATTATTTAAATATAATTGTAATTATATATATTTATATTTATATAAAGTTTTAATAAAAAATTTATAAGATTTCGAAATCAGTTTATATATATTATATTATATTTATTTAATTAATTAATAATAATTTTGTTTTATTATATAATTATAGAAAATAATAGTATTTGAATTTAAATGTTTTTATTATTTGAATTTAAAAATGGAAAAGTGCCAAGGCATGGTAAAATATCTAGTATCCAGCCATATACGGATTTTTAAGCTTATATTTTAATTATATAATTAAATAGACTCAAGAGATCTATTGTAGCCGCTCATATTCTCTCTTTTTCTCTATAATTTTCTCTTCTCATGTATTGAGAATTGTCCACTCTAGTCTAGGTGATCAAATGTAATTGTGGAAAAATGTGTAGTTTGAAGATCAATTCACTCTCTTGTCATTACTCTGCGACGAAAATGAATAAGGGCTAGAGAGAGGAAATGAAGAAGTCTCAATATCAGCTGCGTAAAAGTAAAATTCTTAAAATCTCTTATATTATAAACTTTATGAAATTCATTAGAAACATATTTCTAAGTTGTTTTATATGTTAATTTGTTTAATATATAACAAACATGAAGATCCTGTAAAATGTATTCCAAACATATATGTACTCAATGGCAAGAATTATAATACAAGAGGAGACAAATATATATATGGGTGCACTCTTAATGGTTACTACCCATGGATGGTTACTTTAATGTTAACTATTGGATTAAGATCAATGGTTCATATATATAGTTGTTAATTAATATTTCTAAAAGTAAATTTTGATTTTTTTCAAATTTTTTGAAAGATTACCTGATGAAAAACGTGTATTTATCATGAAAATATAATATTGTAAGCTTTTCATTTTTCAAATGCATGTCAATTTCTAAATATAGTTATTGGTTCGAAACACCATTAATTATATGAAAAAAAATTAATTAAATTCGAAATTAATGTAGAAAAAAATATTTACTTGTTGGTGATTTGCTATACCAAGTCACTATGTTGCCAAATCATTATAATTGTTAGAACCCATCTATGAGTAGTAACCATTAAGAAGTGTTCCAAATATATATATATATATATAGAACTATTTTTTTGGTTGTACTAGTGTAGTTATTTTTATATTTTGGCACCTAAATAATTTTTTTATGACGGAGTATATTATAGTCATTTAAGATAATCTGTAAATTTTCAAGAAATTTAAATTAATTTACAGTATTGAAAATAATGTTCAAATAGTTGAATTTTACACACACATACAAAAAAATAAACACGTGTGTCAAGCTGATTAAACTTTGTTTTTGACACTGTAAATTATTCTAAATTTCTTGAAAATTTACAGAATATCTTAAATGACAGGCACTGTAAATTATTATAAATTTCTTGAAAATTTACAGAATATCTTAAATAACAACAATGTACACTCTTATAAAAAAAAAATTAGGGTAAAAATATTTAATTGCCAAAAGGAGTCACTTATCTGCATCCATCCTGCATCCGTCTAGTAAAAAAAGTGAGACAACAATAATTTTTTTTTTTTTCAAAATTACATTGTACTAATATAAATATTAGGAGACTGATATAAATTTTTACTAATTTATTTCTTCAAAATTACATTACTAAAATGTAGAAAGAAAAAAATTTGGCGACCATGGTCCGTCTCATTTGGCCGCCCCTAGGACTTGGTCCAAAAGAATATGATACCAAACAATAAGTGAGACAACCTGGTAAGTTACTGTAGAGAATCTTCCAAAAGGGAAGAAGCACGCACGAAAGCTTGTTTTGCTAGTAATTACGAAAAATAATTACGAAAAGTACTCTATCATTGATTATTTGAATGGTAGTGCTAACGTAGAAGAATGAAATATGAAACTCAAACCAAATGATACCAAAACCGACATATTTTTTTATATATAATATTTCCAATATGATATTACAATTTTTGACAGATTTGCTATTTGTCCAACACCAACCACATGAGAACAATATTAAATTGCTCGAATAATTATATGTGATCTTGTTATGGTATTGAGAGCCCCTTAGCAATACTTGATATCGAGCTTTTAATTCTATTTTCCACGAATCTTCTCCTCCATCATACCCTGCAATTGCACACATATATATTAATAATTTTCTATTATTAATTGAAAAAGGGGGACGAAGAATTAAAAGTAACGTAAAAGACACATGGTGTATGGTGTACTACTTACTGCTGAAATTCAATATTGATAGACGAAGCCGTTGAATCGGCAATGGCACCGAACCCGGTTTGGGACAAAACCATGGTTGTCCCTGTGGCGGAGGGACTGGAAACCAGCGAACCCGCGTAATCCACAATCTTGATAAGGATAGTCTTATCCGGGATACAAGTTCCCGGTTGGGCTGCGCTGATGCACCTAACTTGGTACTGTCTCCCGCACGAGGCCCCATTGTCCCAGATCCCATCTCCGGCCGCCGCAAACAAATTACTCGACGGAAATTGCGACGAGTCGCTGTCGTAACACGCCGTCGCTAAACAATGTTTTCAATTCCAAATTTAGTTGCAAGTTTTGGGGGTAATTGATTAAATTTTAGAATAGAGAGATAGATAGATCGACTTACGGAGATAGGGAGGAGAGTACTGAGCTGAGGTGCCGACGTCACCATGAACGGTATGGAGATTACTATGTAACACGAACAATACAATAAGAATGAATAGCAATGGCCGTGGCCGAGGCCAAGTTTTGTTTCTCATTTTTTTGGGCTTTAATGAAAATTTACAAGAAAAGGCTCGGGAATAAATATTGTAGCTCATCATCATCACCCTCTATACTTCTTCTATTTATGCCCTACAAAAAAAAATTATTGAATATTAAAAATGCTATTCTATTAAAAAAAAACTTAAAATATAATATGATTAGTATTCTATCTATTATTAGTCCTAGTCAACTGCTGAACCCTGAATTGTTTAATATGGTGGTTCGAGTTGGAACTTTGAAAATGATAATTTATGAAGTTTCCTTTTAATCTTTAATTATTAAAAAAAACGTGAAAGAGACGGCGGAGTGAGGAAGACTCCTTTTTTTTTAGAAATGCTAAACATTAGGATGGAATTTTCTCCCGAGTCGATGTGGCACCTCAATAAGTATATTTTAATTGTTTATTTAATAATAATAAAAAAAATTATACTTTGTATTTACTTCCCCAAAATCTTTCTTTTTTTTTTTTGGAAAAACAAGAAAAATCTTACCATATCTAGCAAAATCACTCAATCACTTTCTAAGAAAAAAAAAATTACTCACCAATTTATTGCAAAAAAAAGAAAAGAAAAAACTAATTATATAGATTTTTTTTCCTAAACTGATTTCTAAGAAAATGAATAAAATTGTGCTATACAGGTATGCTATATATATATATATATTTTAAGTTGTAATCTTTCTTTATATATTTTGATCCCTGTAGCGAACTGCTGTAAGATTTTTTTTTAATTGTTATATGATTTATTTTCACAATTATTTAATTGTGAAAGATCCTTAATTTTTTTTCTTCCTCATTTTTAGTTCTCTCTATGGCATAAACTCACTTTTTTCTGTACTAACCCAAATGCAGAAACCTTCCTCAAAAAAAAAAAAAAAAAATTGCAGAAATCCCTTTCATTCTTTTTCCTTCCTTTCGATAATGATATGAAACTTTTTTTAAGGGAGAAAAAAATTAGAAACAAAAAAGAGATTAATGACAAATAAATAAATTATCAAGAACATAAAAACAAATATATATATATATATATATATAAGTTTGATGTGCAAAGTCAGATAAAAAATTCCCTCTCGTAAAGATTACTCCAATTATAAAGAAAATACAGCAAACCCAATGCTTTCAACATGCATTAAAAAAAAAGCTTTCATCATATATGCTTTTGTTCTTCTTATAATTTTTAACCAAGAACCTCAATCATACTTTTGTTCTTTAAGAGAATATATCGTAGAAGAAAGATAACCGTGTATCTTGTGGGTCTCCTCCTATTTTACGGAGTTTTTTCTTTTCTTTTTGCAAAAAATGGGCTGAGTAATTTTGATAGACATGATGGGCTTTTTTGTTTTTCCAAAAAAAAAAAGGGATAATTTGAAAAATACCCGGTTTCATGATTAGTTAACTAAAAATAGCCACTAATAGTATTTAGTTGAATATTACCCATTTTTTTAAGCACATTTCCCATATTACCCTTAAAACACTACTAGTAGTCCAATGTAAAAATCACAATCTTTGTCTCTGTTGTGTCATTTACTTCCCTCTTTAAATAATATTCTACTGTCAGTTCCACTAGACCACTGTATAATGGGTAGAGTCATTAATAGTTTGTGTATTAATCAAAGAGTTTTAAAATATGGGTAAAAATTAAAAAGGTTAACTTAAATTGGGTACTAAGTATAATTTTAAAGAAAAAAAAAAAAAGACAGACTTTGGAAAAGTAAATACATAGTACAATTTTACTTATTTTTTATTATTAAATAAACAATTATATTATGTTTATTGGGATGCCACGTAGACTCGAGAGAAAATTTCAATGTAATGTTTAGCATTTCTCTTTTTTAATAGGCCCCTTTAATGGCCACGCGTTTTGAAGCGTTATTATTATTATTATTATAAAAAAACTACTTTCTACCAAATTTGGCTTGAATGAAATGTTTTTTTTTTCATGACTTTAATAGTATTTATATCCTCACTAAATAAAAATATTTATATCATTTGAAAAAATATATATTTATATTCGTATTAATTAGCCATTTAGATAATAGGTAAAAGAAATATTGATATCACTATAAATAATCTATATCTATATAAGAAAATTTTAAGGTAAATTATGTTATTGTTTTAGGCACGTAAATTATTTTTGTTCTAGTTTTTTATAATGATATTTATTATAGTTATAGCAGTCTCTTGTAAAATTTTAGACAAATTCAAATAATTTACAATACCAAAAGTATGGTTCAAATTGATTGTTTTCCCGCTCATATAAAAGAAGCATATGTGCAACAAACTATTTAAACTCTTATTTCATAATCATAAATCATCCAAATTTTCTCAAAATTTTGCAGGAGGCCTGCTATGATCACAATGAACACCGTCATAAAAAAATTTAGGTCAAAATTGATTTATGTGGCTAAAACAGGACCCTGCCTTAACGCACCGTATCTTTTTTAAAAAAATTTCCTCTATATATATAAAGTTCCCAAAAATCACTATAAAATTTCTCTAAACCACTTTCTATTATCTCCTTTTTTCACATTGTTTTAATATTATATTTTTTTTCTAATTTATAGTTATTAATTAATCAAAAGAAAAATATCTATAATAATAATTATATATCAATTAAAAATATCTAATTTATGGGATGTTTCACTCTCAAATTTCTCCAAATCAAACTACATTTTTTTTTTCAATTTTTATTCAACTTTTTCTAATTTATAGTTACTAATTAATTAAGAAAAACTAATACCTATAATATAATACATATCAATTAAAAATATATAATTTATAGCTATTAATTAATGGAAAAATATCTATAATAATATATAATAGATATCAATTAAAATATCTATAATTTATATCTTTATATATAATAGGTATGTGTTTAATAATTTTTCTTAATTTTAACAGTATTTTTGGTCAACTTTAATAAAATATTATAAATATTTAACAAAATATACTTTTAAAACTAATTGAAAATATGTTTGAATAAATATTTAGAAATTATATTAATATAAATTCAAATATTATAAAATATTATTATTTAATATTATTCAAGACACAACTAAATATTTAATAATTATATTAATATAAATTAAAATTTTGTAAAATATCATTATTAGTGGATATTTAATAATTATATTCATATAAATTTAAATATTATAAAATATTATTATAATAATAATAATATATAATACATTATCTTAATTTTTATAAAATTTAAGTATAATAAATATTTTGTAATAAATTCAAATGTTATAAAATATTATTATTATAATAATAATATTTAATACAATACTAAATATTTAATAACAATGTTTTAACCTAATTTTTCTTTTAATATATTTTTGTTATTTTTTATATATAATATTATTTATTTATTTAAAATTTATGTCATAAAATTACACTTTGATCGCACCTAGTCTACATCTATATATGATTTATTTATTAGGCATGAAAAGTGAAAAACATTTCACGATGGACCATTACATCAATCAGTGATTCGGTCCAATCAGGTTTTCACAATTTTCTTGATGGGTCGTGCTAACTTCGAGCCTAGAATCAATGAGAACATGAAATGAAGCACTCAAGCGATGAAATTTCATAAAAGTGTCTCCTACGAATCCATTCACAGAGACCAGACGGTGAAAGAAAATACCCAGTTACCAACTCTGAAAAACAATAAACATGCACAAAGTCGAGCGTCAGCGCAGTCGGAGGGCTTGAGAACTTTGCATGTGAAAAAAGCATAAGCGCCAGCAAATTTTCTTGTCTGCCTTGTTGCCTTTCACAGCATAGTATTCAGTTAAAGAACTACTTCCATAGCTTGCGCAACGACATGTTTTTCTCAGTATCCTTCTTCATAACCTTGGCCACTGCCATCTCAAAGTCTTCCTGAGTTACATGAACCCTTCTCTCCCTCAAAGCAAACATCCCTGCTTCTGTGCATACAGCCTGTAGACATAATGCGAGGTATTGTATATGAAACGTATGTGTATAATTGAGTACTAAACCAACTATCTTACTGCATGGCCTATTGGAGTTCCATCATTAAAGAATTAACGGAAAAGTTCTAGACCAGTAGATGTGCATTTGACAAATTTAGAGAAAGAAACTACCTTCAGCTCTGCACCAGATGCCCCATTCATCTTCTCTGCAATCTTCTTCAGATCAATCCCACGCATTAAATTCATTCTCCTTGAATGAATTTTCAAGATGTCGAAACGAGACTGCAATATTTTTAAGAGTGAATGAGTATTGTATCTAGAAGACTTCGCAATACACAGTTCCTAGAATAAAACTGAACAGAATTCGCAAGCCAACAAAACAACTAAATAGAACAGTAAAATGACTAGGCTCCAGGGAAACAAACTAGAGGACTCTATATATGCAATAGTATAGTAGCAATGTATGCTAGTGGAGGATGAAATGAAGATTTAAAAGCCTTTTCTGCCTACGCCACTAAAAAAACTTACATCACCATTAGGATTTGGAAACTCAATCTTTCTGTCAATTCTCCCTGGCCTAAGGAGGGCTTGATCCAAAATATCAATGCGATTTGTTGCCATCAATACCTGTGAAGGGTGCAAGTAAGAAATGTACTCAGCATTATCAAGAATAATATATTTATTTAAAAATAAATAAATAAAAACAGCTCTTTTAAGTGTGTAGGGAATCCGAATCTATGGAAAACCTTGATCTTGTTTGATGCTTCAAATCCATCCAACTGGTTGAGAAGCTCCAGCATAGTCCGCTGCACTTCACTGTCTCCATTGCCACTTCCAGACTCCATTCGAGCAGACCCAATACTATCAATTTCATCCATAAAGATGATCGATGGAGCATGCTCCCTATGACAAACAATACTTGCTCATTTAAATGGTAATGGAAGTATGAGAATAAAGCATGAAATCAATCAGAACAAGAGCAACCATCAGAAGTTCAAAGACACTTCAAAGCTTCTAGATGCCATGCCACTAGCTGGTACACATGGTTGTTGGGCAATAGTCGTTTCATACAAATTTACAATGCTTCAATTATACCATCAATATCTTTTTACCCATCATTAGATATAGAAGAGCCTCCCAACCAGTATAACATAATGACACAAGTAGAATGGGTAACAGAATTCCTTAAGACAACAGATTAAAAATAATACCATGTGAGCGAGGGAAACTAACACTAATACATGGATCAAAGAACAAGATCAGAACAAACCTTGCCATGACAAAAAGTTCCCTAACCATTCTAGAGCCTTCTCCAATGTATTTCTGAACTAATTCAGAACCAGAAACCCTGATGAAAGTACAATCGGTATGATGAGCCACAGCTCTCGCCAAAAGTGTCTTTCCTGTACCCGGAGGGCCATACAGAAGGACACCCTAAAATAGGATAACAAAGATTTAGAATGATAAACACTCAATGCCTCAAAATAGGTTACTGCTAACCAGTTGCTAATGCTACAACTTGAAATCCAGTATTACCTTTGGTTGAGCTATTCCAAGACTCTCAAACAACTCAGGGTGTTTAATAGGAAGCTCAATAACCTGAGACACATATCACAATTTATAAATCAGTGCGTTAATAATCAATTAAATAAACAACACAGCATACACAATGAATTGTATAGTTGAAGAAAAGAAATGGAACTTCAGAACTAAGGATGCGGCAAGAAATACCTCTTTAATTTCTTTGATCTGCTGATCAAGCCCACCAATCATATCATATGTAGAATCTGGAACCTTTTCAACTTTCATAAGGTTAACCAAAGGATCTACTTTGCTCGGCAAGATCAGATGAAGAACATAACTGTCGTTGCGGAGAGCAACTCTAGTTGATGGTGTAATCTTTGTGATATCAATGCTTTTATCAATATCGACAACGTATTTTCCTTCTGGATGAACCTGCAACACGAAAGAAATAAATACATGTAACTAGGTTGAAGAAATTTAGATGCATACCCATTACGGTAGGAAGATTCAAATATCACAAATTAGCAGTCTGGAGACCATGTGAAACTTACCTTAACCAAGACCTTGTTTTTTCCCATTACTTTGACTACTTCGCCAACATAGGATCCAGGTTCCTGAAGCAGTTGTAGCTCTTCCCTAAGCATCCTCACTGTTAAAGTACACATTTAAACATCGTTGACTGATGCAACAATTCCAAATTTATAAACTATAGTCGCCCATTGAGTTGAAACTTTAAAAATCAACTCCCAATAAAACGAAAACTACCCATTAACATCCTATGGAATTTTAAAAAGAAATACCAATCAGTTGCATCTGCCGAAACCCACCAGCAAAATGCTTACTTGCTCAAGTACTTGTTTGATTAAACTAGTACCTTTCTCGTTTCATTTCCAAGCTTACTTCCATGTAGTAAGCCCAATATAAATATAATATAAACCGGATGGATTTGCTTCTCCCATCAACGCACAAGATATACAAATACGTTCACGGTACCACGATGTTAGTACCACAAAAATTCCTTCCGGACCAAATCTAAACAAAGGACAGTGCTTTATAAACCAGAGAACAGCAACATGTACCAAAATCTTAGCATGATACTTCCATACATGTCCATATAAAGAATTCCTCCCCAAATCCTCATTTTCATACATCACTTTTTCAAACGTTCCCTACACAGTATCACTTTTTCAGAGCAACAAACGACCCTATAAATTCCACACCTAACAGGCTTCAAACGAAACAAATCGAACAAATCATATGAACAAGAACAAAAACAAAAACAAAAACCCAGTCCTAGCACCTAATCCATCATAAGAAACCGACCCAGAAATCCAAGCAAATAATAAATTAGGGTTAGGTTAAAAAGAGAACCTCTTGAATTGAGCTCATTGCGCTGAGCTTCGAGACGATTAAGATTGTGGGTCTTCTGGCGGACCTGAAGCTGGAGCTCATGAATGTGTTGGAGGTAGTACTGTCTGAGACCTTCCCCTTGCTTCGTCGACTTGGCCGAGCAAGTCTCCTCCGGCATGGCCTCTGGTAATTTGGATTCCACCCCGACTGTCGCCATTGAAAAGGGGCTCGGATCAAGATATGGTTTTGCCTCAAATATTCCAAAGACAGGAGAGTCAGTATTCTCTTTGAGTTGCCTTGCGTAAGAAGTCGGTCTGTGATTTGGGAATGGTGGGTTTGGGTGTTGATTGTCTTTATGGATTGTGGTCTCTTTTATTCTCTCTGATCATTCGCCAATTTTAAGTTCTTAACTTCCAAACTTCACTGAACCTGTCACAAAAATTGGGCCTTATGTGAAGTTCATATTTGTCCTTTGAAGACAAGTAGCACTTCTAGAATTTAATTTTACAAAATTAACACAATATCCGAGTGAGAAAGATAAATAGCGGTATCTCTTTTTTAGCAACATACAATAACACAAAACTTCCCTCTCTTTTTGAGGATAAATTGTTGTAGTATTTTATATTAAAAAAAAACAACACATTTTAAAAAATTAGCCCAGCCCAAAAATTTATTTACAATTTTTTCCTATTTAGACCTAAAGAAATTAGTTCTTATACCCATTTCTTTTATTCTGGTTGAATAATGCCTCGTGTTCAAAAATACTTTTTTTAGTTGATATTCCCATTATGCCCTCAATTTAATTCATAATATAACTTTTATTATTATTATTATTATTATTATTATAAGTAAAACCTCTCTCCAGGGATGCACATTTTTCCTACGGGGATGGGGCCTGTGGGGACCTGCCCCTAACAGGGTGGGGAATCCCCGTCTAAATGGGGAACGAGGCGAGGACGGGGATAACTTTCAATCTCCGAATGTTAAATGAGGTGGGGACGGGGATAGCACTCCCCGCCCCGACGGGGCCCCGTTTAAATTTTTATATATTTTTGTAATATTTTATATGTATTTTATACCTTTTTTTATGTGTTTTTATAGTATAGTAGTAATTTTTTTAATATTTTAAATTTTATTTAGGATAGTGTTTAATATTTTAAATAATAAATATTGTGTAATATTTTAATTTACATATAATTTATGATTTTTATTTTAAAATTTATTTTTTAAATGAATGGGTTCCCCATGGGATTCCCCACCCCATCCCCGACGGGGAATAAGCAGGGATGGAGATTAGAAATATAAATAGAGACAGGGATGGAAGGAGCACTCCCCGCCAATTCTCCACTCCGTGTGCATCACTACTCTCATCACTCCAGTCGATTAATCTTTGAATCGTTATAAATGTGAGGAGAGTAATTGATAAGTATATAAAAAAACCAAAAAAATGCTAGGAATTTAATTAGAATATGGATAAATATGATTAATTTTTCTTTTTTCTTTTTGAAAGGATGGTTAATTCAATTTTAAAATAGGTGTTTTACCACAAGAAACTATAACGAAATGAGTATTTATTAAGTTTTCCCTATAATATGATGCTTAATTTTTCTATTTACTTAAAAATCCACATATTATTTTGTTTGACAGTGATAGATACTACCAAAATAATAAGTGATATTTATAGTGAAAATACTTTAATTATTCTTAGAGTTGTAATTAAATACTTAAATATTTTTATGACAAAAGTACATTTGTCACAAATTCGTTGCCCTCTTTAGTACCACGTCTTTAATAATCGCTAGTGGCTAATAAAGTAAATCTTTAGTGTAATTTAGTATTCGTCTCATATATTATTTTTTAAATTAAAATATATGAAATCTAATGCTAAATCGTTCAAATAATAGCATGTCATGTGGTAATTTGTGCTTATTAGCCATACTTCAAAAACAATGAATTGATCTCGCCGATATCATTGAATAACTTTCTCAGCCTCAATGCAGAGACTTTTTTTCATGCTAAGATTTCAATGTTGAGACTTGTTGCAACTTTTATTTTGGCAATGACTTGTTGCAACTTAAATTCAGTATATTTCAAAATTTTGTATCAATTTTAATATCAATCTGCTGCGTTTTGCCATAAAATTTCCTTAATTTCAGTTTAGAGACATAGAAATGGGTCCCCTGAGCCCGTATTTGACGAAGCTGGTTGTAGGCCCATAAGAAAAAACAAGCCAGCAGGTGTGTCCAAAAGTCAGTCCCACTGGTACGGCCCCTGGTGGCTGGTACAATACAAACTGAATCGACTCAAAAAAAAAAGGCCGTATCAGCAGATGGACTCGGCTAAAATAAGGCCCAAAATTAGTCTCTATATAAGCGAGACACTTCTACTTGCATCTTCTTTGCGCCTAGCCCTTTTGTTGCAGGGAGCTCTGTTCTCTAACTTTTCATTTTCTTTTTTTTTTTTTAGTTTTTTTTCCTTCTTTTTTTTCCCTTCTTTTTCATGATTTAGAACTTTTAATTTATTTCTGGGCAATTTGATTTAGATTTTTTTATAATCAGAGCCATTGTCAAGGGTTAGGAGGTGTGGATCGGTTCTTCAATTTCTCAAAATAAATCGTATTTTCCCACCTGTGTCCAAATATACCGCCAATTTCTCTTTGCACTGAAATCTCTCTGTATAATCTCAGATTTACTAACGAAATTCCAATTCCGTTTAGCTGATCATTTTGTTTCTATTTATTGGCCATTTTGCCTTTTTGAGTTTAATTGTCAAGGTAAGAAAAAATTGGGACTTTTTGTGTGTTGGTTTTAGGGTTTTTTTGTTGCCCTGTTTAATTGGAATATAGATCAGAAGGAGTAGTCTTGTTGTTTTTGGTTTTTGGGTTTATCTGATTTTGAGTTTTGAGTGATATGGATAAGAAGAAGGTGTCTGTTCCCCTTGTTTGCCATGGCCATTCGCGTCCTGTGGTTGATTTGTTCTACAGTCCAGTCACGCCTGATGGGTTCTTCCTCATTAGTGCCAGCAAGGGTGCGTTTGATTTATAATTTTAATGTTGTTTTAAATGATTCAGTTGATTAGATAAGCGAATCATTATTTGATGTATATGATGATATTGAATTGTTCAATCAAACTTTAGTTTTTCTTACTCTAGTGCATCTCAATACAACAGAGAAAAGCAGTGTAATGGATTGTAGTAATGCTTGTTGGTGTTTTAGTTTTGATTGAATTCATTTAATGAAAAAAAAATTATGGGCGGTCGTACTGTGTGATTTAGATTCCAGTCCCATGCTGAGGAATGGGGAGACTGGTGATTGGATTGGAACATTTGAAGGACATAAAGGTGCAGTGTGGAGTTGCGGCTTGGATACCAATGCTCTTCGTGCTGCAACTGGTTCTGCTGACTTCTCTGCGTATGTCTTTTTTTTTCCCTCTAAAAGTTGGTTTAGTAGATGGTTTATATATATATATAAATAGATAGATAGATTCAGCCACACAGTTTGACTAAATGAACTCGTATCTGGAAACTTGTATGATGTCATTTGAAATATGCATAGATGTTAAAAATTGGCTGCACTTGGAATGTATGTGTTTCTGTATGCTTGAACTGAAATCGGTGACCTTCAATTCTGTGTTTTCAATGTTCTTAGTAAGTTGCCCATGCATATATTGGGGAGGTTCTTTTGTCCTTATAAGGGTGACAGTAAGATGCATTTTTCTTTGAACTTATTTAGTGAAAGGGTGATGATTATATACCCTATTTGATCTAAGGGTGACAGTTGCAATATTTTTCAATTAAAAGAAAGAAAATGAAAAAGATAGCTACATATTTGTTTCTTAGAAGTGTGGCAGTAAGATACTTATTCCTTTAAAGGGTGAAGGAAAGATAAATATTTCCGGGGGGTAAGTACACTTGTATGATGCAACCCTCTAGACTCTAGTTCTTAGTTTGTAGTACGTATCACATCATCTGCAACTCTGTTGCATACGCCATATTTGATTTCTTAAGGGTATCTGGTTATGCCCATATTTGATTTCTCAAGGGTACCTGGTTATGCCCATATTTGATTTCTCAAGGGTACCTGGTTATGTCAACTTTATCAGTACTTAAATTTATATTTTAACTGACGTCAGAACATACCTTTTGTATTATTTAGGTCATGATATGCATTTGATGATCTCTTAGAATCACGCTAAGTATTAAATTTACTCTGATTCATGGATGACTTTTATTAGATCATAATTCATAAGTGAACTGAAAGAAAATGAAGATGGTTGACTTTTTCCTTCTGTTTTATATTCTTTATTCTAACCCTTTTTCTTTATACTTGTTGGTGGATCATCAAGCAGTATAAAACTATGAGCCCTGACAAAGAAGTGAACATGTTTGATAAAATAGTAATGCAAGGGACACTCACACATTACACATGTATTGTTAATTTTAGCTGTTAATATTTTCAAGTGGGACCCTATAATTTCCTAATTGTGTGGTTTATATTAGTTACGTATCATTGTGTAACTTTTATGTGTCTTTAGCATTACTCTTATTAAAATTTCACAATTTGGTAAATTGATTAAAACAAAATAATAAACTTGACAAAATAATAATAATAGACTTGATTTGCAGGAAAGTTTGGGATGCCTTAACTGGGGATGTACTACACTCTTTTGAGCATAAGCACATTGTTCGAGCCTGCGCCTTTTCAGAGGTGGCTTCTCCTTCAAGCTGGTTTCCATTTGCTTACCCTTTTTGTTCCTTTCGCATTCATAATTTGTAAATGTTTCACCTACAGTGTTGTCTAGCTAAGTTTTAATGCGTCTGAATATTTATTGTTTATTGCTATGCTTAGAGATGTATGTAATGGTTATTGTTTGCCTTATTTCTAATGGTTAGATTTTGTGTTTTTTTAAAAAAAATATTTTTATTATTATATGAAATCGGCTACCAACTGTCTCTTGAAACCTTTGTTTTTGGCCTGATGCTGTTCTTTTACTATTATAGAGTTATTATTTTCTCTTTAATGTATTTTGTCACATTTGATGGCTGACAACCGGAACACAGGATACACACCGTTTATTAACTGGAGGATTTGAGAAAGTTCTTCGGATCTATGATTTGAATCGGCCAGATGCCCCTCCTAGAGAAGTGGACAAATCCCCTGGTTCAGTTAGAACTGTTGCATGGCTCCACAGCGATCAGACAATATTAAGTTCTTGTACTGATATGGGTGGTGTGAGGTATGCATATCTCTGCGAAAACGCTCAACATTGAAAGCTATCATGTTTATTTTAGAGGTCTGGATGGTGTCCTCATGCTTGCGTCTTTGTCTTTGTTTTACTTGTGACTATTGACCATACAGATTATGGGATGTAAGAAGTGGTAAAATAGTTCAAACTCTTGAAACCAAGTCATCTGTCACTAGTGCTGAGGTTAGTCAAGATGGTCGCTACATAACAACTGCTGATGGATCTACTGTTAAGTTCTGGGATGCAAATTAGTAAGCCACGAACTCGCTTTTAATTTTGTTGGGGAATGAGTGTTTTTTTTCTTTTTGCTTGGTTTATGATGTGTTTTATCCTGCTTACGTGTACCCAGTTTCGGGTTGGTGAAGAGCTATGAAATGCCATGCACGGTGGAATCAGCTTCGCTGGAACCAAAATATGGGAACAAGTTCATTGCTGGGGGAGAAGATATGTGGATCCATGTATTTGATTTCCACACCGGTGAAGAGATTAGTACGTGCTCCTATGTCAAAATTCTTTCTTACTAACAGTATAAAGAGGAATGTGCTGAGATTTACATGAAAATAGATTTGGGTTAGGTTCTAATTCACAATCATTTATGCAGCATGCAACAAGGGTCATCATGGTCCTGTTCACTGTGTGCGTTTCTCTCCTGGAGGGGAATCATATGCCTCAGGATCTGAGGATGGAACCATTAGAATATGGCAGACTGGCCCTTTGACAAACGAAGACACTGAAGCTGTTACAGCAAATGGGTCAGCTGGAAAAGTGAAGGTAACTGCAGATGAGGTTTCTCGGAAAATTGAAGGGTTCCAAATTGCCGACGAAGGAAAATCTGGAGAGAAGGAAGAGGCAGGAAATGAGTGACAATCGCCAAGTGATATAAGATATAAACCAGACTTTTTGTTTTATTTTTGTACCATTTTTAGTTGCTGCTGCTGCTTTGGTCAGATGTTAAAAATTGCCCTATAAGATTTTAGGTGCTGCATTACACTCTCCTTTTACTTTTTCTTCTTTTGTTACTTTATATTCTGGCAGAATGTATATGCAAGACGACAAGTGTATCTTTTTTATTCAAACAGCTTCATGTTGGAAACTTCTTAAAGATCAATAGAATTAAAATGTTTTGATTGATCATACTCATTCACAATTTTCAATCTTACCTTTGAAAGTATGATAAAACACAACCCCGCTGGTCTGGAGTCACCATTTGTTATGTCGTTTTTTGTAATTTTTATAATATTTAAATAAGTAAATAACGTGGATCAATAAAAACATGCCATGTGTACTCTTGTGTGCACATGGACTATCCACGGTGGCAATTACCAGACTGGAATGGACGGAACTTAAGAAGGTTTTGCCGTCAATTACTATTTTTTTTACTACAAATAACTCTTTTTTAAGAAAAAAATAAATAAAATATATACTAAATTTTATAGACAAGATTTTAGAGCTTAGAGTACTCCAAAATTCCAAATCCAGTCACACGCTCTAATTTTATCAAGGAAATAAAAAAAAAAAAACCATAAGACTAAAATAATTATGTCTTCCCTTCTTAGCTAAGAGCATCTTCAACCACACTATCTATTTTTTTTTTTTTAGCTAAAATAGCTAAAAAATAACTTATTTTGTATTTTTAATCACTCCAATGGGCTAGCTATATTTTAGCTATTTTAACTTTTACATTTTTGGCTCTCCAAATATAAAGAGCATCCATGACTAGCTAAACTTTATTTTATCATCATTATCACTATTTGATCATTATTTTAACAAAATGTATATTTATAGAACCAAAGGGTGTTCCATAAAAAATATTAAATTATTCAATAGCTAGCTATAATAGAGAGTGTGATTGGAGGAGTTGAGTTTAAAGCGGCTCCTAAAATAACTTTTTAGCCATTTTAACTAAAAAATATAGAGAACATGGTTTAAATTGCTCTAAGAATTGTCTGCATCAATCATAAGTTGGACATCTCCATTTTATTAGGAATTTCATTACAATCATGTGTTTCCTTATGTCCCATTTTTTAGTGAGATCATTTGATGGCGACCATGAGGGAGTTTGAAATGCGTGGGTAATGTTAAGTTTTAGAGGAAGGCAAACGGTTGAGAAAGACTCTATATAAGTGCTCAAGTGCCCGAAACTACAACCTACGCGCTACTTTGTGCATGCATACAGGTGTCTCCGAGTGTAGAGCAGGGGAAGGCCAGTAAGGCCGAGATGACATGAAGGGAGATGGCCTGCACATGGCCTCGTTAAAGCGCCACTACCATAGCATCATCAAGTGTCCAAGCTGCCTCTTCCATTGAGCATTATGTCGTTGCACTTACTAATGACAACATCATCAGAGAGCATATTTCCACATATCTTACCTATTATATAAATGGCTATGTAATAGAATTTAGTATACTTAACAGAATTTTGTATGTTTAACAGAAATTAGTATGTTTTAATAGAATTTGTTCCAAAAAAAAAAAAATAACTCTAATAATACCTGTCAATTAGTCATCCAATTCTAAGAGTTGATTCTTCAACAACAATTACATCTTTACATAACCAAGCAATGCAACATTTTAAGAGTACACAACCTTTCACATTTACAAGAGAAAGTACAAATAAAGAAAAATTATCTCAACATTCTAAACAAGATTCGTTAGAATCTCATATTAATTTCAGTTGAACAAATAGTATTACAAATATACCATTCAAATTCATCAATTCACAAAAACTAACCCATTCCTTCTATAAATTTTTTTCTTTTAGATTTGTTATAGAAATAGGGTCTCTTCTGTAAGGAATTCAAGGAACAGTACAAAAGTTAGTTTAATTGCATTTACTATGATTATAGCATTTAAATTTCACTTTGGTATATAACAACATTTCAAATTAGTTTTCTTTGTGTAAACCAAACCCAAAAGAAAACCACATCAAAGATTAGTGATTCAAGCAAAAGCATGCACCATCATCACCATCTGCAAACACCCAAACAGAAAAAGTGACAAACAGAAGCTCATAAACCAAAATAGCGAAACCCAGACAAAAAAAATACAAGAAAACCTCGAAACAAAAAAATGGCAGTGCTACAACCACCATCATCATCTGCAAAACTAACCACAAAGAGACAGACACAAAGAAAGAAATACTCCCAAATCCATGGTGAGAAGTGCATGTGGTCGTGGCAGCAAACCTGAGCCCCAACTCAATCCCTGAAAACAAAGAAATCTCAACAACCAAAAAAATGAAAACTACTCAACAAAAGAAAACACTAAAACATAAAAAATTATGAAGAAAAAAATTCAGAATAAGAATACACTGACAAAACCAAAACAAAAAGAAAGGAAAAGATAAACAAATGCCCAAAAACGCGAGCAGAGAAACCAAACTAGAACAAGAGAGATAAACTTACTACAGCAACAACCCAATGCTTCTTGATTACGAACAACACTGTCGAATTGATGGAGAGAGGTCGACTGATTTTTGGATTTGAGAGGAAAAAAGGCTTGTAAAAACCACTGGACATAGATTTCGAGAGGAGAAAGTCTGTGTAATTGTTTTAGGGAATTGACCATGTAAGAGAAGAGAAGTGTAACACCTTGGTTACCCCAAGACAGTTACGGTGAACGATGAACCATGAATTTAACTCGCTACCTGAGTTCTTTGGTTAAAAACGTACTTCTAGGTGTTATTAACAGGTTAAGGTGGAAAACCAATAAGAGGAAATGATATATTTATTTAAAACATAAAACTGTTCATGGGCCCATAAAAACGTTTACAAGTTGTTTACGATACAAAATGGTCATTACAGTTTGAAATTTACAACCCGCCAACCTAAGCGGCAAAAATAGGGTAAACCCCCTAGTTCCTCTGAGAACTCCTGGCCGTGGTGGTCAAGCGGTCGCATATGTACACATCACCACCTAAGCTCTCCACTCAAGGCTGGGTGAGCTTTTCTTTCTCTTTACCTGCACCACATAGCACCCATGAGCCAAAGCCCAGCAAGAAAACTCAGTAATGCATATAGGTATTATCAAATGATTATTATTATTATAATCACACAGAGCTTATAGCTCTGAACAGATGAGTGAATATTTGAGGTTCTGGTAAACCATAATGAGTGACTGACAAGCAAGTCACTAACTTAAACAGATGAGTGACTGCTGGGTAAGACACTAGCTTAAACAGATGAGTGACTATTGGGTAAGTCACACGGGGCTTGGCACCCACAGCCATGTGACTAAATAGTCACTGTGGCTCTAAGTAACTAACCTTTGGCTAGACAAGCGCTTATAGTATTCATCGAATTGAGGTCGGTCCGACATTAATGCTCTTCTGAGTCATTTAATGCAGATGTCGATTAGATCTAATCTTTGTTGGCTTGCGTTGAACACACTAAGGCCGTTCCTGACTTATGAGTCAGCACTGTGTGACCAGTGCCCAATACCACTGCCGAACTTGACTAATGAGTCATAGCTTCACAGTTGATACTAACATATTTGCCAATTCTGACTACTCAGTCAGTACCATGCACAAGTGAGCAAGATTTGCTAAGCATTCAATAATCAATCCATGTCCACATTTAAACATTCAACATGCCTCATGAACAACCATGCATGTCACATATGAGGTGCAGTTTTCTTACCTCTGGTTCGAGCGAGAATTAATAAAGGAACGACCCTTGAGAACGATCTGTCTTTTAGTTCCTTAGCGGTCACCTAGTCATAACCAATTGGAATCCATTAATAAAGTAAATCAATAAATGGTTCACAATCTAAAACCACACTCCCGGGATCAATCCTACACTCTTGGGAATCTCAATCTACTCAAACGGGGTACAGGAACCAACCCCCGAGCCTTAAAACCATTATGAGTCCTAAAAATGAGATTTGCTGGAATTGGCCTAGCGCTGGGGCGCTGCCAAATGGCGCTGACCCAAGGCAGTGAGGCCCTAGCCTCTGCCCTGCATAGCGCTGGGGTGCCAACTTCAGACCAGAAAAGTTTCTGGTTTTCCCTCCTTACGATTTCCCTCGAAACCAACCTTCCAAACCAATCCCAAACCTTACCAAAACATCCAATTCAACCCCTAAACTTCATCTACATCACACCCTCATCAAAACCCAAGCAATCTTACTCAAAAACCTCCACTAATTCCCAACTATCCACATCAAAATCCATAAGTTGAAAACTATAAGAAAAACAGAGCAAAGCTTAAAGTTCATGGATGATTTCTTACCTCAAGCTGGTTTTGAGTCATCTTCAATGGATGCACTAAGTCTATATCCTCCAAGCTTTGATTTCCTAGCTTGATTCTTCAATTTGGGATCAAAAACTTCAGAGGAGAAAAAAGGGAAGATGATGAACGTGAGGAGCAAGAACAACACTCTGTTTTTGGGTAAACTTCTACAACCTTCAAAGTTGATATATATCTTAGGGGTGAAATGACTATTTTGCCCCTAGGTCATTTAAAAGTTTCTAAAGGCTCCCAAGGGTAAAATCGTCATTTCCAACCTATTTCGTTAATCATAATTAACACCTTCCAATTCTCGATATTCTCAAATACCAATGATTTATATCTCGTTACCCTTTAATTCCCGGCAACGTTCTAATCATTAAGAACACCCCGAGACTCATTCTGAGCCTCGAACTTAATCTCGTTATGACTAAATCGCTACTTAATATTCAAAGATCGTCTCATGCCGAATAGCTCGAACAAATCCACATTATAATGTGGCCTTAACAATATATCACCGACATGCATACAAATATACAATTACGCCCTCAACGGGCCAAATTACCAAAATACCCCTGTCATGAAATGTGGACCCACATGCATGCATTTAACATCATATTATAATATAATTTACATAAACATGCATATAACAGTTTAATGACATAGTAAATCAATTATGGCCCTCCCGACCTACTAATCTAACCATTAAACCACATTAGGGATTTTGGGGCATTACAAGAAGATACTAACCCCTAAAAAAATGTGGGCTTGGGCTTTATGTTGCTATAAAAAAAATGTAATATTTGAATATAATATTTATGGGGAATTCCCTTATAGGGATTCACTTTAAGCCCTACTGGTGGGGCTCTCAGTGTTCTCGACCCGTGAACAGTTTTCGGCGCAATTTTTTTTTACAACCGTGTATATTGTATCTATTTAGAGCATCCTGCAAATTTTCAGAAAATTCCGAATAGTTTACAGCACCGAAAACTAAGTTCAAACATGTTGTTGCACGCGTGACTAATTTTTTTATGCGCGTGGAAAGCAACATGTTTGAACCTAATTTCGGTACTGTAACTATTCAGAATTTTCTGAAAATTTGCAGGATGCTCTAAATAGCTACAATATACACGGTCATAAAAAAAATCGCGCCGAAAACTGTTCACAGGTCAAGAACACTGAGAACCCCACCGGTAGAGCTTAAAATGAAGCCCCTATACGAGAATTCTCCTAATATTTATTACAAAAGAATATTTGAATATATTTACAAAAGTAAATGTTATGGGTTAGAAATAACCTTATATATTATTGATTTAATTAATTAGGAGAGATGTGTTTTTAGAGAAATAATCCACATAATAAGAAAATGAGAAATAATAGGAGAGATAGAGCTTTTATAGGATTGTAAAATAACTAATAAAAAAATCTTATAAATAATTGTTGTTATTCTTTTTAAATTATGTTACTTATAATTATATATATAGAAAATTGATTTAAAAAAAATGATCATCTAAAATTACTAATATCATTATAATTAATTTATATATTAATTTTTCATAAAATTATCAGTTTTGTTTTTTTTTTTGTTCCTTACAAATATATATATATAAAATTATTTGTTTTTAAAATTACTAATATGATTTGAATTTATTTATAGATTAGTTTTAAGTAAATCAAAACAACTTATGATATCTACTATTTCATTAATAAGTTATTAATTCGATTATTTGATGTATTGTACTTCATGCAGATATTTTTTATTGAAAAAAAAAATAGTTGTGCAAGATACATTTTACTATTTATGTAAGCAAAATATATTTAAGTATGCTCAAATGGATTTTTAAATAATTAATTAGATACCATAACCAAAATTCCTAGGATTACTAATATTGGCAAGATTAAATTAATGTAATGCATGTATCTACATTCTAGAATTTAATTATCATCCTATTATTATAAATTTTTGTATCAACCATATCTTATTTCATTACATAACCTCTCCAATGTTCTAGAATTTAATCAATTCAAATTAAAAACTAGATGATGTTAAAAATCTAAAATTTATGTATCTTAAAAAGGGTGGAAATTTTTTATTTTATTTTTTAAAAAATAGTTAGGAAAAGCACAAGATGCACACATCAATATAGGATATTGATTCAAGAATTTCTTCACATAATATGACAACAAATTTTCTTATTCAATCATATTATACATTTTTATAATTTTTCAACTTCAAATATATATTATGGAGTTTAATTATTTCAAAAGTACTATCATATAAAAATATTATCAAACTATTTTTTTTTTTAAAAATTAGTTCGTTCTTGAAAAAACACAAAACATGTCGTGCAATGCACGCACTGCAAGAAAAAACAATATTCATAACACTTAAAAACTGCTAACCGGGACTATTGATAGCACTTTTGAAAATGCTAACATAGCCTCTGTTATTAAAAGTCCAGTCTTTTCTATAACAGTTTTTGAATGTTATGTTCGGTGTTATCTTAAACTATTCAATAACACTTTTTAGGTGCTATAATATTCAAATAATAACATTTAGATAGAGTTTTTAGTTATAAATTTGAAGTTTAATCTTGTACTTTTTTCATAACACTTTTCAATTGTTACATTTGATTGTTTTGATAACATTTTTAGTTTGTTATATTATATAAACCATAACAATTTTTTACGCCTATAATATGTTTTTAAATCATAACATATAGTAATAAAATTTTAAATTTTATTTTGATAAGTATACTTATATGGTTTTTTTTTTAATTAAAAGATTTTCATTATTGTATTTTGATAAAAAAAAATTCAAAATTAATCATAAAATGTAATTCTCAATAGATTGATAAACCATAATTATTACATTAAACAATAACTAATTCAAACCATAAATGTGTCTACTTCAAGAGATCTTAATTCTAACTTAAGTTTGAATGCATAACATAATAAAGTTTTATAATCTTGAACAATTTTTACTTCAAAAATGAAAAATAGAAACATTACAAGATACACAAAAGTAAACCATGCGTGAAACTTGCTCCATCCTTCAATTCATCATACTTTGTGCACTTGCTCCATATCTCTCTTCAACAACCTTATCCATTTCCAAATTTAGTCTAAAGCTCTTCCTCTTTTCATTGAGGAGTTTAACTAATTTTCCTATAGGTATGTGTTTTGGCCTCTTTCCTTTTGTAGATGGAGGTGACATATCTTGTACTTGGCAAACTTTTTGACTAGTTTCTGATCAACCGTATGTAAATTGCTAAAAAAACGTATGTACTAGTTTATGGGATATATTTTTTTATCCAACAGTTGGTAAAGAGGAAGTAAAGGGAAAAGCAGACATAAAGAGTAAAATGGGCAGTTTGGTTGGAGAGAAAAGAGTGAAAGAGACAAGAAAAGTGAGACCTGCAATTTTTCTTTCTCCAGAAAAGGGGTGAGAACTTTTTGAAACAAGTGTAATACAATATTTCTATTTTGCCCTACATACTACAGTTACCCACATACCCCTCTATTACCTATATTCTATTATTTGACCACTTTACCCCTCATTCTAGTTGCTTCTTAGGATGCAGTTTTATACATAAACCATTTAATGAAATGACTAGTGAACAATATAAGAACTCCCCACATGATTTCTATATACTCAACAGAATAAAATTCTACACACTGCCATCAAAAAGTGTATTTTAGTTACAATGCATGCACAACATTTCTAGTCCCTTGATATGAAGAACCATATCTCATATCATATCTATACATGTATAGTGTATGTGAGAAAAGAGACATATTCTCAAATTTTGTTTCCACTCTCTCAATCACCAAATAAAGCAAAGAGATAAGAATCTGATCCAAAGATACAATAAACTAAATGTACCTTTCTAGCAAATGCTCCAGCACTGATAGATTGAGGGTAAGCAGGATTTTTGAGGATCTTGACAAGTTCTGCTGCTTTTTGTCTGCAAAAGGAAAATTACGTTAAGTGCAAAATCTTTCCACCATATTATGTAAAACAATTTAGTCATTTACATGAGAAAGAAAACACATTATGTGAAAACCAACTAGGTAAGTAACATGATAATAAGCTAATTAGATAACTAGTTGTTGAATAAAAATATGTAGATTGATGGACAGAAATCCAATATTACTTGACAGCATCATTAGTTCCTGTAATCTGCCATATCAATTTAGAGATATTTCTTTCATGGCGAACATAATCCTGAAAAGAAATAACATTATGTGAGAAAATAAATATTTAACATATCAAAAAGAACTTTAAGAAGAAAAAAACATGAGATATGATTAAAAATGACAATCATACATAGCAATAACTGTGGAATGATAAGTAAGAAATTTAATATACAGTAACATCCATGTTTACGAAATCCAGTTAAATCTCATTTGAATTTAGTGTATAAATACATTCTTTCAGTACTATATATTTAAAGAGCTGACTCATTCTCAGAGTCGCCATCATCACTAAGAGATAAATCAATAAAATACAAAGTATTAATAGAAACTAGTGAGATCTCTAACAGTCAATGTGATATACACAGCAGCTGAATAAAGCTTTCGATGACAGAATAGGGATGCAAAACTTGAATTGATAAAAACATGGAATATAAGTAAAGAAAAACAACCAAGGCCAGTTAAATGCATACCTAACATAAAGGTCGTTAAAATTAAACCGATTAGCAGAAAGGGAGCTTCTATCTTGAGCTTCCTCATATGCATTGTCAATTTCATCCACCTCATCATCGAGGACACGCATTACAAATGGCCTAGAACTTCTTTCTACGCTCTTCACATTTGAAAATTGACTATAAAAAATTTACAACTGAACGCTTAGTTAAACAAAAAAACACACATGCACCAAGCAGTTATCTAAATCACACACATACATACTTACCGCGATTGCACTTTAGTGAATGGCATTGGGACTTTGGAAGAGCTACTAAGTTTTGTTTCCAATGCATTAAGCTCTGTTAAAAGAGCATCGAAGCTCCAATCAGGTTCAGGGTCGGCAGCAATTCCCTCAACAGTTTGGGGACAACGAAGTTCCAACTTAACAGCTCCCCTAAACAAATCCAAATTGATCCCACAGATCATAAACAATCCATGATATCAACAGCCATTTGCTTATACGATTTAAAAATCATAATTTTCAGTCAAAAAGAAAAGTGTCAAATTGTATCTCTATTCCTAGATGATAATCAAACTATGAATTCCAATAAAAAAAACTGCATTCTCTCTTTATAAATGTAACTGAATTACAGAAGAAAATTTAACCAAAATATGAACGATAGAAAGAATCAAGCTTGAAACTTACATTGCGTAAAACTTCAATTCGAAAAGCTTCGGTTCCCCCAAATAATAGGGTTTTCGCAATCCACTGTATAGTACCTCCCCTCGTTCGTGGCTCAAAACGCAATCACCAACACCGAGTTTGGGTTTTTGGTTTTTGACCGTTGGCAGCAATACCACACTGGACGAAAGAGGTTGTTCAGTGATGGCCAAGAAAACTGTTTTAGTCCTTTCTTGGATTAAAAAGAAAAGAGAGAGAGTACTCACCATGAGACAAGAGCAAAACCAAGGCCTAGCCTCGCACTGAGAGAGAGCCTCCTCTGCTGGCTTGCGGACGATTTCGTCACCACCCAATGAATTGGTCAAGAATGAGTATATCGCTGGGAGGTCCGATTTCGATAGCGCATTACAAGCGAGCTTTCGAATCAGAGATTATCTGATATTAAATTGCAATCTTAAATTAAAAAAATACCTCACATAGACAAACGAGGTTAGAGTGCTCTTGCCTGGATTTTTGCTTCCAGCAGGAGAAATGCCATGAGGGAGAAGGAGGAGTTAGAGAAGGAGCAGCAAGACTTGCATGAGGGAGAAGGGGGAGACTGAGCAGCAAAAATCGCGTGAGGGAGAAGGAGCGTCAAGAATCGTACAGATCGTGGTGATCCAACGGCTGAATGGATTAGAGACATAGTGTGAGAGAGAGTGAGAGAAGGAAAGATAGTCGAGTCTGAAAGAGAGGGGCAGAGGAGGCAAATGGGTTAGACAAAATTTTCATTAGGCGCTTCTTTCTTTTTTATTTGGCGCCTAAATTGGCTGTGAAAAAAAATTAAACGTGTATTAATAACGTTTTTTAGTAAGTGTTATTTTTTACTGTAATATATACTCAAAATTGTTGTAGTGACGTATTTTCTACCTAGTATATATATATATGTGTGTGTGTGTGTGTATAGATATACCAAAACTTCTATATATGTGTAAAAGCGGAGGTGATCAGGTAGTTTTTGGCTATTGAAACATTTTGGGTTAGGAGGAAACTAAAAAATAAATTAAAGAAAAATGAGCGTTTTACTTCAAAAAAAATTTAAGAATAAACTATTCAGTGTGATGAAGACAAACGTGAAAATGAGAGAAGGAAGATTTCAAATTAGGTATTATTATTTTTTTGAAAAATACATATTAAAATGTTAAGAAAAAATGAGAAAAATGAAGGACAACTTGTCTAAAGGCGGCAAAACGAGTCCAACACGATAACACGATTCGAAACCCACACGAAGTTAATGGATTTGAGTTTACCTTAAACGGGTTTGGATCATTTTCGGGTTGACCCGTCTAATCCATTTAATAAATGGGTCGTGTTTGGGTTGACATGCTTAACACGAAACTGACCTGTTAATGACCAATTTAAAATAACACACTTTTATTTATCATATTTTTCTTGTATTTTAAATAGGTACATAATTTTAAAATATGCTAATTTGTTTATGTTAAACTTGTTAAATGAGTCATAAATAAGTTATAAGTGTGTTAAAAGTGTCATAAACAGATTGATTGGTTTACCAAAATTTAACACAATCTTTATATAAATGGGTTACACGGGTCGGGTCAACCTCTTTATAAACATGTCAGGTTTGGGTTTTAGTTTTCGACACGATTAATAAATGGGTCGGATTTGAGTTAAGTATTTTCTTATAATACAAGAGCCTCGACACACCCGAACATGACCCGTGAACACGAATTGTCACCCCTACAATTGTCAATTGTTAACCTATTCAATTTCTAATTAATGCTATAATTTGACTTTAAAGAATGGACAAAACAATATGCCTCCACACAAATTAAATTACAACTTATCCATTGTTAATCTTCATATTTCTAATAAGAGTCTATAATTTGACCCTATTAATGGGTAAAATATAGGCCCCACAATGGTAGTCATATATTAGTTATATGAATAAATAATATTTTTGTCTCCAAAACTTTTCACTATCAGATCGTGCCTGTAACGTCCAAATTTCCCTAATAAGGCTTAGTGCCTTAATTAGGGGGCCAAGAAGGCAAATAATTGAATTAATTATGTATTTATGCGGTATGTGTATATTATTATGTGAGTTATATTTTGATATGACAATGTTTGCCTGTTTAAGTGTATTAAATATGCATGTGGACTTGTTTCTTATTAGAAGAATATTTTTGTAATTTTTACCCGTTGAGGGTATAATTGTAAATATATGTGATTTGTGATTGACACCACATTATTTTGTGGATATATATGAGTTACTCAGCACGAGGCGATCCTAGTGAGCAATTTAGCGAAAAAATCACAACGGGGCTATGTAATGACCCACTAATCTAGACTATTTGGACCATTAACGAAACTATACATAAAACTTACATTTTTACGAAAATACCATAATTTTATTGAGTAACTTGCAAAATAAGACTTATTTACAAATAAACAGAATACTAAGAAGGATTTGGGATCCCATTGTCTTTAAAAACAAAACATGATTAAAATGAAGTGAATTACATAAGAAATGCGGAAAATACATATAAAACCATATAAGATAAAATGAGACTACATCCTCGAATCGAATAACGCTCGGCCCCTTGACTCCATTCACCATCGATACACATCCTCTAAGCGTCACGAATCTTACCGCCTCTAAAGCTTATTTCCTGCACATAAACAAAAAGGAATGAGCCTAATGCCCAGCAAGGAAAAATCTAACACATAGTCATAAACATAATTTCATAAGAAACATAAAGACATATCATAACACATAATACACTTATTATAATGGCCATTATTACTTGGGGTCCCATAGACTAAACAAGCTTATGCCCATGAGATTAGTGGGGTCCTACCAGCTAAATAGGCATATGCCCACAATCTTTTTGGGGTCTTGTTAGTCAAATAGGGCATAAGCCCAAGCCTACAAACAAACACATTTATAACATATTCATAACATATCATAACATAACACATAAGATAACATAAACATAAACATATAGATTCTAGCCTATTTTCCTTACCAAAGTTACCGGGAAATGTGGACTGAGTTGGGACTTTTTGGAACACTCCTAAAACCATAATGAACAAGAGTGAGTTGAAAGAAGAAAGGAGATGAAATGAAAGGGATGGAAAGACTAAACCATTTGAGAAACATGCTTACCGAAACTTATGTGCTCAAGAACTTAGATTCCCTAACCAAAATGAAGATTAAGGTTAGAGATTGAGTAGAAGACTATGAGAAAGAAAATAACATAATACAGAAAGGAACTAGAGTTTTGGTTACCTCAAAGACTTGAAAGACCAATCTACACCTCAACCGAAATACTATAGAACCTCACTTCCCAAAGTGTTTGATAAGCTTATGATGTTTAAGCTTATGATTTTCCCAAACCAGGTGTTTACACTCTCACACTCACTTAACACTAGTAGCTTCTGAACTTAGAGCAAAAGGTGAATAATGGCTGGGTACTAGGTCCTATTTATAGAGTTTGGAGATGAAAGGATCTTGATTTTACTTGAATAAAAATAATGGCTTTTTAGGTGAAAATCATTTGAATAATCGTTCAGCAGAGGCTGAAGACTCGTTCAAAAGATGCTGGACTGTTGAAGGAGTTTGAATGGCTGAAAGGAAATGAATTCAAAAGAGTTTGAATTTATGCTGAAGGAGGCGATATATCGCCCCCTGTAGGCGATATATCGCCTGGGCCAGTATGCCCGAGGCGACCGTGCATCGTCTCGTGTTTTCCGTATCTACGTGCTGCGATATATCGGCACACGCTGAATATTTAAACACGAAATTACACATTTTTAGCTAAGTTTGAATGGAGTAAACAGCCTTGACTAAGCCTTCAACGTATTCAAAGCTGCTGACTGACCCTATATCATTCAAACTTTACCCTTATTTAATTTAATCCTCAAAAATACTTAATCCTTAATTACCATTCATAACATGTGCTTAAAATCCTATTGGTTGATATCTAAACCTTATAATATAACAAATACTATCATTAATATCAGTCATATAATCAAACCTTAGGTTATACTTAATATTCTTAAACTATAGGTTAAACTTAGAAAATCTATAAGTACTACTATGAGTGTCCAAATAATTCCCGGTCTGAACCAAAAATCCACAGTAACAAAGATAATACTATACATACTATAATACTACTAAACAATTAGCTAAGTAAAGTTCTTGGACTCTACAGGCTAAATACTCAGCACGAGGCGGTCCTAGAATATGGGATTATGGAGTCACTCCGGAGCCCGTTGCCCTATCCTCTGTATAACCAACCTTGGAGCTGGCCTAGCATACCTGGCGCTTTAATTTTCCAACGACCATTGGGTTGATCAAGCGTATGTCACGCTCCTAATTATGCCTAACCATATTGACCTGCGCTCAACATGCTATTGCCGCCCTTGACTTATATGTCAATGCTTTCGACCAGTGTTCAACGCGCTATTACCATCCTTGACTTATAAGTCAATGCTTTTCAATCAGATAATGCAAACATGCATACAACATTTAACAATTATCCACATACAGAGTATTCAAGCATGCTCAATTAAGCAATCACAAGCTCAATCATAATCATGCTCACTCACAGGGGCCCGAGCCCTAATCATATCTATATTTAACAATCAAGCCAAGCCCTAATCACATATATCATGTATTGGGTGTCGTTTTCTGACCTCTGATCTAAGTTCAAGTTAGTTATCAACGACCCTCCAGCACGATCTCATCCCGAGCCCTAGCGGTATCCTAGTCACAACCATAATAAGCGATATCCATCAATATCGAGTAAATAAAGACTTCTGGATCGAGTCCTAGTCTCCGGGAGCTCGAATTCTACTAAACCGAGTAGTAGAATCCTTCCCGAGCCCTTAGGCTTGAGTTCCCGCCACCTAAAACCTAATTTGGCCAAAGTTCCCAATTTGAGTCGCGGCGCCCCTCCCAAGCGTCATGGCTCTCAAGTCAGAGAGCCCAGCCCTCAACTTCACTGGACACAAGTCGCGACGCAGTCCATCAAGCGCCGTGGCGCGATGGCGGTTCAGGGAACCGCTCTAGCCTATGGGTTCAAAAGGCTACGGCGCCCTAAGAACAGGGTCGCGACGCCCCAAGAAACCAATTTTTCAAACATTTTCCTTGAGAAAATTTCCTCAAAATTCACCCCAACATAGTACCAAACCCATAATTGAGCCCCAAAACCTCAACACTACATTCAGAGTAGCACATACACTCAATAACTTAACCAAAAACCTCTTCACAAGCCAAACTTAAAATCTTGAGTTCAAAGCTCAAAACACTCTAAAAACCAAACCAAAATTTAATCAAACAAGGTTTTAAAGCTTACCTCAACTGGGAATTATGACCTCCTAGCTACACCTAACCCAGTTCTAGCCTCAAGCCTTTAATTCAACACTAGTTCTTCCAAGTGTAATGCCCAAAATTTGCTAATAAGGCTTGGTGCCTTGATTAGCATGTGAGGAGGACAATAATTGATTTAATTGTATTACTATGTGATTATTTGTGATATATGTGTATCAATACTTAATTACTTGAGTTATATTATAATGTGAATATATATGCATATTTAGGTAAATTAAATATGCAAGTAGGCCAGTTTTTGTTAACAATGACATATTTGTAATTTTGGCCAGTTTAGGACATAAATGTAATTATGTGTGTGTTATGACTAAGACCACAATGTCGTTGAGATATATTTGAGATGTGTGATCCGAGGCGGTCCTAGGGAGTGGATTAGCCTCAAGCCTTTATGTAATGCCCTGAATTCTCCGATGTGGTTTAATGGCGAGAATAGTAGGCCGGGAGAGCCATACTTGTTTAATTATGCCATTAATTGATAAAATGCATGTATATGTGGATTATATTATAATATGATGTTAAATGCATGCATGTGAGTCCATATTTCTAATTACAGGGGTGTGATCGTAATTTGGCCCGTTGAGGGTAAATTGTATATTTGTATGCATGTCGATGATATATGTTGAGAACACATTATAATGTGGGTTTGTTCGAGCCATTCGGCATGAGACGACCATGGTATGTTAATTAGCGGTCTGGTCATAACAGGTTTAAGTTCGAGGCTAGGGAGGAGTCTCGGGGTGATTTTAATGATTAGAGCGTTATCGGGTATTAAAGGGTAACAGGATATGAATTATTGGTGTTTGGGGTTATTGAGAATATCGGGAATTGGAGAGCGTTAATAATGATTAACGAGATAGGTTGGAAAGGACAAATATGCCCTTGGGATGACTTTAGAAGCCTTAAATGACCTAGGGGCATTTTGGTCATTTAGTTTGGATTTATATGAAACTTTAGATGGCTGTAGAAAAACAGAACAAAACAGAGCCTTACTTCTCCTTCCCGTACACCATTTTCCCTCATTTCTTCTTTGGAGTTTTTTAGCTCAAAGTGAGGAATCAAGCTAGGAAATCAAGGAGTTGAGTTCATAGAGTTGGTTCAGCCATTGAAGGGGGATTTAATCTCAAGTTTGAGGTGAGTTTCAGCCATAAGTTTTTCTGGTTTTACTCTGTTTTCTTTTAGTTTCAGCCTATGATTTTGTTGAGGATAGTTTGGATTAAAGGAAGTTTTGATTGATGTTTAACTTGGGTTTTGATGAGGGTTTGATATAGATGATGTTTGGAGGTTGGATTGAGAGTTTGGATGAGGTTTGGGACTGGTTTTAAGGTTTGGTTTCAAGGGGAAACGCAGGGGAAGAATTCTGGTCTTTTGCTGATTTGCGTAATGAGCCGCGGCATGGCTATGGTGAGCTGCGACCCACGATGCTTGACAGGGAAAGGCCGCCTCTGTTTGAGGGGCGAGCTGTGGTGCAGCTAGGGAGGGCCGCGGCCCTTAGTGGCTTTTTGGCTAGAAATGGCTTTTTAGCTTGGGGATTCAAGCCTTAGGCCTCAGGGTCGATCCTACTACCCAATTTAGTAGTGTTTGATGTCTCGGAGGCTAGGTTTTGGTTTGGGAACCTTTTGTTATTCATTTTATTGATGGAATCCCATAATTGGTTATGACCAGGTAACCGCTAAAGGACCAAAAGGTTGATCATCTCAAGGGTCGTTCTTTTATTCATTCTAGCTCGAATCAGAGGTAAGAAAATTGCACCCCATATGTGACATGCATGGTTATTCAAGAGGCATGTTGGTCGTGTAAATATGGACATGGGTTGAATATTGAATGCTTAGCAAATGTTGCTCACTTGTGCATGGTACCGACTCATTAGTCAGATTTGGCAAAGGTGCTAGTATCAACTGTGAAGTTGTGACTCATTAGTCAGGTTCGGCAGTGGTACTAGGCACTGGTCACACTGTGCTGACTCATTAGTCAGGACGGCTTTAGCGCATTCAACGCAAGCCAATAAAGATTAAATCTAATCGACCTTCTGCATTGAATGACTCAAAGAACATTAATTCCGGACCGACCTCAAGTTCGATGAATATTATAAGCGCTTGTGTGGCTTACCCATCAGTCACTCACTTGTTAAGGTAGAGACTTACCCATCAGTCTCTCATTTGTTGAAGGCTAGTGGCTTACCCAGCAGCCACTCTTCCATTTGAATTAGTGACCTGCTTGTCAGTCACTCATTATGGTTTACCAGAACCTCAAGTGATATTCACTCATCTGTTTGAAAGCTATGAGCTCTGTGTGATTATAATGATAATCAATTGATGATGTTTATATACAATACTGTGTTTTCTTGCTGGGCTTTGGCTCATGGGTGCTATGTGGTGCAGGTAAAGGGAAAGAAAAGCTCACCCAGCCTTGAGTGGAGAGCTTAGGTGGTGATGTGTACATATGCGGCCGCTTGACCACCACGGCCAAGGAGTTCTCAGAGGAACTAGGGGGTTTACCCTATTTTTGCCGCTTAGGTCGGCGAGTTTGTCATTTTGAAACTGTAATGACCATTTTGAGTTGTAAATAACTTGTAAATCTTTTATGGGCCCACGAACAGTGTTATGTATCAAATAAAATATATCTTTTCCTTTTTATTGCTTTTCACCTTAGCCTGTTAATACCACTTAGAATACGTTTTTAACCAAAGGACTCAGGCAATGAGTCAAATTTCTGGTTCACCGTTCACCGTAACTGTTCTGCGGTAACCAGGGCGTTACACTTTAATTCAACACCAGTTCTTCAAAGTGTAACACCCCAAATTTGCTAATAAGCTTGGTGCCTTGATTAGCGTGTCAGGGGGACAATAATTGATTTAATTGTATTACTATGTGATTAATTGTGATTTATGTGTATCACTACTTAATTACTTAAGTTATATTATCATGTGAATATATATGCATGTTTATTAAATATGCACGTGGGCCCGTTTTTGTTAACAAGGGCATATTTGTAATTTTGGCCCGTTTAGGACATAATTGTAATTATGTGTGTGTTATGACTAAGACCACAATTTTGTTGAGATATATTTGAGATGTGTGATGTGAGGCAGTCCTAGGGATCGGATTAGCGTAGTAGTCACAACGGGGTCAAATACCCGGTTCGGGGTGAGCTTAGGAGTATTTTGGGGAGTTACTGCCCATTTGGGGTTGATTGGGTAACAAGTAGTTATATAGCGGTTATTTGGGTATGCCAGGATTAATTGGGGATTTATAGGAATACTCCAGGATTTAGTGGGAATGGTGTAAATGATTGATTTTCCATGCTGGTATTAAAGTGCTAAGAGTTAATTTAGGGGCAATTTGGTCATTGTGGTGCCAAGAGATAGACATAGACTTAGGACTCTGTAGAAATAACCAAAACAGAAGGAACTCAGCCCTTCATTCTCCTTCTCTCTCTCTCTCTCTCTACTCGGATCACTCTCTCTCTCCCTTGGTGTGCTTGGCGACTTTGGGGAACTCTTGGAGAATTGGCTCAGGAATTGGAGATTTGAAGTATGAAGTGTTGAGGATTTAGCTCAGGGTCGAAATCACCACTAAGGTAAGGTGTAAGTCTTGATTTATTTGTGATTTTATTATGTAGTTTAGGGTTTTCTTGAGGTTTAAACCTTAGGCTAGTTTTGGATTTTTGGTAAAAGTATGGAGTAGTTTTTGAGCTAATTATAATGATTATGTTGTATTGATATGAGTTGTAGACTGAATTATGGGTTTGGGTATTGTTTAGGATGGATTTTAGTGAAATTGGCTTGAGAAAACGTAAGGGAATTATGTGTTTTGGAGCTCGAGCCGCGGCCCATGTGTGTGTTAGGGGCCTGGCGATTCTCTGAAATCGCCCAGGCGCTGCTGCGCAGGTTGGGGCGCACCACGGCCCGCGTCCCCCGGGAGAGAGAGCCTTGGGTTCTCTGACTTGTAGCGCGTCACAACCCTAGGGGCTCGGTCGCGGCTCAAATTAATGGAAATGGCCAAAATAGATTTTTAATCACAAGAACTCAAATTTAAGGGCTCGGGACAGATTCTATTACCTCTTTTAGTAGAATTCAAGGTCTCGGAGGCTAAAGTAATATTCTGAAGTTTTTAATTGGTTTAGGGTTTGATGGTTATTTATTATTAATACGTTGTGACTATGTTTTACCGCTAAGGCTCAGGATTATGGATCGTGCTCGGGATCACCCTATGTTGTCAACTCGGGACTCAGGTAAGAAAACTGTTTGTGCCCATAGAGCAGAGCATGGGCCCGATTACCTATGTTTAGTGTTATGTATGAATGTTTATGTTTACCCAAAAAACAGTTGTTGATGACGTGGCAAGGATTTCTCATACGTGGTTGACACGCGGCAGAAGTGTTGTTCGACTATCGATCAGAGGCACATCGCTTTGTCAGGGCTTAACTTTTAGATACGACTAGGCTAGTCGTATAATTTGATTTGTTTCCTTCTAAGATTGTAATCTTATAATAATTGCATTGAATATTTCCTCATTATTACCTTGATACGCGGTTATTAAGGAAAGATATGGCCCGTTGGCCGTGTAACCCTCCTTGAGCCTATAAATATGCATGAAATAGCTCAAGGAAGGGACTTTTGATCCCTGAATCTTTTTGCTAAGATAGAGAGAGAAAGAGAGCTATAGTGCAATTATCCATCGTTTCATTGTATTTCTTCCAAGGTTTGTGAAACTCAAGAACCCTAGTTCTTTGATCACGATTTTGAGATTCAATATTAATAATAACACTAAGTGGGCGTAGGTCATTACCATTCTTTGGGGCCGAACCACTATAAATCCTTGGTGTTCTCTTCTTTTCCATTGGATTAAATTCTTAATTGTTGTTTTATCTTTTGTCGTACATTTGACTACGTGTCGTTGGCCAAATCAAGGGTCAACATTCTGGTGCTTTCATTGAGAGTTTGACGAAAAACTATGAAAAAATCTAATGGCGAAAACATCCAAGAAGACTGGACAGGCTGTTGGCACTGCACCATCCCAACCTCCTCCCCTAAATGTGGCTGAGAATGAACCACATTTGGAGTTTGATGAGGAGGAGTTAGATTCCGAAACACTGAGGGCAACGCTAGGGGTGTTGCAGGATGAGTTGGCTAATCTAAAGGCCAATCAGGAGAATGCTGCGGAGACAATGGCGCTGCAGCAAAGAGAAATAGAACGCCAGCACCAGGAGCTGAGTGAGCGGTAGGCGGAAATGGATCGTCGGCAGAGGGATGCCATGGCCGCCCTTGAAGCAGCCATCCAACTAGCTAGGAGTCAGGCCTGCCAGCCTCCCAACCAGATCAGCCACCGAATGTGCCATCTCAAAGAGGTCCCAATCCTAGCCCTCCGCTCCAGCCGGCCAGCCCTCAAAGGCCGGAGCAACAGCCTGTGGCTCAGGATGATTTCCCACCTAGGGATCCTGAGTAGCAGCCTCCATCTCAGGCTTGTCGAGGCAATCCCCAGCGCCCAAGGCAGAATAAGGCGGGGCAACCGCCCCGCAGCCTTAGACGCCCAGGGGATGAAGAGCCGAATCTACTGAGTAGGGGGCATCACCCTTCTGCCAACAGAAGGGGCACAGAGTCAGGCTCTGCGATCAAGGGCCCCCCACGGCATAACAATGCACGGGGACCCAATGACCAGCGCAGGCCTTCCCCTGACACTCAAGAAATGCCAGCCCGAGGAGGAAATAGCTTGAACAGCCGGTCACGTCGTAGTCAGCCACAATTCAGAGATGGCCATGACTATAATGAAGCCGATTCCGGCAGAAGAAATGCTGGTCGGAAAAACGAGGAGAGAGGTGGAGGCAGGAGCCCCCCACCAAGGGATAATAGGCTAGCTAGCTAGAACGCTGGGGGGCAACCTAGGCAGCAGAACGTCTTTAGTCGCCTAGAAGCTAGTGAGCAGAGACGTAGAGACGATGATTTAAGGGACGTACTTAACAACCATCGTGAGAGGCACGACGAGTACGCTCCCCTGGCACCAGTGGCCCCGGCATTCCCAGAAGTTGTTCAGGCTCAGATTGATGCCCTGAACCAGGTGGTACAGCAACTGGTCGGGGAAAGAACATCCCATATTGAGTACGATAGGAGGAGGGGCACCCCCTTTTACAAAGGATTGCTAGGGCTGAAACCCCTAGTAAGTTCAAGATGCCAACATTTTCGAACTTTGACGGGTACGGAGGCCCGATATCTCACGTTAATAAGTTTGAGATACAAATGGATATACAAAAAGTGTCGGAAGATGCCCGTTGCCGGATCTTCCCTGCGACATTGTCTGACACCGCCCAGGAGTGGTTCTTCAAGTTCCCTCCTACTAGTATAGTATCTTGGGAAATGTTCGTGAAGGAATTTTACGGCCAGTTCTATGTGGGTCGCGTACACCCCACAGAGGCCAACCAGCTGGTCAAGATACGCCAGAAAGAGGGAGAGCCCTTGAAAGAATATGTCCAACGCTTCATGCGAGAAGCAGCTGGAGCCAAGACAGTGGGCGATGAAGGTAAAATGATGGCTCTAACTGCTGGGGTTAGGCGCCATTCACCCCTCTGGAGTAGCCTCAGAAAGAATGGGGTAAGAAGTACCCAAGAGTTTTTAGATCGGGTTGATCGATATATCAAGCTCGAAGATGCGATTTCCAATGAAGGGAAATCGCCAACAAAAGACAAGGGGCCCAAGGAAGAACCCTCCAACGGGTTGGAAAAGCCCAATGGTAATGGCAAAGGCAACGGGAATGGCAATGGTAGCAACGGTGGAAAATGGGCGAACAATGAACCCTCAGCTTCTGAGAGTAAACGCCCCAAAGGCAATCAATACGAGCCGAGATTCACCAACTACACGGCCCTTGTCGAAAGCCGAGCTGAAGTCTACTAGGAGACCAGCTCAAGCGTGCCTTACAAACAACCTGCAACTATAAGGAAAGATATCTCCAAGAAAGATACGACAAAGTTCTATCATTTTCACAACGACTACGGGCACGACACCAATGAATGTAACCAGTTGAAAGACGAGATTGAGTTCCTGATCAGGCAAGGACATTTAAGAAGATATGTGTGAGCCGCAGGAGGGTCTTAGCGAGAGGCTCAAGGTGGCAACGAGCAGGCGCCTGCACGCCAACGCTCACCACCTCTACAGCCAACTCCTATGGTAGGCACTTTACTCATCATCTGCAGAGGCCCACATCTTGTAGGAGACAGTGGGAAGGCAAGGGAACGATACGCTCGAACCCTACGCCACGACCAGGACGTCGAGATGATGAGCGTGGAGGATCAAGCACCGAAAAAGGCTCGAACAGAGGAGGAATTGATAACCTTCTCTGAAGACGATGCCTAGCACGTGCGATTCCCACACTCCGATCCACTGGTCGTAGACGTACAAATTGCCAACATGATGGTGAAGAGGGTGTTGGTCGATACAGGAAGTTCGGTCAACATCCTGTATAAGTCTTCGCTGGAAAGAATGAAGCTGTCCGTCAAGGACCTGGAGCCATGCAACCAAACCATCTATGGTTTTTCCGGTGAAGGGATCTCCCCAACAGGGTCGATTAGGCTTCCAGTTACAGCAGGTACTGCACCTTCTAATAGGACATTACTCACTACTTTCATAGTAGTTGATTGTCCTTCAGCATACAATGCTGTAATTGGGAGACCAATTTTGGTCGACCTACGGGCTGTCACTTCAATATGGCACATTTCCATGAAATTCCCGACAGACGCAGGGGTAGGATGCGTATTGGGAAATCAACGGGAAAAAAGGGAGTGCTACAACGCCTCGATCACCAAGGCAAATAAGGGTGTATCAAGAGATGTTCCCGGAAAAGAGTTGTAAGTGGCAATTGATGCTCAGGCCCCCTCAGGTGATAATTTCACCAAATATGGCGTTGCCCAAAGTGAGAATAGAGAAATGGATCCTCGCTTTGGGAATTTTGAGGAAGAAATATGACCCATCGAGGACCTTGAAGAGGTCCAACTCGATGAAGAAAATCTGACTAGAGTTGTGAAAATCGATAAAAACATAGAAACAACAACAAAACAAGCACCAGTGGAGTTTTTAAGGAGGAACCAGGAAGTCTTTGCCTGGTCACACAAAGACATGGTCTGAATAGACCCTGCAGTCATCAGCCATGTCCTGAACATCGACAAGATTTTTCCACCGGTGCAACAAAAAAGAAGGTTGCTCGACAAAGATAGATCAAAGGCCATAAAATAAAAGTTGAAGGAGAATGGGTTCATCATCCCCCTGATGAGGATCACACTAGCTTTTGGACTGATACATGGCTTTACTGTTACAAAGTAATGCCCTTCGGTTTGAAAAACGCTGGTGCGACTTACCAGCGACTAGTCAACCACATGTTCAAAGAGCTGATCGGGACAAACATGGAGGTCTATGTCGATGATATGCTGTTAAATTCAAAGAAGGCAGAAGGGCATATAGAGGATTTGTAGGAGTGCTTCAACATCTTGAACAAATATCAGATGAAGCTTAATCCCCTTAAATGCTCCTTCGAAGTAGGATCAGGGAAATTCTTGGGATTTATAGTTAACTCGAGAGGAATTGAAGCCAATCCCGAGAAAATCAGAGCCCTGATCGATATGAGATCGCTAGCAAAGATTAAGGATGTTCAAAGTTTAACGGGAAGAATTGCTGCTCTTAGTAGATTTATTTCAAAATCAACAAACAAGTGTGTCCCATTTTTTAATCTACTTAGAGGCAACAAGAAATTTGAATGGATGGAGGACTGCGAGCAGGCTTTTCAAGCATTGAAGACTCACATGGCGCAATCACCCATCCTGTTAAAGCCGGTCAATAAGGAAACTTTGTTCATCTACCTGGCGATCACGAAATATGCTGCTAGTGTCGTTTTAGTAAGGGAGGAAAAAGGCATGCAAAAGGTTGTTTACTATGTAAGCAAAAGGCTAATTGGAGCCGAACAGCGGTACCCGCCCATCGAGAAGCTAGCCTATTGCTTAATTTTGGCCTCAAGGAAACTGCGGCCTTACTTTCAAGCACATCCAATCATCGTTTTGACCGACCAGCCTCTACGACAAGTTCTGCAAAAACCAGAGGCTGCGAGTAGATTGTTAAAATGGGCAGTCGAACTTGGGCAGTTCGATATCTCTTACTTGTCGCGAGCAGCGATAAAAGGGCATGCCCTGGCTAACTTCATTGCAGAGTTCACCGAACTTACAGATGACGAGCAGAACACAGAGCCGGAAAAGCCTGAGTCGGAAAACCCACCTCCCTCATGGAAGTTATTTACAGACGGCTCTTCCAATGAGCATCATGCATGGGCAGGGGTGATATTGATTGCGCCTGAAGGGCATCGTCTTCACTGTGCGATCAGGTTTGACTTCACTGCTTCCAATAATGAGGCTGAGTATGAAGCATTGCTCGCTGGGTTACGATTAGCCAGGGATATGAAAATAAAGGTGCTTGACATCTATAGTGATTCACAGCTGATGGTGAATCAATTCATGGGAGAGTACCAGGCACGAGGTTTAAAGATGGTTGCCTATTTAAACAAAACAAAAGATCTATTGGCTCAGTTCGACAAATACACCCTCCAGCAAGTACCTCGCGACCAGAATTCCAATGCTGATGATTTGGCCAAATTAGCAAGCGCAAAGGATGCTGATACTCTGAATATAGTACCAGTAGAATGGCTATTTGTACCAAGCATCCAAGCAGAGGAGACCACTTTGGTGATCCAGATGACGGATACATGGATGGCACCATACGTAGAGTATCTGACGCAAGGTGTGTTACTGACGGACAGAAACAGAGCTAGGATCTTTCAGCGACATACTGCTAGGTATGTCCTGGTAGATGGATTCTTGCACCGAAGGGGATACTCAATGCCACTCCTCAGATGTGTTTCAAAAGATAAAGCCAAAGAATTGATGAAAGAGGTACACGAAGGCTTTTGTGGGGACCACGCTGGGGGCAAAGCTTGTCAAAAAAGATCCTGAGGCAAGGATACTTCTGGCCCACGATTAATGAAGACTCGATGGAGTTTGTACGGAGGTGAGACAAGTGCTAGAGGTTCTCCAAAATCCCACGAGTAGCTTCTAATGAACTTAAACAGATACAAAGTTCGTGACCATTTGCAGTTTGGGGTATAGGTCTAATCGGATCGTTGCCCACAGGAAAGGGCAGTGTCAAGTATGCTGTGGTTTCCGTCGATTACTTCACTAAATGGGCCGAGGTCGAGCCACTCACAACCATAACGACCAAGAAGGTGCTGGATTTCGTGATAAAAAATATCGTTTGTTGCTATGGATTGCCAAGGAAAATCATCTCGGATAACGGCACCCAGTTTGATAGTGATTTATTCACGGGCTTTTGCGAACGACATGGTATTATCAAGAGCTTTTCTTCAGTCACTCATCCCCAAGCAAATGGACAAGTCGAAGCAGTCAACAAAACACTAAAGGATACTCTGAAGAAAAGACTGGAAGAAGCTAAGGGGGAATGGCCAGAGCAATTGCCTGAAGTCCTTTGGTCGTACAGAACTTCCCACCGAACAACAACAGGCCATACTCCATTCTCTTTAGCTTATGGGTATTAGGCTATGTTGCATGTTGATTTAGATCTGCCTTCGCATCGCAGAATAACGTATGATCAAGGTTTGAACAACCAGCTATTGATGAAATCCCTGGACTCGGTCGATGAGAAACGTGAACAAGCCCAACTTCGAGTAGCTGCGTACCAGCAAAAAGTCACCCGGTATTTCAACTCTAAAGTACGCGAAAGAAAATTCAGCGTTGGTGATTTAGTACTTCGAAGAGTTTTCCTGAACACCTGCGACCAAGCTGCTGGAGTACTCGGACCTAATTGGGAAGGGCCTTACCAAATTGAAGAAGTCCTCCATCCAGGCACCTACAAACTTGCTCGCTTAAACGAATATCTCAATTCTCGCTATTGGAATGGAGAACACCTGCACAAGTACTATCAATGAACAATTCTTCTTAAAGGATTGGCTTGTATTAATTTTACTTTTTACAAGTTATGAAAAAGGGTTGGTCATCTTATGTGACTAATCGCTTATAAGTGTAAGATCTTATTGGTCACTCGTACAGACACATTTTTTCCATTTATTATGAGAAATATAAGGGACTGTGTGCAACCTGTCATTCTTGCCATTTATTGTATTTTATACAAGTATTTGCTCATTACGTGTGTTTTTTTCCGTATTATAATTTTAATTGTTTTGCTCCAAGCAGTAATGTTCGAACAAGTTTTGGTCAAGGCAAGTGATCAAGGACCTAGAGCTCCTCGATCACTTAGGGGGAATATAAGGTATCTAGTAAGCAAAGCATATCGAGAGGTATGTAAACACATGAGCAAAATAAGTGAAAGCATGCTAGGGTACTTAGAGTATTTTTCAAAATTTTGTATTTTGTTAAATCGAGCCAAAGTACTATGCTAAGTTTGGTCATGCGAACAGATGTTATAATAAAAGGCAAATATTATAATATCAAAAGGAAACCCTTTACACCGTGAGCAGCCTGCTTGGATGTAATTGTTTGTTAAAAGAAAAAAGTAGTTGCCCACGTAGCAATAAAAATTATAGTCATTACATCACGACCCGTAGGCCGTGTACTTGAAAGATTAAAGAGTAAAAGAAAAAAAAAGCAGATTACGAGGATCTTGAGGGGTGTCCTGGTCGACAACAGTTGTAGCATCATTTTCCGTCCCTTCTACGACAGTGGCCAAGGAGATTTCGGGCGAGGCAGGCACCCTTGCTCTATCTTGTTCCGCCAATCGAGCAACGCAGTGAGCTATCTCAGCATGCCTTGTGCGCTCACGAAGATAGCTAAAATTAGCCTCTTGGTTGTGTTTCCAGAAGTCATAGAAACACTTAACCATGGCGTTCTTGTACTATTCCAAATTGTTGGCGTTAGCTTTTTCAGGCTTCTCGATCCGGCCCTCCAATGTTGTAGTCTCCTGTCTGCTCACAATCAAGTCATCCTTGAGCTTTTTAGCCTCGCGGTAGTTGACGCAGTTGGACTCCTTGAACTGGTCTCTTTGCTCGACAACCTTGTCTAGCGCAGTCTGCTTCTCCCTTAACTCCTCAGCCAGCTTGTTCTTCTCCTCGAGCAGTGCTGCATTTGTCTTCTGGGTCGCCTCAAGTTGTTCAGCGTATTTCACTTCGGCAACTTTGAGTTCCTCAGCGTGTCGTTTCTCGAAGGTCCTGGACTGCTCAGTGATAGCACCCGAGCGGAGCCGGCCGACAGTAACAGTCAGCATTGCCTGCGATCAGAGTGAAAGTTAAACTGACTGTGATGTATAAAAGGGTTGTCTCCACAAAAAAAAAAATGACTTACACTGGCAAGCTCATTTTGCGCGCGGGTTAAGATTTGGTCGACGTCCATCGTCTCTATCCCCGCCATCGCCTCTCGGCAACGTTCGTGCTTCAAAATTTTGGCCATCCTCTCTTTGGCTGATCTCAAGGCACGACTCGATATGTCATCCCCTGTAGAAGCAGGAGCAGCCTGCTGAGTCTGGTCGGTTGGAGCCGGTGGAGAAGGTGTCGACCCAACTGGAGCATGAGGAGTTTGTTGCTCGAGATGAGAAGGAGGTGGTGTTGCATTTGTCGACAGTCCGTCTGCCAGAGGGTCTGCAGTAAGGGATTTCTTAGCCGGAGGCGCTTTACTGCTTTCCCCCTGATGCCGCCTGCTCAATTTCATCTTGCTCGCAGGAGCCTCGGGAGCACAGTACATGTCGAACACATTCTCGGAGTCCATGTCTGTAAGAAAAGCAAATACACGAACAGTGAGATAGTACAAACGATTGAGTATGCTCTGTCAGGAAATAAAACAAAGAAAATTGTAAGTAAAATACCCGAGCTATCATTACTGGTAGCTACATTATATACTTAACTATTGTTACACTCACTCTCTGGCATGAAGAATTCTGAATGTAAAGCAGGAGGATATTTAAAATTTCCATCCCTGTCGAAGAGGTGACAGGGAATAGGCAGGCTATCTAAGAGCGAAAAATCAGTACCATTCTCGTCCGACGACTCAAGAATAGGCTTTGTGGCCTTCTTCTTTCCCTTCCCTGGAGGGGCCGGTGCGGCAGCAGGTTGGGGGGCACCAATTGGCTCATTGATGGTCACCCCAGTTGCCCTCCTCGGAGGAGGTTGTGACACATCTGGCTGCTGTTCGGGGATTTCAGTGCCGGTAGCACTCCCCGCAGTAGATTCCCTCACATCCTGGTGAGGAGACAAAAGGCCGACCAGTCTCAGATTGGCCTCTGTGACCAGCTGTTTGACACTTTTCTCTATGTCGATCATGCTGACCAGATGGGCTGATCAGATCACCATGTTCGGAGTAGGCTCTAGTCGCAACCATGGGCCTAAAACGCATTAAATTTCTACGGGAAATGCAGTAAAAAATTGAAGAAAGATAAACGACCAGTGGTACAAAGACTTTACCTCCTTGTGTGAAGGCCAAGTTGTTTGCGACCATGTCAGTCGTCAGGAAGTACTCCAGATGGTACCTCCCCATGTTCAAGATAAAAGTGGTGTCAGTCAGGAAAGTGCGGCCTGTTTCCTGGTGACAAAAGTGGAAAAACCCCGTGTTTTCCTGGTTGGGGTTGGATTTAAGGTCGAACAGGTAGTTGACCTCATGTGGCGTGGGGATAGGCCATTTTTTTATGGCTATAGAGGATATAGAGTGCAGAGAGCATTCTATATCCGTTGGGAGCTATTTGAAAAGGGGCGACCCCGAAGTAATTGGCCACCCCCTGGAAAAAAGGGTGAAGAGGTAGGATTGCTCCTGCCTCAATGTGGTACCTCGACCAGGCGCTGAAAGCGCCTCCAGGCAAGTTCGCCCGTTGGTCTTGAGTGGGTTGGACTAGAGTCACCCCAGGAAGTCCATATTTTTTAATATAATTAGCGATCATCCTAATCGTTACCTGGGTAGGAGGGGCGACGTACCAATCAACATATGGTTGAACGGCGTTTCAAAGCTGAGAATGAGTTTGAATGTTGGGGTCAGGGATATTTCTTTCCCGACCACTGGTCAAGGGAATTCCAGCCTGAGGAGCAGGCTGGTTTGAAGGATTGGAAGGTTTCTTTTTCTGGGCAGTGGATTTTACTTTACCCATGGCTGGAAGGTTTGACTGAGATCTATTGGGTGGGGTTCGAGAAAAAAGAATTTCTGGTATCAACAGCGACGTTTTCTCCTCGTCTTCAAGTAATTGGGTAAGCAAGTCATCGTCGATAGGCCTTTCACCTCCCCACGGATCTTGGATGAAAAGCTGCGAACAGAGAAAGGGGGAGGTGAGAACGTTAAGCCTAAAAATTTGTGTTGAGAGTTAGAATAACGTTGCTCGCGTATAAAAGTTAAGCTTTTATATGGCCAGCAGTATTCTAGCAAAAACACTAAGTTTTATACGAGTAGTTTGAAAAACAGATTGAAAAGCGGAAGTGTAACGCCCTAGGTAACCAAGACCGTTACACTGTGTGTTTAAAATAGTGCAAGACTTGTTAATCAAGTCATTTGAACAAACTGTGAATCTAAAGTCATCAACTGACTAGGAATAAAAGATTTTGGTCATAAATAAGTTATTTTCGTTAAAAATGAAAGTTTAATACATAGATTCTCAAAGCAGGGTTTGGATAACATATTTACAAAATTCCAGAAGTAATAAACAACTCTGGCCACTCTAATGGCAAAATACGCATTTTAGGTTTCTGTGACGCCCCACATCACTATGGCTGCTTTCTGGAATGACGACTGACCCTACAAACCAAGACAAGTCTTTCCAGCGTGCTTTGTCCTCACTCGCACACTTCCTGGGAAAACTTCCCAGGAGGTCACCCATCCCTAGATTACTCCAGGCCAAGCACGCTTAACCATGGAGTTCTCAAGTGATGGGCTACCGAAAAGAAGATGCACCTTCCTGATATAGGTAGTACCCATCAATCCATTTAAGCCCTCTTCAACTGTGTAGTCCCATACCTACACAGTCTTAGAATCATTACACTTGACCTTCCCCAGGCGGTGTGGGATTGCACAGCTTACCCGGTCTTTCCCCTTACGGATCACGGGATTTTGACTGTCACAGTTTCCGTCCCTATACAATCTCTCGACCGTGGTGGCCGAGCAGCTGACAATGTACACCTCGCCCCCAGAGCTCTCCAACTCATGGTTGAATCTACATGCCCTTGCCTTTACCTGCACCACGTAGTACCCGTGAGCCGAGGCCCAACAAGAAAACGTAATAACATAGCATGATCAATATCAATAACCAGATATTCCACAATACATAATCAAGAATTCAGTCATTCTTAACATTCACCTATTCAGTGATAACAATCGACAGACTAACAATTTTTCATCCAGATAATCAGCATATCATATCTATCAGATTGCAAATCATATGCATAATCAACAATTTATCTCAATTATTACACAATATTTAGGGTCGGCACCCTTAGGCCGCTCCCTCTATTTAACCCACTGTCTTCAGCTCACTTAGGCCGCCCCCAGTGTAATACCCACTGACTCCGGCCAGATTAACCGAGCTCAGTGATTAATAAGCTGTCCTCGGCTACCAGTGTTCGAGCCGCGCCATGTGCGCAAATATTATTTACGGCACCCTTAGGAAGTTTATCTTATGTCCCATGGCATAATACCATCTAAGACATCATACAGATATAGGGAGCTCTTAGTCCCTTCACAATCACATAATAATGCATACAAATATAGGGAGCACTTAGTCCCAACCTAACCACATAATCGGGTGCAGTTTTCTTACCTCTTGTTCGAGCGAGAAACACTTTACGAATGACCCTCGAGAACAATCGATCTTTTAATCCCTTAGTGGTCACCTAGTCATAACCATATATGGAATCCAATTAATGAAAATACCAATAAATGAGTCTTAACCTAAACCTCACTCCTGAGACCCCGAGTAGTACCCAAACGGTGAGTAGATTCAATCCCGAGCCTTAAGAATTGAAACCTCGAGTAAAAAACCCTTAAAAACACCCAAAATATGCATATGAGAAAACAGGGTAGCGCTACAGCGCTACCCCCCTAGCACCCCAGCGCTACAACCAGGGACATTTTGCCCTGGCTAGCGCTGTAGCGCTACCCTCTGGGAGCTATAGCGCTAGGACCAGACAGACATGGCCTTGGTTCTTCATCCTTCGAATTCTCCATTTTTAACCTGTTTCAAAAACTTCCAAACACCATTTAAACCCCCAAATGAACCCAAATACCATATATACTAGTCCTAGGCATCATAACCTACCCAACCTTTGCCAAGAACCCCATTGGATTCTCTACTTTCAAACCCAAAATCTCAACTAAACCCAATAGCAAAACAGAGCAGAAAACCAAAGTTCTAGTGGTTGGAATCTTACCTCAAGCTCGGTATGAAATCCTCTTCAATGATGGAACAATACCCTAGATCCTCAACACTTGATTCCCAGCTTAATTCCCCAAAAGAAGCTTCAAAAATTGAAGAAGAAAAAGGGAGAAAATAGCAGTCGGTTGATGAAGCAAGAGGTGCTCTGTTTTCTCCTACAACCTTCTACTATTTTCCAGCCTAAGTATCAATATATATCCTTAAAGGTAAAATGACCTAAATGCCCAAAAACTTAATTAAAGTCCTTAACAGCCACTAAGGGCAAAATCGTCATTTTACACCTATCTCGTTAATCATAATTAACACCATCCAATTCCCTTTATTCTCAATATTCTCAAATATCATTAATTCATATCCCGTTACCCCTTAACTCCCGACAACGTTCTAATCACCAAATTACCCCGGGACTCACCTCGACCCCAAACTTAACCCCGTTATGACCAAACCGCTAACTAATACTCAACGATCATCTCATGTCCAAAAGCTCAAACAAGTCCACATTATAATGTGGCCTCAACAATAACTACCAATATATATACAATTACGCCCTCAACGGGCCAAATTACCAAAATGCCCCCATAGAAAAATATATACCCATATGCATGCATGCATTCATCATCATATAATAATATGATCCACATAAACATGCATATAATCATATAATAGCACAGATAATCAATTATGGCCCTCCCGGCCTCCTAATCAAGGTCCTAAACCTTATTAGGAAATTTGGGTCGTTACAGGAAGCAAAAAGTTTTTCAAGAAAAAAGTTTTTCAAGAAAAAAGCTTTTTCGACTTCGAAGGGGTGGGAAAAACCCAGTTTTTCAATTAGCCTAAAAAAAATTCGATTTTACGCCCTAAATCTACAATCTCGACTACCAAACTGGCTCCTAACTCCTACGAAACGTTACTTCACTACCCTATCAAGCATATATTGATATACACACAATCCCCATAACAGTTTCAACCAAGAGCATGCAAAGGTTCAGAGATAAAAATAAGCACAAAAAACAGTTTTGCATAGCATCTCAAACGACAAAGGGGTTAGCAAAACTTACTTGGATGAAAAGAGGAGTCTAAACACAAAAGATTTTGAACGTTCGGATGTAAGTTCCTAAGATTTCTGGGCTCTGAAGATAGAAGTTCTTCGCAGTTCTTGAAGAGGAGATGGCAAGTGAAAAGTAAAAAGTAAAAATGAGGATTTGAGATATTGTATATAGTGACTGCGAGACGATAAAAGAGATAATCAAGAATTACTTTTTCTGAGCATGGGGAAGTGTGATAGCCGTCAGACAAGCTTTTGGGAAACCAAAAAGGCTTGAGTAGACATGATTGATTGCTTTTTCCGAGAGGGCATGGGCGGTTCTGACAGGTTTGGTGGAGTAAGTGAAGGGTTAGTTTCCTAAGTTTACTTATTGCTGGTCACAATAAATAAACTTGGGGGGCAAATGTTTACCCAAAAAATGGCTGCTGATGACGTGGCAAGGATTTCTCACACGTGGTTGACACATGGTAGAAGTGTTGCTCGACTATCGACCAAAGGCACATCGCTTCGTCAAGGCTTAACTTTTAGATACAACCAGGTTGGTCGTATAATTTGATTTGTTTCCTTCTAAGATTATAATCTTATAACAATTGCATTGAATATTTCCTCATTATTACCTTGATACGCAGTTATTAAGGAAAGATATGGCCCGTTGGTCTGTGTAACCCTCCTTGAGCCTATAAATATGCATGAAATAGCTCAAGGAAGGGACTTTTGATCTCTGAATCTTTTTGCTAAGATAGAGAGAGAAAGAGAGCTATAGTGCAATTATCCATCGTTTCATTGTATTTCTTCCAAGGTTTGTGAAACTCAAGAATCCTAGTTCTTTGATCATGGCTTTGAGATTCAATATTAATAATAGCACTAAGTGGACGTAGGTCATTACCATTCTTTGGGGCTGAAACACTATAAATCCTTGGTGTTCTCTTCTTTTCCATTGGATTAAATTCTTAATTGTTGTTTTATCTTTTGTCATACATTTGACTCTGTGTCGTTGGCCAAATCAAGGGTCAATAGTTTATATCTGTTATGTTATGTTCATGTGTTTACGACAGATCAGCTAAGGTCGGGATTGGCGAGGGCCGGGATCGACAAAGGCTGGGAATGGCAATAAGCATGTTGAATGCAGGCCGCCATGGCATGGCCATCTAGTGTGTTGTACGCACCTGTTCGGTGAAGACCGTGAACCTGGTGCTTGGTAATGCGCATTGATCGGCTTAGGCTGCTATGTGAATAATCTATTGTATCTGTTTAAGTTATGCATTTACTGAAATGAATAGTTATATGCTATGTTTGTGGAGTTTTATTGCTGGGCCTTGGCTCAAAGGTGCTCTATGGTTCAGGTAAGGGCAAGAGAAAGGCCGACCAAGCATGAGTTGGAGGGCATAAAGTGGTGTGTACATGTTTGGCCTACCTGGGCGCCACGACTGGGGTAGTTTTGAAGAACGTGTTATAAATATTTGATTTTGTCGCCTAGGTCGACTGTAAATTAACTTTTGAGTTGTAAATATGTTTTCAACAATATTTTGGGATCCCAATTGATGATGCGGTTCTTTGCCAACAGATAATTAACATAATAAAGAGTGGGATTAGTGCTAAGTAATGAACCGTAATAGATGAATGATCTTAAAATAAAAGGGTGACACGAATACTTTTTTAGGTGGTTCAAAGGTTAAAATCCTTCTAGTCCACCAGCCAATATTATTACTATTTCTCTGGTATTCTTTACAGGGTGTTTCTTTACACAATAGAATCCAACCCCTTGCAACTCCTAGGGTCTCCATATTTATAGGGAGAGGGCACATGGGGGTTGGCAAGGGGGGTCATCCCGTGACCTTTTTACCCATCATGTCACTTCTGTGACATTCATGATTAATTCCTAAAACCTGACAAATGAAGTGTGGTCTAATCAATAGGTAAGGGGGATAATGGGCCACACGGCCCAACCCAGTCGTGGGTGCCTGAACACGCACGTTTATGCTGCGTGTCCGAGAAGTCAGGGATATATCAGACACGTGATGTCTAATATATGCACGTTTACATTGCGTGGTTGACTTTATAAGGGGTCAGAGGTGCCAACCCAAGCTCGTGCCTCAAGCTTGTTGTATCTTTAGCCCGCGGTGTCCACGCCTCTGTTCCAACTCAGTTATCTCATTAAGCCTTTGGCTACCTCGAGCTAAAGAGGTAGGACCTGGTGACAGCAGCTCCGGGTACGTGACATCCACGTGGCTAATATAATTATGCCATTTCTCAACTCGCTAATAGCCTGTGGATATTTAGGGTGTACATTTGTCCCCCAAGCCCCTGCTCATGGCATATGACATCATCTGGGGCCACAGTGGGGGCTTTTAGGCTTCTTTGTGGACTCTTCGTATTCCGCTCATTACGCTGGTATCGAATACGTGGAGCATCGTGGTTGGTGACGGTACGTCTTTCGAGAACCGCATTAAATGGCCTAGCCTATACTCGGCCGTCGTTTCGCCTTTCGAGTAGTGATCCTCGTATCCTACATCAAGGCAATCCAATGGCCCTCCTCATTTGGCCTTTTACGTATATAAAAGGGCTGGCCACCTTTCGCATGGGCTACCCGTTCATTTGAAAATTTTCACATTTTCTTCATCTTCTTCTTTCTTCTCAATCTCAAAACACCCTCTCTTTCTTCCGGTTAATGTTCCCAGCGTTCCAGAAATTCAAGCACGAGAACTCCTTCGAGACTCCGGCGTCAGCAATCCCTACAGGATTCTAACCCAAACGACCCTTTCAGCCTCACCACAGCAAAACATTCTGTAAGTCCTTTGCTTGTGCATGCTTAAAATTTTTTTTCCTTCATTGTTGCTTAGGTAAAATGCTTATGTAGTCGCATGTAGTATTTTGCTGGTATAATACGCGTAGGTTTTTATCCTAGGGCATCAACCGTAGAAAAAACCATTTAGGAGCACGACTCATAGGGTACACTTTCTGGGGAAATTTTATGGGTAGAATTCTTGTATGCCTCTCTGAAATAACCCGCTTTTAGGGTGCAAAACCGGGTAGCTTAGGGGACACGCTTCACAAGCGGTTTTGCACTGTTTGCCTACTGAAACTTTCCTTCCAAGGCAAACTTTTACTCTGACCCTCATGACACACGGATTCCGAGTAATCGGGGACCCATTGGGAGCACAGACGCGTGTTCATAAAACTGCATGGTCTCACTCTCCACGGGCTGAGATTACCTCAACCAGTGTAAAGGAAACACTTTGTAATGCCCCGGATTCCCTATTATGGTTAATGGCTGGATTAGTAGGCCGGGAGGGCCATAACTGTTTAATTACGCCATTAAATGTGTTTATGCATGTTTATGAGAATTATATTATAATATGATGTTAAATGCATGCATGTGAGTCCACATTTGTTTACAGGGGTGTTTCAGTAATTTGGCCCGTTGAGGGTATAAATGGATATTTGTTTGCGTGTTAGTGATATATTGTGAGACCACATTATGATGTGGGTTGGTTCGAGAATTTCGACATGAGGCGATCTTTAAACATGATTTATCGGTTTGGTTATAACAAGTTTGAGCTCGGGGCTCGGGGTGAGTCTCGGGGTGATATTTATGATTTTAGCGTTACCGGGGATTTTAGGGTAACGGGTTATGAATTATTGGTATTTGAGGATATTGAGATTAGCGGGAATTGGGAAGCGTTAATTATGATTAACGGGATAAGTGGGGAGTACCAATTTTACCCTTGAATTGGTTTTAGAGGCTTTAGGTGACACAAGGGTATTTTGGTCATTTAAGGGTGGATATATATGACTTAAGTGGATGTTGGTTGTAGAAAGTGGTAGACTAAAACAGAACAAAAACAGGGGTTGTCATCTTCTTTCCCGTACATCACCTTTCTCCTTTTCCTTCATTGGGGTTTTGAGTTCTAAGTGGGGAATCAACCAAGGAATTCAAAGGGCTGAAGTTGTGGACCTGGTCTAGCTATAAAGGAAGGTTCAAAAATGGTTTCAAGGTGAGTTTTAGTCACTTGTTTCAGGTTATGCTCTGTTTTTATCTTTAAATTCTCAGCCTTTGATTCTTGATGGAAGTATGGATCTAAAGGGGTTTGATTGATGGTTAGATTGGGTTTTTATGATGGGAGGTTATGGGTGATATATGGAGGTTTTAATGAGTGTTTGGAGGAGGTTTTGAGTTGGTTTGTAGGGCTGGTTTGAGAGGAAAACACAGGGGAAAGTTTGGTGGTGCGAGCTGTCATTTTTGGCTGAACTGGAGGTTGCGCCGCGATATGGCCAGGGAGAGCCGCGACCCTTGGAGGAAGCTGAGTTTGGGCACCTCTGTTTGGGGGGCGGGCCGCGGCATGGCCAAGGAGGGCCGCGGCCCTTAAGGCCAATTTTGCCAAAAAGTGATTTTTAGCTTGGGGATTCAAACCTTAGACCTCGGGGTTGGACCTAGTACCCGGTTGGGTAGTGTTTGATGTCTCGGGGGCTGGGATTTTGTTTGGGAACCCTCAGTTATCATTTTTATTGATGAATTCTATAATTTGGTTATGACCAGGTGACCGTCAAGGAATTTAAAGGTTGATCGTTCTCAGGGGTCATTCATATAATAATTCTCACTTGAACCAGAGGTAAGAAAACAGTGTATGACTACAGTTGCACCCTGTAAAGGTTTATGACATGCATGGTTTGATATTGAGGCATGTTGGTTGATATATGTGGACATGGATTGCATATTAAATGCTAGTGAACGCTGATTACCTGTTTGAGACACTGACTAGTCAGAGACCGAATCTAAAGTCGATGATCACTCATTGGATAGCTCTATGGCATTAATGCGGGACCGACCCTAAGGTCGAAGAACTTATAAGCGCTTGCCTGGTCTACGACCAGATGACTATAGCCAAGGTATATGACCCCGGTGACCGTTTGTCACATGGCTAAGGGACGTTGTCCATAGCTTCGACTCTAGAGTCGTGAGGAAGGTTATGTTGGTGGCTAATCACCTTGCACCTGTCCTGAACAAACTTATGAAAGAATCACTTATCAGTTAAGCCCTGGTGACCCTATCGTCACATGGCTAGAGGGAGTGATGCTCATTATTGTGACTTTTGGCTATTGTCACCTATTTGCTGGACTGGTAGTCCTGAATGGTTATCATAATCGTTGTTGATATTATATCATGTCTTATTGTGTTTTCTTGTTGGGCCTTGGCTCATGGGTGCTATGTGGTGCAGGTAAAGGAAAGGAGAAGCTTAACCAACTCTGAGTGGAGAGCTTGGGCGATGTTGTGTACATACAGGGCCGCTTGACTGCCACGGTCAAGGAGTTCTCAGAGGGACTAGGGGTTTACCCTATTTTTGCCGCTTAGGCCGGCAGGGATTGTAAATTTGAAACTGTAGTGACTCTTTTATATTATGGACATCTTGTAAACATTTTAAAAGGCTCATGAGCAGTTTATTTACTTAATGAAATGTACCCTTTCCTTTTTACTAGTTTTCACCTTAACCTGATAATAACACTTAGATCACGTTTTAACCAAAGGACTCGGGTAGCGAGTCAAATTTCCGGTTCACTGTTCACCGTAACTGTTCTGGGGTAACCAGGGCGTTACACACTTCGCGCTAGATTCCTTCTTATGCTTAGGTCGCCTTTTCTAAATTTTCTTCTTTTGTTCGTTAGGCGACCAGATGGGACCAAAGAAAACCGCATCCAAGAAGAGTGCTGGCAGCTCGTCTTCCCAGCAAGCCAACAAAGGGAAGGAGGTGGTCATAGACTCCCTAATCCCCACCTTCGGCCCAACCGTGGAGCAGGAGCTTGAGGTGGGGCTCGATGCTTTCTTTGAGGCCGAGAGGATCGTCTCGAAGGTCACTAGCCAGGGGAAAGTGAATAAAATATTCCTTTCCCACAACATTGAACTAGGGAGGGGCGCCCTAGATGCCCGACCTCCCCTTGAAGGTGAACGGAGCTGCGCGCTACTCGATGAGGAGTACGCTGCTTGGAGCGACGAGCACCTCAAGGCTGGGGCCTTCCTCCCGCTGGACCAGTACTTCGCTGATTTTCTAAATTACGTGAAGCTGGCCCCTTTCCAGCTCCCCCCTAACTCATACCGTTTGTTAGCGGGGCTGAAATACTTATTCCTTAAGCAGGAAAGGGAGGTCCCCACGCCGGCGGACATCCTCTACTTTTTCTGCCTCAAGGCCAGCTCGGAGCAGCGGGGGCGAGGCAACGGGTTCTACTATCTAACCCGTTTTCCAAACACAGCTACGGTCATTGAGCTGCCCAGCCACCCCAACGACTTTAAAGACCAGTTCTTCATGTCCAAGGGGTTTCGCAACTATGAACACCACTATTTCAACCATCCTCGTAAGTACCTTCCACTCTTAACTCGTAAGTTGATTACTGATTAGCTTCTTTTATTAGTTCCTGACTTAGAAACAATCATGCAGCCATTTTTGCGAGGACGGCTAAGTCCGTGACCCTCGGGGTCAATACGAGACATTGGCGGGGCTTCCCCTAAGCGAAAAGGACTATCGCCAGCTTGTGTCCGACGAGACGATGCTGGCGTGCAAGCTAATCTCTCCAGGCTAGACTTTGGGCTTGAGGAGGCCGTGGGGTCTTCCTCCAGCTCGCGAGATGGCGCCCATCCCCGAGGAGGAGGCCGCGGGAGAGGAAGAGGACAAGGTGCCCCTCGTGCGGCGTAAGCGAGCGCTGGAGGTCGCGCAAGAAGCAAATGTGGAGAGGGCCCAGTTCGGGACAGCAGCCGGCCCCTCCGGCCAAGGTAATCCTTATCTGTTTAGGGCTTTAGATAGGGCCACTGTAGACCTTCAGCTAGCTAGGTTCAATCTCAGCCAGCTCGTTCATCGCCATTGAAATGACCCAGACTGCGACATAACCCTACTCCAATGCCTCAACCAGCTCGTGCTGGGTTATGACAGTAGCCGCCCTAGGGGTACTGTAGTCGTAGATAATACTCTAGCCTTTAGGTCAGTCTTTTTTTAGGAGTATGGGACCAATCTTAGGTCGTGGCCCTCCCTCCTGGAGGGTGTAGTAGCTCCGAGTATTAGGCAGTATGTAGAAGAGTCCAGTCCCGAGCCAAATTCGGATCCAGAGCCTCTTCCAGCCCGCGAGGTCGTTATCTTAGAATCCCCTGCTGCAGCTCCGGGGCCAGTGGTCGTGACCATAGATTCCTCCTCTAGCTCGGAGGGTAGGATCCTTTTCAATACATGAGTTCTATTCTCCCTTTTACTTTCATTGCTTTATACAAACATTTTTACATGTATTCTAATGCTTTGTTGTTTTTGCTTCAACAGAGGAGATGTCACAGGTCGGGAACAACGATTTGCGAGCTATGTTCCCTGGAGGGAACCCTTCTTCCGAGGCTTCCGGGCCTATGGTGAAAAAGCTCCGACTGGCAAAGAAAGCCCTCGGGACCACCTCTAAGTCCCATGCAAAAGGGAAAAACCAAGCCCCGACTGCCTAGGAGAAAGTGCCTCCACCCCCTCCTGCAATGAAGATGCCCACACCTCCTCCGCGAACTCCTACCTTGGTTCGGGAAATGGAGGTGCCCTCCGGGACCTTGTCGACCACAACCCCCAAGGTGCGCATCCCGGTGAATCCCCGAGCTTTGGAGAAGATCCCCGATGTCTTTCGAGGGACGGTCTACGAGACGGCGAGCTACACCGTGGACCACTATTATAATGCCGCCGAGAGGGACTTGCGGGCACAAGGAGCCCGGAGAATGTGATGAAGTCTTCGTTGGGGATGGCTCTCACGGTAAGTTGGTCTTGCCATTGGTATTCTTTGCTCGTGTGCATCACATGTTTTTTTTTTATCTAAGGCAGTTGCCTTGTTATCTTTTGGTTTTGCATGGTGCTTTGGCTGTAATGCCCTGAATTCTCCGATATGGTTTAATGGCAGGATTAGTAGTCCGGGAGGGCCATACTTGTTTAATTATGCCATTAAATGATATTATGCATGTATATGTGAATTATATTATGATATGATGTTATATGCGTGCATGTGGGTCCACATTTGAATAATTATGCTATTTTGATAACTTGGCCCATTGAGGGTGAATATGTGTATTTGGGTGCATAATGTGATTTGTGAATGAGATTCCATTATTATGGAGATATATTCGAGCTATTCGGCATGAGACGGTCATATATAATGGATTAGCGGTTTTGTCATAACGGGGTCAATTTTGGGGTAATGGGAATGTTTATTTGATGATAAATTGGGAATATTTGAGATTAGGGTGAAAATTTCGGAGGTTTTGACTATAATGTCCCCGGGGGTATTTTTGGGACCCCGAGCACTAGGTTTTATTTGAGGTTACTTAAGCTTGAAGTAGCTGTCAGATAGAACGTACGGTTAGAAAACCTCTCCTTCTCCCTTTCGTTAGTTCGTTTCACCGTTTGAGCCTTTTTGAAGAAATCTCGAGTTCTAGGAGTCGGAATCAAGCGAGGATCAAGGCATAGCGATCCTAGGAAAGATTAGAAGCTTCTTAACCAAAGGATTTGATAGAAAACAACTCAATCAAAGGTAATCTAAGTTTAAAGTTTTGAAATTATAGAGTTTCTAAGCTTTGAATTGGACTTTGTAAATTGTTGAGTTTTTGGTTGGTTTGAACCTTGGGTTTTGAGGGTTTTGGAGTTTTGGGAAGCTTGGGAACTTTTTTTTTTATGATTGGGGATGGTTAGGTATGATTTTGGAAGCTTGGAGAAGTTGAAAACACGTTTGGGAATGGCCCAGGGTTGGGGGCCGCGACCCTGTTCTTGGGCGTCGCGGCCCTGGCTCAATGAGGAAGAAGAGTGGGTTCTGTCTTGGCTGGGCGCCGCGATGCTTGCTTCAGGAATTTCTGGGGGCTGCGGCCCATGGTGCCAGGGCCGTAGCCCTTGCCCTGTTTTCACCTCGTTTGTTCGTTTTTACCTCGGGAACTTAGCTATAGGCCTCGGGAGTGTTCCTACTACTTGGATTAGTTGGGATTGATCTCCCAGAGGCTATATATTGGTTTGGGAACCTATGTTGACCATTATTATTGATGATGTCCCGTGTTTGGTTATGATTAGGTGACCGCTAAAGGACTAAAGGTTAATCGTTCTCACAGGTCGTTCTTTTAATCTTTCTAGCTCGAATCTGAGGTAAGAAAATTGCACCCTGTGTGTATGTGACATGCGTGATTATTATTGAGGCATGTTGATTGATAAATGTGGACATGGATTGCCTATTAAATGCTAGCGAATGTTGAATACTTGTATATGTACTGACTAGTCAGGGACACTGACCTAAAGAGTCAGAAATGGCAGAGCGTCATGAACGTCGAGCCAAATGAAGATTAGATCTAATCGATATCAGCGTTGAATGACTCATATGGGGTATTAACGTTGGACCGACCCTAAGGTCGATGGACTTATAAGCGCTTGTCTGGTCTAAGACTAGTTATTCAGAGCCAGGGCATATGGCCCTGGTGACTGTTTGTCACATGGCTAGGGAATGCTGTTCCATGGTTATGACTTTAAGTCATGAGGAGGGTTATGTTGGTGACCAGTCACCATACACCTATCCTATTCAAACTTATGAAAGGTTCTCTTATTAGTTAAGCCCGAGTGACCCTAACGTCACATGGCTAGAAGGGGCTGTACCCACTTTTGTGACTGTTGCGACTGTCACCTATTTGTTTGGACTGATGGTCCTGAATGATTATTACGATTATTGTTGATATTATATCATGCTTTATTGTGTTTTCTTGCTGGGCCTTGGCTCATGGGTGCTATGTGGTGCAGGTAAAGGGAAAGAAAAGCTCACCCAGCCTTGAGTGGAGAGCTTAGGTGTTGATGTGTACATATGCAGTCGCTTGACCACCACGGCCAAGGTGTTCTCAGAGGAACTAAGGGGTTTACCTTATTTTTGCCGCTTAGGTCGGCGGGGTTGTAAATTTGAAACTGTAATGATCATTTTGTACTGAGAACAACTTGTAAATGTTTTGATTAGCTCTACAGAGCAGGTTGTAATGAAAAATATCCATTCCTTTTTATTAGTTTTCCACCTTAACCTGTTAATCACACTTAGAGCACGTTTTTAACCGAAGGACTCGGGTAGCGGGTCAAATTTCTGGTTCACCGTAACTGTTCTGGGGTAACCAGGGCGTTACATTGGCTCTCCACCAGAGCATATCCCGCTCTAGGGCCAGGCTCGAGGATATGAGGGGCGAGCATCAGACTGCTTTGGCTGCCCTTAAGACTGCCCAAAAGCAAGAACAGGACGCCAAGGATGCCCTGGTGACCGTGCAGGCTGAGCTGGACGCATCTCGACCTAAGCTGCAGGAGGCCGAGGCTACCAAGGCCGCCCTAGCTGCTACGAGAACTGAGCTCGAGGTAGAGTGTAATGCCCCAAATTTCCTAATAAGGTTTTGGACCTTGATTAGGAGGCCGGGAGGGCCATAATTTATTTACTATGATACTCAATGATTATATGCATGTTTATGTGAATTATATTATGATATGATGTTATATACATGCATGTGGGTTCACAAGTGTTTATTAAACTGTTTTGGCAATTTGGGTCGTTTAGAGCATAATTGTGAATTTGGGTGCATTTTGTGATTTGTGAATGAGATCCCATCATTATGGAGATATGTTCGAGCTTTTCGGCATGAGACAACCATGAAATGCAAGTGTTTGGTCTAGTCATAACAAGTTTAAGTTCGAGGCTCGGGGCGAGTCTTGGGATGGTTTTAATGATTAGAGCATTACCGGGAATTAAAGGGTAATGAGATATGGATTATTGGTGTTTGAGAATAGCGGGAATTGTAGAGTGTTAATTATGATTAACGAAATAGGTGCGAAAGGATGGTTTTTCCCTTGGTGGCTGTTAAGGTTTTATTTTAGACTTAAGGGCATTTAGGTCTTTTCCCCTAAAGGATTTATATAAACCATTAAGGCTGTAGAAGAGAAGCAAAAACAGAGTATCCTTTCTCCTTCTCTCCCGATAGGTTTTCTCCTTCATTTCTCTCTGGATTTTCAAGCTTTGTTTAAGGAATCAAGCCAAGGAATCAAGCCGGGATAAGCTAGGGTTATGCTCCACCATTGAAGAGGGTGTGTTTCTGTGATTGAGGTGAGTTTTTAGCCATTAGAACTATAGCTTTTACTCTGTTTTCTGAGTTAAGTTCCAGCTGGTTTTTGAGTTGGAAAGTTGGGTTTCAACGGGTGTTTTGGCTAGGGTTCTTTGGGTTGTGATGCTTGGGGCATGTGAGGATGGTTTTTAGGTTCATTTGGGACTGAATTTGATGTTTGGAAGCTTTTGATTTGGGTTAGAAATGGTAGAATCGAAGGAGGAAATTTCTGGGCTGAAGGTAGCGCTACAGCGCCCAGTGTAGGGCGCTACAGCGCTACCTGCAGAGGAGGTTGGGCGGTTGTGGTTCTGAGTAGAGCGCTGGGGCGCTAGGAGGGCAGCGCTGTAGTGCTACCCTGTTCCTTCAGAACCCTGTTTTGGGTGTTTTTAAGGGTTTTTGGCTCGGGGTTTCAATCCTTAAGGCCGGGATCGAATCTACTCACCGTGTGGGCATGTTTCGAGGTCCCGATAGTGGGGTTTAGACCAAGACTGTAATATCCAACATTTTCATTATACATTTTTTTTATTATAAATCAGAGTTTTAATACATAAAATGTACAAGTTTACAAATTTAAGAAATAGTAATGGAAAAATAGTGTTTAAAATATCATTTTATGTTTTTAATGAGATTAAAGAGAGAGAAACTTGAGTAGTCAAGTACTGGACCCAAATGTCATATAATTTTAATTGGGGATTTTTACAAAATTATGAAAGTTTTACTAAAGGGCTTATTTGAAAAGAATTTTAGTATTTTGGGTCCAAGTGTAATTTTAAAAATAAAAATAAATAAATAAATAAAATAAAATAAAATAAAAGGCTTCAGCCTTTCTTTTTACTCGAGCCTCTCTCTCTCTCTCTCTCTCTTCTGCGTGCTACTGTTGCCGACGACGCAGGAGTACTTTCCGGCCACCACTTTTAGCCACGCGTCGGACCGTTGGATTCAGAGGCCTCCGAACTATCGACCACGCAGGAATCTAGAGCTCACTCGCCGATTAAACGCCTCAACCACTCGATTTAAGTTCGGCCACCCAGCGACTTCAAAGTTGCGATTCGGCCACCTCGGGCATCTGTTTACCGATCCGTCACCACCATCGTGTTCCTCGTGTTGTGGGCTTCAAAACCCAATAACTTGTTCCTACATCTACCATAGTTGGGTGGTGGGCCCACCACGAGCTACCACGATCCACCGTAAACCGACGATCGAAACTTAGTATTCGAGGTTTCGAAGTACGTTTTGAGCCTCAGAAAATCATCGTTTGACTTATTGTGGAACCCGATCATTGTGGTATAAATTCTTTAACCTATATTGTTAGTGATTAGAGTAATTATTATTATGTGTATTTATAGTATATAATTATATATTCTTGATATATGGAATATTTTTCTGTAATTATACTGGCTGTCTGGGATTATATATATTTCTGATACAGGTTTTGATTTTGGGTTTGTCCATTTTATAGCCGTTGTGCTGTCCAATTTTCTAGAAAATATTAGATATTAAATAAAGTATAAAAATATATATTTAATTGATTTTATATTAATATGGAAATTATTATGATTAAGTAATTTTAATTATTATTGTTATTATTTTGTTAAGTAAATCAAGAATATAGTTTCATATATATATATATATGTGTGTGTGAAAAGTGTGATTTATAGTAAACCCATTATTTAACAATTATTTTTATATATTAATATTTTGTTAATATTTGAATATTAAAATAATATCAATATTAGTTTCTTACAGCTATTGATATTTGTAAGACCAGTGAATTTTGGATAAAGTATATTTATTATATCACTGGAATTGATATTATGACTAATTAATAATAATATAAATATTTATATTTATATTATTATCATTATATCGATTATTACAACTTTATGTTAAAAATATGATTTCTTTTATGAAATGGCTATTTGAATATATACATTCATATATGTATTGTTATTGAAGTATTTTGTTATTAATATTGAAGTAAGTTTATTTATAGACGATAATTATTATTCTTGTTATTATTATCATAAGAGTACATTATCTTATGAGCAAGGTTTAAGGCATGGTTTTATATGAAGAGTTATTTGCATTACGTTGATAATAATTATTATTATCATTTTTATAGTTTCTGGTATTGTTAATATACACTATCAATAGTGTATATTTACGATTTTGATAGAATTTAATAAATGATGTGTCTTGAATAGGATTTGTATGGATTTGATTGATTGACTCTTGGTGAGCACTTTTAAAATAAGCTAAGGACCTAAGGTAAGTGAATCTCACCTTTTGTGCTTAAGTGTAAGATGCATGACTACATTGATTGTGTATATCTGATGAGTTAAGTATGGGATGATAATGATGCATATGATAAGTATGTGAAGAATGGTTATATGAATATCGTGATAGTGTTGTGTGATATGAAATTGATGAATTTCGTGATATGTGAAAGATGTCTTACTTGGTTAAGATTGATATGAATTATGTGCAAGTATGTGTTCTTATGTTGATGAATATGTGGATTACTTTTATGTTCATGATTTTGTTATATGTTATGATATATGAAGCGTTTAAGTTTTTAGGCTGGAAACCTTAGACCTGAGCCATAGCTCTACCTTAAGGTATAACAACGCCACCAACCCAAAGCTTCATGTATTATGACTAAAGATGTTTTGAGTAATATGAGATGTGATACAATGCCTTGATTGAATACCATCAACATGAATCATGAACATGAACATTGGCATTTCAGCATCAGCATGTATGCATGACATGTACAGTTATGTGATACATTATTATGTGATATAAGACCATGCATATGAATATGAGAAAAGTTATGAAATGCCTTGAAAATTCTTATGTAAAATTAAACATTTTAATGACACAAGACTTAAGCAAAGTGATAATAAGATGTTTAAAAAGGGTATCGTTGTTTTGATGAAGCAATTAAGTAAGTTCAGCAAAGAAGACGGAGGTCTATAAGACTAATAGTGGCTGCCCACTAGTATGGGCTAGGTCAGAGTTGACCATTCAGACATGCTTGCCATGTTCCCGTCTTTCTCCTCCATATGTGTAATAAGTATGGCAGCTATGGCAACGATGAAATGAGTGTTATGATGAGCCTATCTATGATGAGGGCTAGCCGGAGGAGAACCCATGTGATTCTATATGATATGTGTAACAAGCCCTGCATGCATTGGCCGAATCAAACAGTGTGCACAAGTGATTTTGGGCCCATAAAAAAATGTGAAACTAAAAGAAAGATCATAAAAGTAAAGTTTGAAAGTGCATGAGCAATAAACGAAATGCATAAGTATATAAGTCAGCATATTAGTATATGGGCACTTCAAACTCACGACATTCATGTGTATGTGTATGCATGAGATTTGCTTACTGAGCGTTAGCTCATTATGTTATTTTCCAACATTTTTCTAGGTATGGCTTTAGCTGTTGAGCAACTTGTGGAGCACGGACTCAGTAGCAATGCAATAGTGGTTTAGAGTTTTCATATGGCTACATTAAATTTAAAGTATTCATACGTGTAATAATTTATACTAATAAGTTTATATAAAAGTTTTAAAATTTTTCTGTATTTCTTTGTATCATTTTATTTAAATTCATTTGGTCAAGTGCCTTACATACTCATAAACCCTAGAATTACGATTATGTGGCGGACGTACCCTACCTTAGGGTCGTCACAAAGACCCTATTATTGTTGATTTTCATTAATTGGAGATTGTATTTGGTTATGACTAGGTGACCGCTAAGGGATTAAAGGATCGATCGTTCTCAAGGGTGTTCTCACTCGGACCAGAGGTAAGAAAACTGCACCCCATGTGTGACATGCATAGTCATTCTTGATGCATGTTGGATGTTTAAATGTAAACATTGATAGCATATTGAATGCTTGGCAATCTTGCCCATTTGCATATGATTATTATTGAGGCATGCTGGATGATTAAGTGTGATGCATGTGATGCACGAGAAACATGTGATTAGGGCATGCCATGAATGATGAATATGGGATTGGTCAGAGCTTGAGTCTCTGTGTTTGTGCATGATCATTATTATGCTCGCAATTGTTAGGTAAGCATGCTGAATGTTCTACTCTTGGATAAATGACATGTGATACATATTGATAGCATTGCTTACTTGTGCATGGCTCTGACTAACTAGTCAGAATTGGCAAAGGTGTCAGTATCAACTGTGAAGTTGTGACTCACTAGTCAGGTTCGGCAGTGGTACTGGGCACTGGTCACATTGTGCTGACTCACTGGTCAGGATGGCCTTAGCGTGTTCCACGCAAGCCAACAAAGATGAGATCTAATCGACTTTCTGCATTGGATGACTCAAAGAGCATTAATGCCGGACCGACCTCAACTTTGATTAATATTAAAAAACGCTTGTCTAGCCAAGGGCTAGCCATTTAGAGCCAGGGCCAGCGAGCCCCGTGACTGTTATGTCACATGGCTATGGGCACCGGCCCCATAGTGACATGCTTGTCAGTCACTCATTTGATAAGAGCCATTGCAGGAAAGCCCAGGTAACGGCGTCGTTACACGGCTATGGGCACTGAGGCCCTAGTGACTTGTTTGTCAGTCACTCAGTATGGTTTACCAGAACCTCAAGTGATATTCACTCATCTGATCAGAGCTATGAGCACTGTATGATCATTTTGATCATCATATGCATGGCTTTGGGTGCTGAGCCCCGTAGTGACTTACTTGTTGGTCACTCAGCATGGTTTACCAGAACCTCAAATGTCGAGACACTCATCTGATTAGGATTGACTTGATAGTCCTCCAATCAGAAGGGCATGATTTCTTATCCTGGACACCCCAACATTGTTTGAACTCATTTGCATGCTGAATAGAACTATGTTTGCTAGGCATGCCAGATGATTTGATATCATGATATGACTGTTTATGAGCATATGAGTTTTCTTGCTGGGCCTCGGCTCACGGGTGCTTTGTGGTGTAGTTAAAGGCAAAAGGAAGCTGGACCATCCTTGAGTTGGAGAGCTTAGGTGATGACGTGTACATATACAGCTGCTCGACCAATACTTGGGCGAGGTTTGAAAGAGGAACTAGGGATAAACCCTGTTTTGCCGCTTAGAACGGCCTGTTGTAAACATTTTCTTGTAATAGACTCTGAAATTATATTTTTGGGATCCCAATGTATATGGTAAACGTTCTAATGAAACGTTATATCTTAACCAAAATTTTTAATCCCTAAACCGCTAATCATACTTAGTTACACGTTTATGGCCAAATGACTCGATTAGCGGGTTTAGCACTGTTTGCAATGTGCACTGTAGCGGTCCCTGGAGTTGGGGCATTACATAGAGAGTGCCCACGCCAATATAGCATCCCATCTACCACTGTATACCTCGGAGCCTGGTAAAGTACCCACCTGCGTCATTACACTCTTCAGGTAACTTTCCTTCGGTGAGATATTCGAGGATGGGGGTCATCCAGGTCGGTCTGGCGTCGATCATCTCGACCTCCGCCCCGACCTCATCTATGCTTAGTTTCTCCAAGAACTCTACTGGTACTAACCCCAAAGTTTCCGTCTCCCCAGAGGTGGCGAGCTTTGCGAGGGCATTTGCGTTGGCATTCTGCTGCCAAGGTATTTGTTCAATTGAGCCCCGTTCAAATGCAGACAGCTCGACTTTTACCTTGGCTAGGTAAGCAGCCATCTTGGTTCCCTGTGCTTGGTATTCACCTAGCACCTGGTTTACCACGAGCTGGGAATCGTTGTAACACTGAACGGAGCTGGCCTTCAGCTCCTGGGCCACCCTTAGCCTGGCCAGTAACGCTTCGTATTCGGCCTCGTTGTTGGATGCCTTGAATCCGAATCTCAACGCCGAGTGGAATCTATGGTCTTCTGGGGATATCAAAATGATTCCAGCCCCGGATCTGTTCTCGTTAGAAGAGCCATCTACGAAGACCTTCCATGAGGCCGGGACCGAGGTGGCCTGGGGTGAATCTTCCACAGGATCTTTTTGGAATCTTGTGCATTCTGCCACAAAATCAGCCAGGGCCTGGCTTTTTATTGCAGTTCGCGGAGTGTACAAAATCTCGAACTGGCTGAGCTCAATAGCCCATTTCAACAGACGTCCCGATGCTTCAGGTTTTTGCAAAACCTGCCTTAAAGGTTGATCGGTTATGACATGTATTGAGTGAGACTGGAAATACAGCCTGAGCTTTCGGGAGGCCGTAATGAGACAGAAAGCCATCTTCTCCATCAATGGATATCGGGACTCAGCTCCGAGAAGCCTCTTGCTGATGTAATAGACTGGCTTCTGAACCCGGTCTTATTCTCGGACCAATAAGGCACTAGCTGCGTCTTCTATGACAGCTAGGTAAAGGAAAAGAGGCTCTCCTGCCGTTGGTTAAGACAATATGGGCAGCTCGGCTAGATATGCTTTCAGGTCGAGGAAGGCACGTTCGCACTCCTCGGTCCATTCGAACTTCTTATTCCCCTAGAGCAGGTTGTAGAATGGCAGGCATTTGTCGGTAGATTTAGAGATAAACCGATTAAGGGCTGCCACCCTTCCTGTCAGGCCTTGAACGTCTTTCCGCGACCGAGGCGAGGGAAACTCGAGCAACGACCTGATCTTATCGGGGTTTGCCTCGATTCCTCTGGTATTGACAATGAATCCCAGGAATTTCCCAGATGCAACTCCAAAAGTGCACTTCTGTGGGTTAAGCCTCATGCTGTATTCTCTCTCAGTATCTTAAAGCATTCTTACAGGTCGGAAACATGGTTATCGGTAGTTTTTGACTTGACCAGCATGTCGTCAATGTACACTTCCTTATTTTTTCCGATCTGGTCGACAAACATCCTGTTTACCAATCTCTGGTATGTAGCTCCGGCGTTCTTCAGCCCGAACGGCATGACCTTGTAACAATAAACGTTAGTTGGGGTCATGAAGCTAGTGTGCTCCTGGTCCGCTGGATTCATGGCGATCTGATTATAGCCCGAGTACGCATCCATAAAGGACATGAGCTCGTGCCCCGCCGTGGCGTCTACCAATTGTTCGATCCTCGGCAAGGGGAAACAATCTTTGGGGCAAGCTTTGTTCAGATCGGAGAAGTCGATGCAGGTCCGCCATTTCCCGTTGGGCTTGGGGACCAACGCAGAATTGGCAACCCAGACCGGGAACTTAGCTTCGCGGATAAAGCCGCACTTTTTGAGCCGGGCTACTTCCTCTTCTAGGGCTTCAGCTTAGGTTGTTCCTAGGCACCTCTGTTACAATTTGATGGTCCGACGGAATGAGGATTTCTCCTACTGCTCCCATGAGCCGGAATGTCTCAGACTGGTTGGGGAGGAGACAGGTATCTTATTGGTGAAGGAGGATGCCTGACCGGGGACGCAATCCTGGTCCCGTCAGGGCAGATCAGGTTAGTTCAGGGCCGCTCAGCTCCACCAACCTCCGGGTCTTGCGCTCAGCGGTCTGAGCGGGGCGCAGGACGGCTGGCCGGGGCGTGCTGTCGCTGTGAGCCCTCCCCAGATCTCCTTCGCGAATTTCCTCGAGCCCTCCTGGGCGCGCTCGAGGGCGGAAGTGAGCTGGGAGTTGAGGTCCGGACCAATCGGCTGTACTGTTGCTCGACCCTAGGTAGTTCTTCAAAAGTGGTCTCCGGGTGGTGCGATGTGGGAGTAGAGTTTAATGTCGGGGGTCTGACCGACCGACTAGGCCTGGACCAATTACCCCGGCGGGACTTATGAGTCTCGCCTTGCCTCTTTCCGACGTTAGCGTCGGTTGTAAGAGGGGGTAGTCGGGCCAAAACCTCTTGAATCTGCTGGTTAGCTTTCGCCAGCTGGCTCCTCAGCTGTGCATTCTCCATTTCCACCGCTGTGTAGAAATTTGGGTTCGGATTGGGTGGCCGGGGAGCCGAACTTCCAGTGTCGTCTTGGCCTATTGGATGCTTGCCCGGCCGCTGCTGAACCTCAGGGTTCTGATCATCGGAAATGGCGGCATGATGGGCCTCCTTTCCATCATGTTGGTCCGCCTCGTTACCATGTCTTGAGCGAGTGACCACCATGGTTGGGTATTTGCGATAGCACCAATCTAGCAGGCTCTCAATGAAAGCACCAAACTGTTGACGCGGTTCTTCGCCAACAGATAATTAACATAATAAAGAGTGGGATTAGTGCTAAGTAATGAACCGTAATAGATGAATGATCTTAAAATAAAAGGGTGACATGAATACTTTTTTAGGTGGTTCAAAGGTTAAAATCCTTCTAGTCCACCAGCCAATATTATTACTATTTCTCTGGTATTCTTTACAGGGTGTTTCTTTACACAATAGAATCCAACCCCTTGCAACTCCCAGGGTCTCCATATTTATAGGGAGAGGGCACCTAGGGGTTGGCAAGGGGGGTCATCCCGTGACCTTCTTACCCACAATGTTACTTCTGTGACATTCATGATTAATTCCTAAAACCTGACAAATGAAGTGTGGTCTAATCAATAGGTAAGGGGGATAATGGGCCGCACGGCCCAACCCAGTCGTGGGTGCTTGAACACGCACGTTTATGCTGCGTGTCCGAGAAGTCAGGGATATATCAGACACGTGATGTCTGATATATGCACGTTTACATTGCGTGGTTGACTTTATAAGGGGTTAGAGGTGCCAACCCAAGCTCGTGCCTCGAGCTTGTAGTATCTTTAGCCCGCGGTGTCCACGCCTCTGATCCAACTCAGTTATCTCATTAAGCCTTTGGCTACCTCGAGCTAAAGAGGTAGGACCTGGTGACAGCAGCTCCGGGTACGTGACATCCACGTGGCTGATATAATTATGCCATTTCTCAGCTCGCTAATAGCCCGTGGATATTTAGGGCGTACACCAATGTAACACTTTTTTTGTTTAAATGAATGTCCAAACTTTTATACTACAGTTTCATTATATGAGTCCTTACTTTAATTTAATGACACTTTTTGGTCGAAAACCTCGATTAGCGAGTTAATGACACATTTGAAAATCACGTGGTAACGACTCTAAAGTAGTGGGGCGTTACACCAAGAATTCAATGCTTTGAGCAAAACAAGTGGGAGAGAAAGAGAGAACCAAGAGAGAGGAATGGTTGAGTGTTCAATGTGTTTTCTGGTTACTTCTGGGATTCTAGTGACTAAGTGTAATGCTCCGAATTTCCTAATAAGGTTTAGGACCTTGATTAGGAGGCCGGGAGGGCCATAATTGATTTATTATGATATCTAATGATTATATGCATGTCTATGTGAATTATATTATTATATGATGGTGAATGCATGCTTATGGGCTTATATTTTAAATGCAAGGGCATTTTGGTAATTTGGCCACTGTGGGCGTAATTGTATATTTTGGGTGCATGGTTGAGATTAAATATAATTTTTTTTACCACATTGTATGTGGGTTGGTTCGAGCTTTTCGACATGAGACGATCATGAGATGTAAGTGTTCGGTCTAGTCATAACGGGCTTAAGTTCGGGGCTCGGGGTGAGTCTCGGGGTGATATTAATGATTAGAGCATTACCGGGAATTAAAGGGTAATGGGATATGATTTATTGGTATTTGAGAATATGGAGATTACTGGGAAATTGGGAAGCGTTAATTATAATTAACGGTATTGGTTTGAAATGACGATCTTACCCTTGGAGGTGTTTAGAAGCTTTTAGTGACCTAGGGGCACTTAGGTCTTTTGGCATGGGATAAGTATCAATTAGAAGGCTGTGGAAAAACAGAACCAAAACAGAGCCAATCTTTATCCTTCTCCCTTCCTTCCCGTACAAGTCTTTCCTTCATCCTTCTCTTTGAATTTTGAGAGTCACCTTGAGGAGTTATGCATGGAGGTCAAAGGGAACAAGCTAGGAATTGAGGTTTGGGCTTAGGAACTTGTCACAGCCATTAAAGGAGGTTCAAGCTTGGGTTTAAGGTGAGCTTTATCCACTAACTTTCTGGTTATACCCTGTTTTAGTGTTAGATTTCAACTTGTGTTTTATGGTGGCTTGTTTGGATTTGAGGAAGTTTTTATTGGGGTTTGCTTTGGGTTTTATTAAGGTTGTGGTATGGAACAAGTTTATGGATTGTATTGGAGGTTTGAGTGGTGTTTAACTGGGTTTGATGGATTGGTTCTAAGAGAAATAGTAGGGGAAGAAAAACAGGGGTTTTTGCTGAACTGGGGGTTGCGCCGCGGCATGGCCAGGGTGAGCCGCGGCCCTTGGTGTGAACTGGGTTTTGGGCGCCTCTATCTTGGGGGCGGGCCACGGCATGGCCAAGGAGGGCCGCGGCCCTTAAGGTCATTTTTGCCATAATGGGGTTTTTAGCTTGGGGATTTAAGCTTTAGGCCTCGGGGTTGAACCTACTACCCGGTTAAGTAGTATTTAAGGTCCCGGAGGTTAGGTTTTGGTTTGGGAACATTTTATTATTCATTTTATTAATGGTATCCCATATGTTTGGTTATGACTAGGTGACCGCTAAAGGATTAAAAGCTGATCGTTCTCAAAAGTCGTTTCTTTTATTAATTCTCGCTCGAACCCGAGGTAAGAAAACTGCACCCTGTGTATATGTGACATGCATGGCTACCATGGATGCATGTTGATTGATTATTGAGCATGACATGCATGGCTATTATGATGCATGTTGATTGGCTATTGAGTATGACATGCATGGCTATGATTGATGCATGCTGAATGTTTAAATGTAAACATTGTTAGCATAAGTAATGTTTGGCAATCTTGCCCATTTGCATATGACTGTATAGTAAGCATGCTGAATGCCCTATTCTTGGATAACTGGCATATGATACATATTGATAGCATTGCTTACTTGTGTATGGTACTGACTAACTAGTCAGATCGACAAAAGTGTTAGTATCAGCTGTGAAGCTGTGACTTACTTGTCAGGTTCGGCAGTGATACTGGACACAGGTCAGGAAGCGCTGACTTACTTGTCAGAACGGCCTTAGCATGAATCACGCAAGCCAATAGAGATTAGATCTAATCGACTACTAGCATTGAATGACTCAAGGAGCATTAATGCCTGACCGACCCTGAGGGTCGATGAATAAACAGAGCTTGAAGGCTAGTGGCTTACCTATCAGCCACTCTCTTGCTAGAAAACAGAGCTTGAAGGCTAGTGGCTTACCTATCAGCCACTCTCTTGCTAGGAACCAGAGCTTGGAGGCTAGTGGCTTACTTAACAGCCACTCTCCCGCTAGAAAAGAGAGCTTGGAGGCTAGTGGCTTACTTAACAGCCACTTTCCCTCTTGAATCATGTGATGTTCACTCATTGGTTTGGAAGCTTTATGCTCCGTGTGATTATAATGATAAACATTTGATAATGCTTATGTGTAGTGTTATGTTTTCTTGCTGGGCTTCGGCTCACGGGTGTTATGTGGTGCAGGTAAAGGCAAGAGGAAGCTGGACCACCCTTGAGTTGGAGAGCTTAGGTGATGACATGTACATATGCAGCTGCTCGACCGCCACGGCCGAGGTTTAAAGTGGAACTAGGGTTGAACCCTGTTTTGCCGCTTAGAACGGCCTGTTGTAAATATTTTCTGTAATAAACTCTGAAATTTATATTTTCGGGATCCCATTGTATATGTTAAACGTTCTAGTGAAACGTTACATCTTAACCAAAATGTTTAATCCCTAAACCGCTAATCATACTTAGATCACGATTTTGGCCAAATGACTCGATTAGCGAGTTTAGCACTATTTACAAGGCACACCGTAACGGTCCCAGGAGTTGGGGCGTTACACTAAGTCTATCCAAGGGCATGAAAAGACTATAATGCCCCTAGGTCCAAACTTTCCTCTAAAAGCCCACTAAGGGCAAAGTCGTCTTTTACCACACTTCCTGCTAATCACACTTAACGCCTTATAGTTTCTGTTACCTCCAATATCCTCGAATAATCCCCAATTAATTTCCCATTACCCGATAAATCCCAATAATGTACTAAATTACCAAAATACTCCTAGGCTCACCCCGAGTCGGGTATTTGACCCTGTTATGACTAAACTACTAACTTGCTCCCTAGGATCGTCTCGTGCCGACTAACCCAAATATATCAACATAATAATGTGGTATTAATCACAAAACAACACATTCATTTAAATATGCCATCAACATGCCAAAATTACGGAAATGCCCTTCTAATAAGAAACGGGCCCACATGCATGCTTAATACACCTAAACATACCAATATAGTCATATTATAATATAACTCAGATAATTCATATAATCATGTATACAATAACAAACATGCACATAATATTCAATCATTACCCTAAAACTCTTTCCAACAAATGATGTAAATGGATCTCTATTTTAGAGAATCTTCATATTCTTCATTTTTATCTTTACATTTAAAGAGGAATATAAAGCTCCTTTAAATATTTTTGTCATTATTTTTTTCCATTTTCTTTCTTTCTCTCTCTAATTAATAATTTTTTGATTATTTATCTTTTTCTTTCTCTTTTAGTTTCTTATTTTAATTAATGAAAAAGATTTAAAGATATAATATTTAAAAAATGTAAAAAAACATATAGAGAAATTGATATATGATGTATTGTAAATAATTGATGTAAAATAAAGAAAATGAGATTTTAGTAATGTGTTTTGAAGGACATAGTAGAGCAGCTGCTGGGAGTACTCTAACTGCATATACCATAACAAGACAAAGTCGAATTAGCACAAGACAAGTCCTAGAAGTGATGTGTGGTAACTAGTCACAACTATAAAAATCAATTTTATTTGTTAAGTGGTGTTGTAGTGACTGGTTACAACTATAAAAATAATTTTGATTTTTTTAGTAATATATCATTACCAAAATACCAACTAAATTGTAACGGGTTACTTAGTGAGATTTGAAAAAAAAAAAAAAACTAATATGAAAAAATCAAATAAATTGATCGTGAATCTAACTGGTTATAGCTAGGTCTGAAAAAAAATATATGAAAAAGAACAAGTTGCGATGGTAGCTGGTTACTTAGCCAGACCTGGAAAAAAAATAAGATCCAAACAAAAAATCTAAACTAATCATAATCGTAACTGGTTACAACTAGGTTTGAAAAATAAAATTTAGATCTAAGAAAAAATCAGTCGCCATGGTACATGGTTACTTATTCAGGTGTGAAAACAAAATCACATCTAGACAAAATAATCTAAATTAATTGTTATCATAACTGGTAATAGCTAGGTCTAAAAAAAATCAGATATGAATAAAAGGAATCAGATGCTATGATACATGGTTACTTAAACACAACTGAAAAAAATCCAAAAATCAGAATAGATCGTGATAGTAACTAGTTACAGTTAGGTCTAAAAGAAAAAAAAATCAAATATGAAAGTGCAAAATCAGATTTGAAGCAGATTTGAAATGATAAAATCAGATGTGAAAAAGAAGAACAAAAAGAATAAGAATAAAACCATATTTGAAGAAGAAGAAGAAGAACCAAATGGGGGGATGTGCATCGCCGTCAAGGGCAGGGTGGAGGTGCGTCACCGTCGAGGGCGGGGGCGGAGGTGGCATCGCCGGTGGAGGGTTGAGAGAGGAAACCAAATGGGGGAGGAGAGAGGAAGAAATGAGAAAAGAGAGAGATATCGCGAGGGATAAAGGAGAGATGAGAGAGTGAGAGAGAATTTTGTGTAATTAAGATTATGGTAATCTATTTTTTATATTTTATGAAATTACCATATTTTTTTTCTTCAAAACTTGTTATATTTTGTATAATTAGAAATTATATTTATTTTTCAAATATTTATGTAAACTTTTCTTTCTAATGTAAAAAGTTAGGGCTCATCACAGCAAGTTATATGTACTACATTGTAATATTTCACAATGTAGCATGTAATGATGTTAAAAAAAAAATCTTTTTTGGATAATTTTTTTACTATTGTGTTAAAGTCACCCATTTGGAATAAAAGAAGTCTTTATTAACTATAACTTTTTTCAAAATGATACAAATTTACGTGCTCTTTGTGTAACTGACGTGCATTGTTTAGATTTTATGTTTTATTAGTTTTTTTTTAAAAGAATAATGATATATGCATTAAAATTATAAGCTAAAATATTTCACCAACTGAAGTAATAATTTTATTTAATCAATTAAATTTATTTTAGACATGATTTACTAACGTAATATTTTAATATATAATTTTGTTGCACGTAAAGTAAAATCTCTGTATAAGAATATATTTGAGACTAAACTAATTTTATTTTAATTAGAATATTATAACTAAATAGAGTAATTGGTACAAAAAATTTCCAAACACTCTCAAAAGTATCAACTTTAACAACAATAATAATAAAATTCCCTAATAACTATTACATATTTAAAAGTAGCATAAATAATTTAAATATATAATAAATCTTTAATTTTCTCATTTATGTATAAATAAATGACATAATATATATTTATTTAACTGTATATATAATTATTACTATATAAATGTATATTTTCTTAATGAAAAACTTAAAACATGTATAACTAATTATATTTTAGAAATTATTCTTATTTATAATTGACCAACTAATTTTTTTTTATAGTAAAATAGAAAATTTTCTTATACAGAGTATTATAATATAGAGGTTTTACTTAATTATTATTCTTTTAAAAATTTATTTTGATCAATGGAAAACTTAATTATCAGAAATTCAGATATTAATAGCATACATATCAAATATTGTTTGTTACGAAATTCAAGGGGTCGGTCAGTCAACGACTCCAAACATCAGTTCTTTTTTTTTTATAAATTAAAACCTCCAGCTTTTCCAGTTATAAAAACAATTTAAAAAAAATAGTTAAGGAATACCATATTAGTAAATTAAAAACGATACGAGGGTTATTTTGGTCAAGAGGGACCATATAAATAGGCAAATAGTCCCAAGCCCAGTTCGACTCGACCATCGCGACCGTCTTTGGTTTTTTCTTCTCTCTATTTTTCTATCGAGAGTCGAGAGAGGTCTGGTTACTGGGTCGAAGAGTGATTGTGTTTGGGAACAATCTCATAAATCTATAGAGTTTTGAGTTTGTTTTTGGCGGCAAAAGATGTCGGGTAAAGGCGCCAAGGGTCTGATTATGGGCAAGACCTCTGCGGCCAACAACGCCAACAAGGATAAGGACAAAGACAAGAAGAAACCCATCTCTCGTTCTTCTAGAGCCGGCCTTCAGGTTTCCCTATTTTGATTTTCTCTCTTTGATTTCTTTCTGGGTTCCGATTTGTTTTTCTTTTTCTGGGGTTTTTGTTTTTGTTTTGTGGATTATAGAGAATGAAATTTTCTGGGTTTTTTTCTTGTTTGAGAATAGCTTTCGTTTCTGTTGAGAATGGTGGGCCCTCTGTTGTTGCCTTTTCACTTTAGTATATATTACATAACAAGAAAAATAGAAGAACTACTTGGGCTCTTTTTTTTTTTTTTTTTCTTTTTTCCCTCTAATCAAATTTGAAGATTTTTATTTAAATATCTGTTTATCATATTTGTCAGAGGTAAAATTATATTTGTTTATATCTGCGAGTTTAAAGCACAACACATTAAAACGTTTTTATTAATCGAAGCATATTATGCACAGAGGCAAGATCTTGCTTCCTAATTAACCACATTACCTTTGCCATTGTTTGTATCTTAGTTATTTGATCTTGGACTCAATAGGGAGTAGGGACAGTATGATACTCGTTGTCACTGTCAGCCTTGTTGGTTTGCTTTATTTCTCTATTATTTTCTCGTAACATTAGAATTACTGTAGTTGATATTGGAATTGGGATGTTTTTAATTTGCTTTGTCAAAATTTAGTCTGAATCCTAATTAAGAAGTGTTTAAATTGTGGGTTAGAATAGTATTATTCAGTACTGGCTGATTTTAGTCTTAAGTTCTTTACTCTATTCCAATATAGAGTATAGAACTATATTGTGTAATTATTTTTTGTGGTTAATGAAGAAATAGCCTTTTCTTATACCTGATTTTGTGCCGTGGTATATCTAATTGCACCATTTGTTTTTGCTTGCTCTAAACAATATTGTATTGCTATTGCTATTTCAAGATCTCCTATACTTTTTATGTAATGATCAGAAAATGTATCATATAATCATTCCTTCTAAAATTCAATAATTTTATGTGTTTTAATTTGAATACCCGAGCCACCCTTGAAGAATAAATTTAGTGAGACCTTTGTTGTGACTTTTGTTTCATGATTCGTATCCATGATGTTATATTTGAACGGTAATTTTGTGAGTGAGTTTGACTTTCAACTTGTATGTGTTTGGTGTTGTTGCATGCGCCTTATTGCTCCCCTCTCTCTCTCTTCTAACACTGTAGTCCATATTTGCCAACTGTTGCATTGCAATTATTAAGACACCGTTGAACATCACTAGATTTTCAAATTCACTGATTTTCATTTGTTCCCAAGTCCAAACAGTAATTGCCATCTTTTATATCTCCCTTTAAATTTTGTTTTTAACTGTGTTGTAATCATCTTTTCTCTTGTTTGAAATGTTTGTATACTTGCCTGATCATTTCCAATTTGGATGGCTACCATATGAGTAAAAATTGATAATTTATGGAACGTCAAAATGCTTTAAATCGTTTTTAACAATGTGTGATTTGCAGTTCCCTGTTGGTCGTATCCACCGTCTCCTGAAATTGAGAACCACAGCCAACGGGAGAGTTGGAGCTACTGCGGCAGTTTACTCTGCTGCAATCTTGGAGTATCTAACTGCAGAGGTTTTGGAGTTGGCCGGAAATGCAAGCAAGGATCTCAAGGTGAAGCGTATCACTCCAAGGCATCTTCAGCTTGCCATCCGTGGTGATGAGGAGCTTGATACTCTGATCAAGGGAACTATTGCTGGTGGAGGAGTGATCCCCCACATCCACAAGTCGCTCATTAACAAGTCATCCAAGGACTGAGCTTACCATAGGTTTTTGGCGCAAACAGGAAGCGACTTTTTCCTCCTACAACTGAAAAACACAGTTGTTCTGTTCTTTTCTGAGCAGGATAATGGCCGTGCTTAATTTGTTGTTAGTGGTATTTCATTGTGGATGATGTTATATGAGATTATTTAATTAACTTAGTTTTTACTTTAGAAATCAGGTTCTTTTGTGATGGTGTCATTTCATGTTTCCAGCTAGAAAAGCCACGGGAGATCATGTTCCGAGTCTCCTTTGTTATCGACTTAATCTTCTATATGTATTAGATTTTGTAGAAATCGCACGCAATGACTTGTCCTCTACAATTTAATTGTAGTCTTCAATTATAAATTTTTCTAATCTTTTATTAACTTTTATTATATTAATAACTTGCGGATCTCATATAATTTGTTATCCATGCTAGAATAACTGTAGAAAACAATTCGTACCTATATCAAAACAACAAAAGGATTGGAAACTTTTGTTATATAAAATACTTGGTCAGTTGGATCTTTCCAATCCCGTCATACATAATTAATCGTTAATGGTTCTAATTAAATTGCACAAATGTTGTCCCCTAGACTACACTGCCAAAAAAAAAACACACGGTCTCCGTAGACCTAATGGTGAAAGCCCAAGACCAATTCCCACAACCCAAATGAATAAAAAATACAGCATCCTGCTCTCTCATCAGACCACCATCACTACTAAGAAAATCAATTAGAACCTTTCAACATCTCAAATAAAAAATGATAGTTTATATCGTCTAAATAGAAGGCGAATGCCACCAATTATGTAACAATTTCTGCTGAAGTTTATATAATTGAAACCCTTGGAACTTCTACTGGGAACTGATGAATTTCATCCATCCATGGGCTCTTTTCCTTTGCTGGATTTATTGTCCTTAAAGCCTTCCATACAGCACTGTTACACTTGAATCCTGATCCAAAAGCTATTTGCCATGTTCTATCTCCTCTCTTGATCCTTCCCTTGGCTTCAGTGTAAGCCAATTCATACCAAAGAGAGCTGCTTGAAGTGTTTCCGAATCGGTACAACGTCATCCTTGATGGTTCCATATGCCAATCAGATAGCTGCAAGTTCTTCTCTAATTCGTCCAAAACAGCTCTTCCTCCAGCATGAATACAGAAGTGCTCAAAAGCTAGTTTAAAATCTGGGATATAAGGTTTGATCTTCATCTTGAGAAGCTTCCTCCCAACTAAAGTAGCAAAGAAAAGTAGCTGCTCGGACATTGGCAAAACAATAGGTCCTAATGTGGTGATGTTGGTCTTCAAAGCATCACCTGCCACTGCCATGAGATCCTTTGATAAAGAAACACCAACCTTCCCATTGGAGTCTTCTTCTTGGGTAACACAAGCAAAGCACTTGTCATCAGCACCCTTGTGGGTGCGGACAGTATGTACCAACTGGTATTTTGATCTTCTTCTGTCAGACCTTTTGTTAGAAAGCAGTATAGCTGCACCTCCCATCCGAAATAAGCAATTCGAAACAAGCTTTGATCGATCATTACCAAAGTACCAGTTCAATGTAATGTTCTCCATGCTGATAACCAAAGCATAAGAGTTAGGATGGACCTGAAGAAGATCTTTAGCAAGATCAATGGAGAGAAGACCTGCACTGCAACCCATCCCACCTAAATTATAGCTAGTTATATTCCCTCTAAGCTTGTAGTGGTTGACAACCATTGCTGAAAGAGATGGAGTTGGATTAAACAGACTGCAATTCACCACCAAGATTCCGATATCTTTAGGTTTCACAGCAGTCTTAGCAAACAGCTCATCAATTGCACCAAACATCACAGCTTCAGCTTCTTTCCTAGCTTCTTCCATTGAGGGGTTTGGAGGAATATTGAGCACAGCCTCAGGAAGGTAAGTCGAATCCCCAAGACCTGATCTCTCAAGGATCTTACGCTGGAAATCCAAACTCTGATCTGTGAATGTACCGGCCAACCGAGAGTGATCCATGAAAATCTTCTTTGTGCATTTCCTGGATTCATCCGGCTTGTAGCAGGAGAAGTTGACAAGATAAACAGGCCGAGGCCGGGTAACAAAATAAAGGGTGCAAAGAAAAACTAGCAGGGTCGAGCAGATAATCACTGAAATCAGGTTAAATTGAAGATTCTCCCAGATATCATAAAGATCTTGTAGAGAAAAAGTGGACATCTGAGCGGCAATTACCACCACAAGAGGGGAAAGGAAGAGGTACATTCCATGAGTAATAAGGTAATGGTAGCCAAGCTTCACATATTTCAGTTTGATAGATTTCTTAAAGTCTGGGAGGTTACGGATTGAAGATGGTTGGAGCAAAGGGGTATGTGGTTTTGGCTCTGCCATTGTTCCCCTGATTAAAATTGAATTGTATGTCAGTTAAAAAAGGACCAAAAATTCACGAAAGCCTTAATTCAAAGACTCAAACGTTACCATATTGAGAACGAAGACAAATATGCATATATGTGCAAAAGAATTTAGAAAACGGGCAAACTGAAACCAGAAGAAAAGTGCCTTTAACCTCAACATATCAAGAATAAGATAAAGAAAGAAACTTTATGGCAATCTTAAATATAAACATAAATAAATTTCCCACATATCAAAATCTGCTATCATTTTTTCTTCCTAACAGATCAAGAATGGAGATAACAAAACAAAACCCATTTTGAGGCTCAAAACAAGCATCGGAAATTATCAGGATTAGAGCAAAAACATGGAGAGAACAACACAACAAAGAATCTAAACACAATAACAAAAGGGGAAGAATGGAAATCCCAGATCCAAAAACTAACCCTTTAGATGACAAATCCACCAGAAGTCGCAGGAATCTACCAGAGAACCAAAGAATGAGAGAGATAAGCGGTAATAAAGAGTTTAAAATTCAAATGGAACAAGCGTAATAATTGATAAATAAATAAAAGAAGAGTGCGCGGAGAGTGGTGGGCTTAAATTAATAAATATAATAAAAATACATTTCTACGTATGTACAGCATAATATTGGGTAGGATTATTGCATTTCCCATGTGTCATGTGAGAACATTGTAATTAATTCTGTATCAAACAGACGAAGATGCCGAGGAGGACACGCGCTCTCTCAAGACGGCCGCATTTTTTATGTGATTTAATTCTTTTGATAAGGAAAGTTGAATTTTTTGCAAAAAAAAAAAAGAGTTGAATTTTAGATAATAATTTATGGTAGATAAAAATTGGAGAGCTAATTGATTGACTAATTGCTCCATAATATATGAAAAATACAATTATCTTAATTAGATTGTGGTAATATAAAAATTTATTGACAATAATATATTTTTTTTGCAAAGTTTAATGCCTCACCTTTAAGGTGCTAGCTCTATTTATTATAATTTAACAAGCGACACAAAATATCTTAACTTAATATACTAACGGCAAGCAACATACAATATACATATGCTTAATTTTATTTAGAAAATATATTAATTATTTTTATTAATTTTGTATGATTGTCATATAAATTTTAAATCAATAAATATTATTATATAATAAACGAATAACATAAAAATATTAAAAGAAAAATTAAACTAAAATATTATTTATGATTTTTTTGTAAAATATAATAATTTGATAATCTTTTAGATCACAAACTACCCTATTTAAGATAGTAAACATCAATGATTATAGAAGAAACTTATTTTTTCTTGAAAGAAGATAAATGATATTATAATTTCTTAAATAGTTACACAGTCATATTATTTGTACACATACGACACTTATATATAATGTATTTATTCGGGATATTGGTAGTGATAATACTCAATTTTTTTCTTTCAAAAGTTACACTTAATACCCAATATTTTTTTTTTGCGGTAATAATACATAAATCTACAATTTTGGTGCAACCGTTAGTACTCATCGTTAAGTATCTGTTTACCGAGATTTTCGGAAACTATATTAATAAAAATTAAGCGAGATTAATGATAAGGGATTTAGGAGATATAAACAAGATTTTTACGTGGTTGGGGCGTTAATGAGCCTTAGTCCACGAGACAGTTGTATTAGAGCTTGAAAAGTCTATAACAATGGAGTTTCTCTCTCTTTTTTAGCAGAGTAACTGTATACAAGCCAAGAAGAGATCCCTTCTCCGGTGCTCTGTTACCTGTATTTATAGGCTCACAGGAGCACTCGGCTTGGGCCGGGCTGACTCAGGCCCAACAAAGATATAAATACCACTGGCTTCTCTATCGGAAGCCCAATACAAAAGATAAAAACATAAAAGACAAACAATGATCAGAGCTATGGTGAGCCGCGGCCCATCAAGGCAGATTTGGCCAAAATGGGGTTTTTGACTTAGGGATGCTTGCCATAGGCCTCGGGGTTGATCCTAGTACCCGGTTAAGTGGGGATTGGTGTCCCGGAGGATAGATATTGGTTTGAGGACCTATGTTGGTCATTTTTATTAATGGTATCCTATATGTTTGGTTATGACTAGGTGACCGCTAAAGGACTAAAAGCTGATCGTTCTCAAAGGTCGTTTCTTTTATTAATTCTCACTCGAACCCAAGGTAAGAAAACTGCACCCCATATGTGACATGCGTGGCTATGATTGATGCATGTTGGATGTTTAAATGTAAACATTAATAGCATAATGAATGCTTGGCAATCTTGCCCATTTGCATATGATTATTACTGAGGCGTGCTGGATGGTTAAGTGTGATGCATGTGATGCACGAGAAACATGTGATTAGGGCATGCCATGAATGATGAATATGAGATTGGTCAGAGCTTGTGTCTCTGTGTTTGTGCATGATCGTAATTATGCCAGCAACTGTTTAGTAAGCATGTTGAATGCCCTGTTCTTGGATAATTGGCATATGATACACATTGATAGCATTGCTTACTTGTGCATGGCACTGACTAATTAGTCAGGTTTGGCAAAGGTGCTAGTACCACTGTGAAGCCGTGACTCACTAGTCAGGTTCGGCAGTGGTGCTGGGCACTGGTCACGCGCTGACTAATTAGTCAAATCTGGCAAAGGTGCTGGTATCAACTGTGAAGCTGTGACTCACTAGTCAGGTTCGGCAGTGGTACTGGGCATTGGTCACACAGGGCTGACTCACTAGTCAGAATTGGCAAAGGTGTTAGTATCAACTGTGAAGCCGTGACTCACTAGTCAGGTTCGGCAGTGGTACTGGGCACTGGTCACATTGTGCTAACTCACTAGTCATGACAACCCTAGTGTGTAGTGAAAGTTATGTCGATTGGACCTAATCAACCCTCTGCATTGAATGACTCAAAGAGCATTAATGTAGGACCGACCTCAAGTTCGATGAATATAAACAAGCATTTATCTAGCCAAGGGCTAGCCATGTAGAGCCATTACGGGAAATGGGCACTGGGCCCTGTAACGCCCTACTTCCTTAGAGCCGTTACCAAGTGAGTTTTAAGACAAAACAATTTGCAATGAACTCGCTAACCGAGGTTTTTAAAACAAAAGTGTGACTAAGCAAAAGTTAAGGCTGTAATCTTTACAAATGCGTTGTTTCATTGAAAACTTCTAGTATTTAACATTTGGGATCCCAAAATAAGGGTTGAAAACTATTTACAACTTAAAATAAGTTTACAGTGGGTCCGTTATTAAAATCACAGGTTATTACAGCCATTTCTCAAATAAACCCCCAACCAAAGCAGTCGGGCAGGCCAAACATGTACGCGTCGCTTCATGCTCTCCGTACTCATGGTTGGTTGACTCAATCTTTGCCCTTACCTGCAACGCAGAGCACCCGTGAGCCGAAGCCCAGCAAGAAAACTCATACAGTACATAACATATGCGATTTATACAGTTAACATATCAGATAATCCACAGATAAACAAGTATTCCATTAGACTAAACAAACACGGCCATGCCGTCCCAGAGGCCTTACTAAAGCCCGGGGTCTCGGTCCTCACCGTAAGGATATCACGTGTATCCATGGGGTCCCACCCTGACCACAAGCACTTCACGTACTAAGTGGTACTTCCGGCCCCACTGCCGTTCTCGGCCTTTCGCCGTTCTCGGCTCCATTGCCGTTCTCATTCTACTATAATCATAAATAGTCTAACTCAAATAATATTCAAACATATATCAATTCAATTAAGTCTGCATCCTAACACGTAATGCAATATAGGGCCATGCCCTGCAATCATCTCAGCATGCAATATAGGGTCGTGCCCTGCAATCACACCATGGGCCCATGCCCTGTCTTACGGGTGCTATAGTTTTCTTACCTGTCAAATTGATAGCTTTCATCACCTGACTCCTTGAGCACGATCCCACTCAAGCCTTAGCGCACACCTAAACACAGCCATAGGTCAAAGTCAACACCGAACCCCAAGTCCGAAAACCTAGCCTCGGGACCAATCCCGAGCCCCCCGGGAAGTCATAGATCCACAAAACAAGATGGCGGAATCGAACCCCAAACCCTAGGTCAAAATCCCTCACAAATAGCCCAAAAACCCCTTTCTGGGCACAGGGTAGCGCTATAGTGCTCAAAAGAGAGCGCTATAGCGCTACAAGCAGAATCAGCACCACCCCAGAAACAGGGCCTAGCGCTACAGCGCCCAAAGACTAGTGTTGTAGTGCTAGTTGCAGGCATGCAAACCCCAACTTCTTTTTCTGCAATTTCTTTGAGCCAAACTCAACCCAAACTTCCCCAACTCTTTACCAAACTCAAAAATCAAGCTTATAAACACTCTCCACTCATCCCAAGCATTCCAAATCCTCAAAACCCAAGCACATTCATCCCAAAGCTCAAAATTTACCATGATCAACCCTAAACCTAGAAATTCAGTCAAACCACAAAATTAAAGGCTTAGAATTCATACCGTTAATGCAAATTTCGACCTTGATTCATTTCCTAGACCTCCATAGCTTGATCTTCCTCAAAGCTTGCCCAGAAATTCCCTAAAATTCCCATCAACTCAGCTCAAAACACAGCTCAAACCAGCCAAACCCTTAAAACTGAAATTTCTAAAAACTTACCTAAAAAGTTGATGTGTTCTTGCTAATCCTTGCCAAATCTTCAAGTCTAACTTTAAGATCCTTGATGCTCAGCCTATCCTAGCTCTCCACTGAGCTTTGCCCCAAGAAAAAAATGGAGAGAAATGGTGCAAGAATGCACAAACCGATCCTTTTAGGAAAACCCTCTGTTTTCTCTCTTTTCTTTTCTTCCTTTTTCTTTCTTTTCTTTCAGATTTATCACACTCTCTAACAATACCACTCACTATATAAAGCCTCATAAATCAATCTCTAAAATCCAATTGACCAAAATGCCCTCCCTATTAATTCTAAACCCTTTTGTCCAAGTAGGGCCATTTTAGTCATTTTACCCAATTCCCGCTAATCCTCAAGTGTCTCTAATATTTTCCCGTTGCTTTCCAATACTTGATAAATCACCAAATATGTATTCCTCATTATCAAAATTAACCTCAATATATTCTCTAAATTTCCTGTTTATACCCCTAGGCTCGCCCCGAGCCAGGTATAAATTTCCGCCATGACTTTCCGCTAATCTGCTCTCTGGGATCGTCTCGAGTCACAAATCACAGATACATCCACGTACCACTGTGGTCTCAACAATCATCACATAACAATACAGTTATGCCCAAAATGGCCAAAATTACAATTATGCCCTTCTAACACAATCTGGGCCTACATGCATACTAATACACATAGTCATGCATCTCAAATAGTCAAATAGTCATATAACATGCTTTAAATCATAATCATGCATTTTACTCATTAAAATCAAACATAAAGTCCATTATGCCCTCCAGACACACTAATCAAGGCCCTTAAGCCTTATTAGCGATTTTGGGTCGTTACAGGCCCCTGGTGACTTGGTTGTCAGTCACTCAGTATGGTTTACTAGAACCTCAAGTGATATTCACTCGTCTGATCAAAGCTATGAGCTCTGTATGATCATTTTGATCATCATATGCATGGCTTGGGCACAGAGGCCCTTAGTGACTTGCTTGTTGGTCACTCAGCATGGTTTATCGGAACCTCTAGTGTTATGACACTCATCTGATTAGGATTGACTTGATAGTCCTCCAATCAGAAGGCCAGGACTTCTTGTCCTGGATACCCCAGCATCTATTTGAATCCATCTGCATGCTGAGTAGAGCTATGATTGCTAGGCATGCCAGATATGATTTGATATCATGATATGACTGTTTATGAGCATATGAGTTTTCTTGCTAGGCTTCGACTCACAGGTGCTTTGTGGTGCAGGTAAAGGCAAGAGGAAGTTGGGCCATCCTTGAGTTGGAGAGCTTAGGTGATGAAGTGTACATATGCAGCTGCTCGACCAATACTTGGGCGAGGTTTGAAAGTGGAACTAGGGCTGAACCCTGTTTTGCCGCTTAGAACGGCCTGTTGTAAACACTTTCTTGTAATAAACTCTGAAATTATATTTTTGGGATCCCAATGTATACAGTAAACGTTCTAGTGAAACGTTATATCTTAACCAAAGTTTTTAACCCCTAAACTGCTAATCACACTTAGTTACACGTTTATGGCCAAACGACTCGATTAGCGAGTTTAGCACTGTTTGCAATGTGCACTGTAGCGGTCCCTGGAGTTGGGGCGTTACAAGGGCCCAACGGCCTACCCGTCCAATCTTCAACTTCGAAAACTCGATGGCCTGGGCCAACGAGGTTCGAATAGTTTACTGTGAAACTTAGTTTCCTCACTCTACCAGTCGCGAGCTATGGCCTTGCCTTGGGGCATACCAGATGCTTTTGTCTCTCGGACATCGTCTGTTCGGGGCGGGACAAGCCTGAGGCTTGGTCCTCTTTTTTATTTTACCCCCGGACATCGTTCGTCCGGGGTGGGACCAGCCTGAGGCTTGGTCCTATTTTATTATACCCCCGGACATTTTTCGTCCGGGGCGGGACCAGTCTGAGGCTTGGTCCTCTTTTTTATTATGCCCCCAGACATCGTTCGTCTGGGGCGGGACCAGCCTGAGGCTTGGTCCTCTTTTAATTTATAGCCCCGAACATCGTTCGTCCGGGGCGGGACCAGCCTGATCCTTGGTCCTCTTTTTATTATACCCCCGGACGTCGTTCATCCGAGGCGGGACTAGCCTGAGGCTTGGTCCTCTTTTAATTTATACCCTCGGACATCGTTCGTCCAGGGCGGGACCAACCTGAGGCTTGGTACTCTTTTAATTTATACCCTCGGACATCGTTTGTCTGGGGCGGGACCAGCCTGAGGCTTGGTCCTCTTTTAATTTATACCCCCAGACATCGTTTGTTTGGGGCGGGACCAACCTGAGGCTTGGTCCTCTTTTAATTTATACCCCCGGACATCGTTCGTCCGGGGCGGGACCAGCTTGAGGCTTGGTCCTCTTTTAATTTATACCCCCAGACATCGTTCGTCCGAGGTGGGACCAGCCTGAGGCTTGGTCCTCTTTTAATTTATACCCCCGGACATCGTTCATCCAGGACGGGACCAGCCTTAGGCTTGGTCCTCTTTTAATTTATACCCCCGGACATCGTTCGTCCGGGGCGGGACCAGCCTGAGGCTTGGTCCTCTTTTAATTTATACCCCTGGACATCGTTCGTCCGGGACGGGACCAGCCTGAGGCTTGGTCCTCTTTTAATTTATACCCCCGGACATCGTTCGTCCGAGGTGGGACCAGCCTGAGGCTTGGTCCTCTTTTAATTTATACCCCCAGGCATCGTTCATCCAGGACGGGACCAACCTTAGGCTTGGTCCTCTTTTAATTTATACCCCCGGACATCGTTCGTCCGGGGCGGGACCAGCCTGAGGCTTGGTTCTACGGGGTTTGTACCCCCCGAACCTTGTTGGTCTGGGTCGGGACCAGGCCTGAGCCTTGCGCCCTGCCTGGTATTTTTTCATACCGGGGATACCCCCCACAAGTGAGCTGAGACTGGTCTGGGGTCACTTGAGCAGAATTTTCATTGTCTGATAACATTTCTTTATGGAGTTTTGCACATGCCATTTTTATTATTCAAGGAATCGCCCTGAGGCGTACATTATTTACAACGAAAATACAAAAATGGAACATGTTCTCCTGACTACTGATAGTATTTACGGAGATGTTCCGCGTTCCAGGCCCTTGGGACTTCCGTGCCATCGAGCTGCTTTAAACGGTATGTCCCAGGGCACACTTCATGTTGGATCTCGTACGACCCTTCCCAATTCGGGCCCAGAACCCCTACTCCCGGATCTTGGGTAGCAGGGATGACTCTTCGCAGGACTAGGTCGCCGGTTTCGAACCTTCGGATTTTTACTTTTGAGTTGAAATGCCAAGCGATCTTGCCCTGGTACATCTTCAGCTGCACTTGTGACTCCTCCCGGATCTCCTCGATGAGATCTAGTGATTCCTGGAGTAAATTATGGTTTTGGGCGAGAACATACGTGTTTCTTCCGTGAGACGGGATAGTCGTTTCGACGGGGATGATGGCTTCGCATCCATAGACCATGGAGTAAGGAGTGTGCCCGGTGTATGTCCTCTCGGTGGTCCGGTAAGCCCATAATACGCGGGGCAACTCTTCGGGCCACTTGCTCTTGCAAGCTTGGAGTTTTTTCTTCAACGTCCCTTTCAAGATTTTGTTGACGGCTTCTGCCTGCCCGTTTTCTTGGGGCCTGGCGACCGCGGAGAAGCTTTTGACGATACCATGCCTTTCACAAAAATCTGTAAAGTGGATGCTGTCGAACTGCTTCCCATTATCGGATACAATCTTGTAGGGGAGGCCGTACCGACTCACTATATTGCTGATGACGAAATCCAGGGCCTTCTTCGAAGATGGCGTACTTCACTCCTCCTTTACCGGTCGAGAGCAACCCTACCAGATCGATCCCCCACACCGCGAAAGGCCAGGGGCTAGTCATCAAGGCTATGTCTATTGACGGGGCTCGCAGGACCTTTGCGTACCTTTGGCATTGCTCGCACTTGCGGACGTAGTCAATACAATCTTTCCTCATGGTTGGCCAGAAATATCCTTGGTGCAGGATCTTTTTGGATAGACTGAGTCCAGCTGTATGGTCTCCGCAGAAGCCTTCGTGCACTTCGTGCATGATGGCGCTCAGTTTTGTCCTGGACACGCACCTGAGGTAAGGCATGGATAACCCCCGGCGATAGAGTATTCCGTCCATCATGACATATCTGTGGACCTGGTATTGGAGCTTCCTGGCTGCGCCCCTGTCTGCTGGCACCTCGCCGATAGTCAGATAGTGGATAAGGGGTCCCATCCAAGATGTGGAGTGGTCAATGGCGTTGATCACGGAGACTCGAATGCTTGGGATGGGGAGATGGTTAATGGGGACCAGCCCAGACAGCTCTACTTCGACATCGGTGGCTAGCTTTGCTAGCGTGACCGCGAACACATTTTGCTCTCTTGGGATCTGGCAGATGGAGTGCTTCTTGAACGCCTGCAGCATCTCTCTCATCTGAGTCACATAAGTCGCCATTATCTCCCCTTTGGTTTGATATTCCCCCGAGACTTTCCTGACAACTAGCTGGGAATCACTGTAGATCTCCAGGTTCATGGCCCCTACTTCCCGGGCCAGACGCAACTCGGCCAGCATGGCCTCGTGCTCGGCTTTGTTGTTCGATGCCTTGAACTGGATGACCCCTGCCTTGACCCCGTTCTCATTCAAGGCCCCGTCCACGAACACATTCCATACGGGCGCCGCGGGGGCCGCGGGATCGTCCTCCTGGGTGATCCCAGAGCACTCCACGATGAAGTCGGCTAGGGCTTGCCCCTTGATGGAGACCCTAGGAATGTAGGCTATATTGAACTGACTTAGCTCCATGGCCCACTTTAGAAGTCTTCCTAATGACTCGGGCTTCTGCAACACTTGCCGCAAGGGGTGGTTGGTCAGGAATTTTATGGCGTGGGCCTGGAAGTACGGCCGAAGTTTTCGGGACGCCATCAGCATGCAAAAAGTCAGTTTTTCGATTAGCGGATATCGAGACTCAGCCCCCAATAATATTTTACTCACGTAATATATCGGGAGCTGGGTCTTTTCCTCCTCCCGTACTAATGCGGCGCTGATCGCGTGCTCGGTCACTGCCAGATCGAGGTATAGAGGCTCTCCGTCCACCGGTTTTGCCAGGATGCGCTCGGGCCAGGTGCTCTTTCAGCTTTTGAAAAGATTCTTCGCATTCGACTGACCACTCGAAACGTTGGCTTCCCCGAAGAACATTGAAGAACGGGATGCACTTGTCCGTGGCCTTAGAGACGAAACGGCTCAGGGCGGCTATCCGCCCGGTCAGACTTTACACGTCTTTATGCTTCCGGGGAGAGGGCATATCAATCAGTGCCTTAATCTTATCCGGATTGGCTTCTATTCCCCGGAAGCTCACTATGAACCCCAGGAACTTCTCGGAGGCCACGCCGAAAGTACATTTCTTGGGATTCAACTTCATCCCATATTTCCGAATGACCGCGAAGGCCTCGGCCAGGTTGTCCGAATGTTTCCCGGATGTCTTGGACTTGACCAGCATATCGTCGATGTAGACTTCCATGTTTCGCCCCAGCTGGGCCCGGAACATTTGGTTAACGAGCCTCTGATAGGTTGCCGTAGCGTTCTTCAGCTCGAAGGGCGTGACAATGTAGCAGTATATTCCTTCGTCGGTTTGGAAGCTTGTATGCTCCTGGTCTGCTATATGCATGGAAATCTGATTGTAGCCGGAGTAAGCATCCATGAAGCTTAAGATCTCATACCCAGATGTCGCATCCACCATCTGGTCGATCCGGGGAAGTGGGAAGCAATCCTTCGGGCAAGCCTTGTTGAGATCCGTGAAATCGATGCACGTCCTCCACATCCCGTTCGGCTTCGGCACCAGAACGAGGTTGGCCAGCCACATGGGGTACACAGTCTCGCGAATGAAGTTGATTGATGACAGCTTCTCGACCTCCAGCTTGAGGGCCTCAGCCCTCTCCGTTCCCAAGGGCCTCCATTTTTTACGGACCGGGGTCGCGTTTGGGTCGATGTTCAACGCATGGCAGATGATGTTGCAGTCGATCCCCATCATATTTGAGTGAGACCAGGCTAGAATATCCTAGTTCTCCTTAACTTGGGCGATTATGGCGGCTCGGACCTCTGCCGGCAGATTTTTCCCGACTTGAATTACCCTGGTCGGGTCGGTGTCACTAATGCACACCTCCTCAATCTCGTCCATGGGCTCCAGGATGCGATCGTCTCCTATCCTCGGGTCCAGCTCATCTTCTTCCTTGATCACTCTTCCGACGGGGGGAGGAGGAACCGGGCCGATGACTTCCTCGAAGGGTTCCTCCTGGACCATGTATATTGGTCGGGCAGACACATGGTAGCACTTCCGGGCGCTCTTCTGATCTCCCCGGACTGTCCCCCACCCCTCCGTTGTTGCAAGGGAACTTCATGCAAAGATGACAGATGGAGGTGATCGCCTCGAACTCGACAAGTGCGGGCTGGCCAAAAATGACATTGTAAGTAGTGGGGCAATCCACCACTACGAATGTGCAAAACTTGAACGAGTGCTGCAACTCGCTCCCCAATGTTACGGGCAACTGGATCTTTCCCATGGGGAGCAACGCGTCTCCGTTGAAGCCGTAGATCTGGGTTGGACACGATACCAGATCTGCTTCGGTCAGGCCAATCGCGGCAAAATCGGGTTTGAACAAGATGTTGACGGAGCTTCCGTCGTCCACCAGCACCCGGGACACCAGCTTGGTGGCGATTTGGGCGTCAATGACCAGCGGGTCATGGACGTTGCGGGCGTCGTCTTCCGTGAAGGTGATAGGGAGGTTCATCAGTTTCGGGCGCTGAGCCGGGGCCTGGACCAGAGAGCATACCTCCTGATTGTGGTCGAGCTCGCTCAGGTAGTGCTTCTGATCATTCCTGGATGGCCCTCCTAGGTGAGGCCCGTCCGAAATGGTGGCCACATGACTGTCCACGCGAGGGGGTGCCGTCTCGGATGGATAAGGCATTTCGGAGCCAGGTGTTTGCGCGACGGGGACCCCCTGGGGGTTTTGCGCCGTGGGGCCCTGTGCATATCCTCCCTGAGGCGGATATGCTATGGGGGCACCCGGGACCGCGGGTTGTCTGGGACCTGCTGACGGGCCCAGGACTCCCACGGGCATCCTGACCCACTGGTGGAGATGCCCCAGCTTGATCAGATTCTCAATCTCATCCTTGAGTTGCCGGCACTCTTCAGTCGCGTGGCCCACGTCCTTGTGGTAAGCGCACCGTTTGTTGGTATCTCTCGGATTCCCCCCTCCTTTGAACATGGGGGCAGGCTTCCGGTAGTGAACAGCCCTTTCTGTGGCCAGGAAGATGTTCTCCCTGGTGTCCACCAGATTGGTGTATTCTGAATATTGGGGCTCGCAGCCCCTTTTGCCTTTTTTAGCCAGCTCAGACCGATTTTGTCCTTTGCCAGATCTCTTCCCTTGGGAGGGGTTTACACTCGCCTCCATTCCCCCCGCCTGCGACTGCTGGGCCCCGACAAAGGCAGCGCTGTGACCCGCTGGCGCGGCTCCATATCCGGAAAAGGGGGCAGACTGGACTGGGGCATACCCTGAAGAGGCAGGACCTGTAACCCCGGGCGTAACCGCGGAACTTGGGACAATCGGGGGAGTGACGTAGGGCTGCGCTGGGAATTGCACCCCGTACCCCTGGAATGCGTGGGTACTGGGCTGAGGCGCCAGAGGCCACCCGAACGCCTGGATCTGAGCCTCCTCCCAGTTGATAAAACCCTGGGCCCTCCTTATGAATTCTTCTAAAGTAGTCGCCTTGCTACGCTACATGTCATCCTAGAGGGGGACCCAGCCCGGATCCCGGATTGTAATGCCACCAGGCGCTGCCCATCGTCCACCTTAGTTTTGGAGGCCTCTTTGGTAAAACGTTGGATGTAGGCCCTCAGTGTCTCTGCAGGGAGCTGTTTAAGGTTGGCGAGGGCACTGATTTGCATGTCCATCCTCATGGCGGCCACGAACTGTTTGCGAAACGCTGACTGTAGCTCTGACTAGGATTGGATGGATTCGGGCTTAAGTCTTTTCCACCATTCCTCAGCGGGACCGCCTAGGGTGATAAAAAAACAGAGGCACTTGTTGTCATCACTAACGTGGGCCACGATCATAAGCCGGTTGTATCGGGACAGATGATCCCTGGGGTTGGTGCTCCTGGTATAGGCAGTGAGGCTCGGCATCTTGAACCCCTTGGGGAGCACAACGTCCAGGATGTGCCTCGCACATGGCTCTTTGTCCTCTTCATCGGAGTCGGTATCCGCTCCTTCGTGCTTGCAGACCAAACGGCCCATGACCTTTTTCAAAGAAGCAATGGAAAACCCTGATGTTGATAAGTGGCAAGAAGCCATGAGTCAAGAAATGGAATCAATGTATTCCAATTCAGTCTGGGAACTTGTAGATCTGCCTGACAATGTTAATGCCATTGGATGCAAATGGATCTACAAGAAGAAAAGGGGTGCAGATGGAAAGGTAGAAACCTATAAAGCAAGGCTTGTGGCCAAAGGCTACACACAAAGAGAGGGTGTGGATTATGAAGAAACATTTTCTCCTGTGGCTATGCTTAAGTCCATTCGCATACTCTTATCCATAGCTGCCATTTATAATTATGAGATATGGCAAATGGACGTCAAGACAGCTTTTCTGAATGGCCACCTTAATGAAACCATTTATATGGAACAACCAGAAGGGTTCATAAAGAAGGATCAAGATAAAAAGGTATGCAAATTGTTGAAATCCATATATGGATTGAAACAAGCATCAAGATCTTGGAACTTAACATTTGATGAAACTATTAAAACATATGGTTTCGAACAAAATGTTGACGAAGCATGTGTTTATAAATACATCAAAGGAAAAATTGTGGTTTTCTTAGTTCTTTACGTTGATGATATCCTACTCATTGGGAATGATGTAGAGACATTATCAAATGTAAAGAAATGGTTGGCTGACAAATTCCAAATGAAAGATTTGGGAGAAGCGGGCTATGTTCTAGGCATTAAAATTCTAAGAGATAGAAAGAACAAGCTCATAGCACTTTCACAAGCAAATTATATAGATAAAGTGCTTGAAAGATTCTCTATGGAGAATTCCAAAAAGGGTTAATTACCAACCAGACATGGAATTTCTCTTTGCAAAGATCAGTGTCCAAAGACACTACAAGAGCAAGAGGACATGAGAAAGTATCCCTATGCATCAGCTGTAGGGAGCCTAATGTATGCAATGTTATGTACTAGACCTGACATATGTTATGCAGTAGGAATTGTCAGTCGTTATCAATCAAATCCAGGTTTGGAATACTGGATTGCGGTGAAACATATTCTCAAGTATCTCAGGAGAACGAGAGACTATATGCTATTATATTCGGGTAGTGACCTCGAACCTACTGGATACACTGACTCAGATTTTCAATCTGACAAGGATAGTAGAAAATCTACTTCTGGGTCAATATTCACTCTTGGTGGTGGAGCAGTTGTCTGGAGAAGCATTAAGCAATCCAGTATAGCTGATTCAACCATGGAAGCTGAATACATAGCAGCTTGTGAAGCAGCTAAGGAAGCAGTTTGGCTGAAAAAGTTCTACACAGATTTGGAAGTAGTTCCAGAAGTGGAGAAACCACTTGTTCTTTACTGTGACAACAGTGGAGCAGTGGCCAATTCTAAAGAACCAAGAAGCCACAAGAGGGGAAAGCATATAGAGCGCAAATACCACTTAATCAGAGAAATCATACATAGAGGAGATGTGACCATTCTGAAAGTCATATCAGAACACATCCTCGCAGACCCATTTACGAAGACGCTTCAAGCAAAGAAATTCGAGGGTCATGTACGTAATATGGGATTGAGAGAAATGCCTCACTTGCTTTAAGTACAAGTGGGAGATTGTTAGGAGTGTGTCCTAAAAGCATGTAAAGACATTTGTTTTTTCTGTGAATAAATAAATACGATGGGTTTATTATTATTGTTATATTTAGATTGTTAAATTATTGTTTGAATAATTTTGTAAATATCAGAAAAATTCCATATTCATTATTGAGGATGTGATCTTGTATTAGTACGAGAAAATTAAGATCACATGAATGAATAAAAGTAGTCAACAACAACAAATTAAAGTTATGGAATTCTTTAATTGAAGTTGTAAGTACGGTTTACTGAGTATCATTATGATACAAATAATCTAGATTCGGATTATTGATGTGGTAAGACATCTCGGTAAAGGTGCTTTATATAATATGATTATATATGACAATGACCGATGTGAATTAAAGTCTTTATCCAAAAACCATTTAACAATAAAGACTTGTAATTCATATCATAACTGATGATCATTTATAGATCAACCTGAATCCTGAGTGTGCATGAACTCTTGTTCATGTTTATTAAATCTTTTGATTCACTCATTAAGGTCTCTTCAAAGAATGAGGCTAATGACTTTTGTTTTGGAGATTTAATATCATGGATGGCTGGGAACATGTATCAACAATAAGGAATCTAATCTTTCCTAACGGATCGTATATTAGTTCCCTTAAGGGTTAATTCTGGAACTGAATGATTTTGAGCTCAAATCTATAATTAGATTATAGATTAATTATTCACTAGTGAATTAATGGTACTTAAGGAATAAGAAATAAATTAGAAAGGTTAAATGGTAATTCTTCCATTCTAATTTATGAACTAATTAATTAGAGGGTTGAACTATTGAAAGATGGTTATATCAATGGACGACTTAAGAAAAAGATTTCTGTAAAAGTATATCTATAACATAAAGAGTGCAATTCTGAATTTATAGTGGAGTAATATCAGAATTAATAAATTAACTATTATAATTAAAGAGTTTAATTATTTAGTTTCAATTTATTGGAGCTTAATGTTATAGGTCCATGGTCCCCGGAATGGCTCAAACAATCACTGTCAAAGGCAAATACAAAAATGGGCAAAAAGGACTTATGTGATAAGTAAAATATTTTTCTATGTATCAAACATAATTATTCTTTAATTATGTGTAATTAATTAATTATTTGATTTAACAAAAATATAATTAATTTTGAATTAATTTATTTTTGGGTTTTTTGGTATTTAAATAATAATAAAAATTGGGAAAAATCACATGCATGCACATGCATGTGGTACACGTGTGGCACAGTGCACATGCATAAGAGATAGACTTGGTCTCTTGATTCCACAATTTTAGTTATTTAAATATTAAATAAATAATGAGATATTTTGATTTGATTTAAATATTATTATTTAAACAAAAATCTGATAACTGATCAGTTATTTTGAATTTGTTTAAAATAACAAATATTTTAATATATTTGATATTATTAAATATTGGATATCAGTTTTCACAGAACGTAAGTTTTCAGGGATAGAAAAATATCTAGGATTCTCTCAGAGAAAAAGATCAGTGACAAAATCAAAGGTCATTGTTCTTCACAAAACCTAGGTCCAAACTTTATCAGATCTCATGTGTTGAGAATATTTGATAAATAGTTATTGCCTATTTTTGTATAGCGAGCCCACACTCGTTCTTTGGGTGACTGAGAACATTTTGGAAGATCTTGGTGTGAGATCTCAAGGATTCAGCCATACGAAAAGATAGCAGCAAGGAAGGACCTGAGGTAATGTTTCTATTCTTGTCCTTGATTCAATACATATATGAGTGTGAAGAAGTAGATCTAGAAATCTTATGGGATTAATCTTACAATTTGATTGTTGTTCCGCTGCGCATAATCTCTGATTTGATCAATAAAAACAAACACGTCCCTTGCGGATTGGTCGGGCGGCCCTGTCCTGGGACGGGGTGCACCCTCTCTTTCCTAGGGAGCGGCCGGGAACGGGTCCCAGCTTTCGGGACGGGGGTATTTTTCTCTCGGATCTTTCCCCAGACCTTTTTTTCTCCCTGTCCGGGTTTCCTGGGACTGGCTCAGGAAATTGCTCCGGGGGAGGGGCCGACCTCAATTCTTCGGGGGCTCCAGTTCTAGCCTGCGGAGCGGGCTGTTGCGCTCCCGGAGGGGACCAGCTAGGAGATTGGTCGCCGGACCCTGCGCGGATATGAATGCCTGCAGGGCTTGGAGGGACTCCTGCATCCGCCGAGATGCCTCTGCCTGCTCAGCAATCTTGGCCTCCTGGTCCAGGACTTGCTGCCTTAGTCTAGTCACCTCCAGATCCTCCTGGTTGGGGTTCGCTCCTGGGATCTCGGGATCCGCAGCTTCGTCGTGGTATTCCCCCTCATTCCCCTCCTCTTCTTCGTAATAGTCTTCCTCATACTCTGTTCCACCTTCGTCTGATGAGGAGCATTCTCAGGTGGACTTTGAGGAAGGGCCTGGGAGGGCAGTGGCTCTCCATTTCCCTGCTCTGGGTTAGTAGGGTCGAAAGTGGTGTGTCTTGTATTCACCATTGTTGTAGAGGTTTGATGTTAGAACTAGCTTTCTCAGGCTCTCAATGAAAGCACCAAAATGTTTACCGAGATTTTCGGAAACTATATTAATAAAAATTAAGCGAGATTAATGATAAGGGATTTAGGAGATATAACCAAGATTTTTACGTGGTTGGAGCGTTAATGAGCCTTAGTCGACGAGACAGTTGTATTAGAGCTTGGAAAGTCTATAACAATGAAGTTTCTCTCTCTTTTTTAGCAGAGTAACTGTATACAAGCCGAGAAGAGATTCCTTCTCCAGTGTTCTGTCACCTGTATTTATAGGCTCACAAGAGCACTAGGCTTGGGTCGGGTTGACCCGGGCCCAGCAAAGATATAAATACCACTGGCTTCTCTATCGGAAGCCCAATACAAAGGATACAAACATAAAAGACAAACAATGATCAGAGCCTATTGGGGCAGCCCAAGCCCTATCTGTCACCCGACAAAATGGGGCTTTTGGTTTGGGCATTATCAGTTACAAGGCAGATTCAGGGGACAAGATTATCCAAGGTAGTGGCAGCACATGTCTGAACAAGCGGCGTGCAATCCCGAGGTGGCCTTTTCCGCAGGTGAAACGTGGGGACAACTCCCACGCGTCATGGGGTGGAGTCAGGGTCACAGATGCTTTATCCTGCCAACCCTGAGGACTTGATCCGGGTTCGTTTACCTCTGTCCCTCTTCGTTTACCGCAAGCCCGGATCATCTACATAGAGCCCGGATCGTTTACCAGGCTCCGAGATCGTTTGCATACATCTCGACCGTAACCCCAAACAGCTGCACGTCTCCCGGATGATCGTCCCGGATCACTCTTCCTGGACACCGTCCGGGTCTGGACCCACACTTGGGCCGTCGACGTCGGTCACTCCCTGCCAAACGGGCCTGTGCTGGGCCCAACACCGATTGCCCAGTTAGTGGGCCTGGACCATCGTCTCGGGCCCAAGGTAGGAAATGGGGATAACAATATCCAAGTGACATATTTTTATACTCGTAAATTTATGTATTAAAGTGCAACTTTTGAAACGATTTGAGTATTATCGCCGCTAATATCCATAAATTCTTTAAGGGAAATTTGCGGCAATAATACATATGTAGTAGGATTTGTTGCACTTAAATGCTTATGTAAAAAATTTGGCAGCAATAATGCCTACCGTTATGAATTTGGTGCAGCCGTTGGTCCTTGACTCGTTAAATGTATAAATGGGTACACGTGGCAGTACCCGATTGAGTCAAATTAATTTTAATTTATTAAATATTTTAAAGACCATTAAAAAATTAATTGTTAAAAATCTAATTTAAACATTTTTTTATTTTTTATTTTCTTTGTAAAGACACTAATCTGTATTGTTCTGGGTTTGGATTTTGTATTTTGATGAAATTTTCTGGGTTTGGGTTTTGTATTTTGATGGAATTTTCTGGGTTTGAGTTCGTATTCATACCTACAGATTCATTAATTTTTTTTTTATTATTCTTAGATGTTAAATATTAAATTTTAGAATGTTTAATCAATTATTTTATTGAATTCTTTATTATTTAAAATTTAAAAATAATTTTTAAGGGTTTTTAAAATATTTAATAAATTAAAATTAATTTGACCCAATCGGGTATTGCCACGTGTACCCCTGTATACATTTAACGGCTCAAGGACCAACGGCTGCACCAAATTCGTAATGGTATGCATTATTGCCGCCAAATTTTTTACATAAGCATTTAAGTGCAACAAATGCTACTACATAGGTATTATTGCCGCAAATTTCCCATTCTTTAAACACTAAAATATTATTTAAAATCTAAAAGATTATTAAAAACTAATTAATAAAACTAAAATTTACAAATTATAATATTTAAACAATTTAGTCTAAAATCATCCCAAAATCAATATGCACCACGGAGATACTTAACGGACAGTTACGGTGAGTACTAACAATTGCACAAAAATTGTAGATTTAAGTATTACTGCTAAATAAAATTGGGTATTAAAGTGTAAATTATCACCGTCACGTAGACTAATAAAAATGTGCCATGTGGATACTTAACAGACAGTTAATGATGAGTACTAACGGTTGTACAAAAATTGTAGATTTATGTATTATTACCGCAAAAAAAAAAAATTTGGGTATAAAAGTGTAACTTAAATTTTTTTTTTTTGGTATTGTTACCGTCAATATCCATATTTATAATATTTATTATTATTTAATATGAATATAGATTTCTATAGGTTAAATTGAGTAATAAAAAAATAACATGATAAAAATTTTAATAAAAATTAAGATTATGTATTATATATTATTATAATAATAATATTTTATAACATTATTTGAGTTTATATTAATATAATTATTAAATATTTATTTTAATTAATTTTAAAAATATATTACGTTATATACATAGATTATTATTATTAAAGTTAACAGAAAAAACGTTAAATATACCTTTTTTATTTATAAAGATTTTATAACAACATTCTGGCAAATTATATATATAATAAACATCATTGTTACTTTAAAAAATAACATTGCTCTTTTATATTTATATGGCTTGCCAACTCATTTCACAGACCCTTCATAATTATAAAAGTTTTGATTAAACCTAAGACATTATATAGGAAATAATTTAGTTAATGTCTATATAGATATTTATGCATAACAATAATTATTTTTAGGACAATTGGTAATGGACTAGAAAATTGTATTTATTTAAAAAAAAAATTAAACATCAAAAACTCTCTATATAGATATTTATGCATAAAATGTAATTCATAACAATTAGAGGTGTTTGACGAAATATATTTTTAGTTACTGATAAATATGCATTTTTATAAAAATAACAACATTTCACGTCCTATCTGAAATGTGATTTCAAAAAATAAAAATCACCAATTGCCCTAAAAATATATTATATTATCGTTAAAACAAAACCATCCATTTGTTTTCAAGTTTTAGTTGGCTATAATCTCTCCGAAAATATCTCAACTAAAACTAGAAAGTATTATAACGACATATAATATAACATTGTTTTTTCAGTATATATATTTTTTAACCAATGGCAATTTCAGTATATTAATTGATTATTCAATATTCCATAAAAAAATTGATTATTCAATATATATATTGGTTGATATTTAATATTTTTGAGTAGTCCTTGATTTTTGTTAATTTACATATACTTGATATTGACAGGTTCGATAAGATTTTATTTCCAAGAGTTCCGTAACTATTAAGTTTTTATTTTTTCATTAATATATAAACAAGAAGTTAAAACAATAAAAGTCATTTGTTTAAAAGTCCAAAATATGAAATGTCAATACTATGAACTATGAAGTTGAAATAAAAATTTATGAGTGGGAATTGAGAATTCCATCTCTAAATTTTAGTATAGACAAACTATGCATCATTTTTTTTATTTGTTTTATTTTGCTTTTAACTGTATATAATTTTTGATTGAGGATAAGAGAACAATCTAGTTGCAGACGTGGAAAGAGATCCTTCCATACACATGTGCCGGGCTGTTAAGGGGATTATTCATTTGAATTATTTAAAATTTTTATTTTTTAAGGTTTGAATTAGTTTTCTAAAAATTAATACAAAATATATTTTTTTATTATTTCTTCATTTATTCTCATCCAATCAATGTTGATTTTTTTATTTTGATGAAGTCTGAGATAAACAAGACCTTTCTTGTTAATTTTCTCCAATAAATTCGTTTCTAATTACTTTATTGATAGAATCGTTTAGAACTTTACAAATAGAAATTTGAATTTTTTTTTTTTTGTCCTTATCAAAGTTTAGAAAGTAAAAATGTTATTTTTTATGCTATATCATCATTTAAACGACAAAATAAAATAGAAGTTAAGAGAAATACTTTATTTATGTAAATGTAATATTTGAAAGAGAAATTTTAATAGAAGTTGGAGGGCTTATAATTACTCTTAAATTTTTAAAAAATGTGATTTGTAAATGAGAACGGGCCAACAAAATTGAAAAAAATAAAAAGAGAGAGACAATTGTCCATTAAAGATCGATAGCATTGAGAAAATTCTTTTCATTTGTTTGTATCCCATAATTCAATAATTGTGGTCAAAATAATCCTACAAATGGCCTGATGACCCGGAAAGGAAGCATTATTTGACTTGGATGGTCATATTTGAAAGAACATGAAGCTTCAATGCTCCAGCTCATTGGCAGCCAAAACTTACACATGTCCATCAAGAATTCCAGCTGTTTTTTTTTTTTTGCTTCTTTTGGGGAAAGTATGTATAACTAATTTATGGGGCATGCAAACTTACCAAACAAGATATATAACTCAATTAAGGAAGAAATAAAAAAACAAAGATTATTATTGATTCAATCATTCATTGTACTATAACCTATCACCACCACGGCACCACCATTACAGGTCCCATTTATATACTACCAAGTTTTAATGATAACAAGATGTATATACGAAGAAACATCACTCAAAGTTATCTTCCGAAATTCGGCTATGCAAATTCTGACCTTTTATGCTGTGGAAGGAAAATGATCAACGCTAGCCCATTGAAAAATCTTCCAGCCATATTAGCACTTCATTCTCCTTCAATTGCAATCAATTCCCCCAAAACAAGACATAGTTAGTACTTCAGCCACCACAGTAGAGTTACATTTTATAAGAAAGTAGTTGGTTGAAGTTTTGTTCTATAAGGAGATTGAATTTGAATCTCAATTACGTAGGGTGAGTACCGTGGTTGGAAAAGAATTGACAAAAGTATTACAACATACCATTGCAAAGTTCCAAGGACCTGAATCGTTTGGAGGAGAAAGTAAACACCCGGTCTTTGGTCTGAGGCCATCTGAGACAAGATTCGAGAACAGAGTTTTCACCTTCTCTTGAACAATATTCTTGCTAGGTTTTCCACTGAACTTTATAGCTGCGGCAATGCCCCCATTCGATTCTTTCAAACCTTTTGTAAATTGATGAGTGTCCGGCAAACTATCATAAAAAGTAAAAACATGTTGTATATCTATTACATTTGAAGACTGGTAATAAGAAAATATGTGCCTATTAGAGAGTCATATATAGAATAGGGACTCGTGAAGTTGAGAACAAGCTCATCACTCATGATACATAACATAACAGCTCTTCGATTTTTTTTTTCCTTTCTAAATAGTTTCTTCTATGTTCCTTCAATATAAGGATCTGTATACTATGCACATTTTCCCAAACTGTCCCAAACAAAATTCAGTTTCGAGGAAATACTTACTCTGTTCCTTTTAATGCTACAAGTGGGTCATACTTTCTCACCTGTGGAAGCAATTAACCCAAGCAAATATTTGAATGTCACACCCTCAAAAATATATACGAGGATATCAACCTACTTGTAAGACTATAAATTACTTTATTGTTATTTATTAATTTTGAGATAAAATCTATGAGTTTTACCATTTTTCGTCGTACTATCAAACTTTCATTATTCTAACCATTAGTTATAACTTCCAACCGGACCACAAAAAAATAACACCCATTTGTACCTATATAATCATATGGCATATGTATTTCTACGTCCTAATCATAATAATAATAAAGACCTCATAATTTGTCATTCTTTTCAAAATCTGATATTTGGGTGTTCCAAGGTCCTTGGATTTGAAAGTCGACATCTGCATAAAAAATTGAAAATCAGCTCTTATCATATAGTTTTAACATATAACTAAATGGCTTCTAATAATTTAGTGTGAATTAAGCCAGTACCTGCTTCATTATATGCCAAAGGCCTTCCAAAGAGAAAAAATTATTGTCCCTTATTGAGTCCCACTTATCCTACAAATTAAAGGTAATTATTAACTACTTGCAAAATGGGTTTTGAATTTCATTCTCTTGGTTTTGATATGACCAATATTAGATCTTACCACATGGCTACAAAACTTCCCAGTCTCTGGGTTTATCCCCATGGTTGAGGTTCCTGTGATGACCATTTCTGGCTTCCACGGTGACATCATGTACTCCATAACCACAGTCCACCTTGTAGTTATTTCGAAAGGACCCGTCTATATATATAATATAATTAACACTACTCAATCAGTCGAATAGCTAGTTATGTTATTTTTCCATTTTCCTTGGCAAATTACAATCCCATTTCCACTATATATATGTATTACTTATTGTTATATTTTCCAAAAAAAAATATTCAAGAGAGTCTATCGTTAGCTAAACGAAATGAAAAATACAAACGATTTATCAGTTCACTTGGACCTGTTTAACGAAGTGCAACTGTAATTGAGGCCTGAAAACGGTCTTCAAGAGACTTATGTTAAACAGATACGCATTAAGAGATTCAAACTTGGTGATTGGTTCCTCGAATCTTATGCGTTCATCGTAGGCGCTCCGATCAATCCCTTGATCATCGAATAGATGGCCCAGATCCTCGTACAAAAAATCCACTAATCCCTCCACGTTGACCGTTGGTTTTGGCGCCCTCACTGATGATCCAACGGTCAACTTGGAGGAGTTGAGAGCTACCCTTTTGTATTCCAAACTTCTGTCACCTAGGAATCCCCGGTAATTATGTGCAGCGGAGCTTCGTCGCCAGAAACTGACGCGTACGTCGGCGATTAGCCTGAAATTAAGGTGAGCAAATTGTGTGCCTGCCATTTGTGTTTCTCTTTTTCTTTTTTGGCTGCGACCCAGGCCTTAAGTCTTGGTTTGTAGATGATGTGATTCTTCATTATTGGTTTTGAGTTTGACCATAGAAAAAAATTAAATATTTGAGAAAGATTAAAATACAACAAACTCTTATCTAACCCCAGAAGGAGCCATAGAATCAGGTTTCTTGTTGAAATCTAGTACTACTAATGCGCAGTGTTTGTTGATGCTTGTCTCTCGTTCGTTGCACACAGCACAATAATCACATGCACATGTTCGTCGTTTATACAATCAAAACTGCTGTTTCTTGTCCCGATTGAATTATAACCTCATTCAACTAATATTTCTATTGCTATGTTCAAGAAAAGGCAAACAATGGGTCACGTATATTAAAATTTAAAATATTAAACTATTCAATTTAACCACTCAAAAGATGACACCTAGTGAGTGAGAGAGTATCTCATGCACTTCATAAAATTATATATTAAAAGAGTTTGGTGTCCAACAACAACACATGGGTTAGCGTATTAAGTTAGTTAGATAACCCATAATAATTATTAAATTAAGATATGTAATTATTAAATTAAGATACGTGTAACTCGATATTGGATTACACCAACTTGTAGTATTGGTCAACCTTGTGTATCTTAGGAATTCTCATTTTAAAATTATTAAAATAAAAATCTTCTAATAAATCTCGTATAACAAGTCAACTTTGCCTCTTCAGAATCAGATCCACAACTATAGCTAGTCCAGTGTGAACTCATCGACCCATATTAGAACTTCATTCCTCTGCAATGTCAATCACCCCAAAACAAAAACTTAATAGTAATTTATAATAACTGTAGAGAAAAAAGGGTTACACTAAGCAATGATTCCAATAAGCCATAATCATAACACTAATGAAATTTGTGTCTGTTGCCTAAATTCATGTATAAAACTCTCCAAAAATTAACACTTTTCTACCATATTTTGCCAGTATCAGTTTTTCCCGTGGAATGACAAATTTTTTTCTTCACAAAATTAATATTCTTTATGAGTTCTTACATTTTGATAAGCTTGAGTTTACATACCTCAACATACTAATTATTATGTATTAAAGTCAATCTTACGTCAAAAACAATTCAGTCTGGATTAAAGGATAGAAAATTAAAATAAAAAGAGAAAATAAATCTATAAGATAAACAGGGGCAATTAACAAAAGATGCATATTGGACAGTAATAAATTAAGTGGGAATATAGTCGAGAGAATATAAGTTAAAACATTTCTATAAATTGTTAATTCCTCAATTGTTGCTCTAAGTTAGCTTTCTTAATAAAAATCTCACTTAAAATGCCACATGATTAGTAAAAAAATTTAGTTTCAATCTGAATGTGAGATGGAAACTCTAAGATTCCACTGTTGAAGTATCCTAATCTACCAAACTAAATGTCTTATGTCTCAAAATAAAGTGTATTTTACTAATTGGATTCAGGTTCAGGGGTTATTATTAGCAGTAAAGTTGGAAAATCTCTAGACATGGGGAAAAGATAATGAAGTAGAAAAGTAAACAAGGGACAACCAAACATACCATTATAAAACTCCATGTTCTTCCTGGATCATTGTAACGAGCCAGCAAACAACCTACTCTTGGTTTAAGACCATCTTTGATGAGGCACGACCGCAGAAATTTCTCCTTTTCTGAAACAACATCCTCAGTTGGCTTCCCACTGAACTTAAGCACGGCTGCTATGCCTCCTTCAACCTTTCTCAAGCTTATTGTGTCTTTATTTGGATCGGGTAAACTGGTCATGGATATATGCATCTATTACTTTATTGGTCATAAGGAATAGTGTTTGAAAATAAACTGTTAAGGCGCATTTGCTATGCTTCAAATTGATAGTTCATCTAGAATAACACAACAGTTTAGTATGCTAAAATCCATAAATTTATAGAGAATAACCTGTTGATATCTTTGTCAAGTGGAAGAGCTACTTGGATGGATACATTGGATAACTCAGAATCAAAAGCTTCAGTGAAGACAGGAGTTGTCATCGGTATCTTTTCCATGGCGGAATTCTTTCCAAAAATGTACCTGCCAGGCAGACGGGACATGTTACTATCAGAATCACTCAAAGAAGCAAAATAAAAGATACAAGAGAGTTTGCAATGAGTAATAACCCGGTGACATCGTTAAATCCAGTGGAGCCTGAGAGCTTGTCTACACTTCCTTCCACAACTATAAACGGTTCATACTTTCTCACCTGTGGAATCAATCCAAGAATCATGTGAAACATTGAGTTAAATCACGAAAAAATAATTGCATAGATTGAACCTCTATACTTTTAGTAGATAACTATTTAATATGCCCAACTAACTCAAGAGTCCATCTCAATATAAATCATACTAGCGAAACTCTTTGTAAGATATGATCTTTATTTACAAGGGGTCCTTCATTACTTCTTGTCGTAACAACATCAACAATGTGTTGTGTCAACCAGGTGGCTTTGGAAAAATGACCCCTTCTCCTTCTAGTGATATCTTTCTTTGTTTCATTACTCAAAACTTGTTTCACTTGGTGTGCTTCTTTCATTCAAATAAGGGCAAGGACCTTTCTTTGTCTTGACATTCGTCTAGATGTTTTGACGTCCTCTCTCACATCAGTAAAATAAATTTTACTGATTTTCTTCTAGCCTTCTTAGCCATTTCTTTCTTTCAGTCAGGATTCTCTGACTAACAATTTTCCTAGAAACAGAGCCATTCCATGCTCAGAAATCCTTACACCTTTATTCCAGTGCAGAGCATTCATTTGGTTCTTTCTCTAGACCTACACCATAGAGCTAGAAATCTTTTGAATTCTTTTAGACTCGTTTCTCTGATTTTCTATTCTTAGCTACCAGTTCATTTTTTAAAGAAGTTTAAGGATGGTCTAGCTTCAAGAGGGGTTTTATCAACATGCTCACTAGTGGGAGCTAAGTACCTGCTTCAGACACTCGAGCAACAAGATTTCACCAAGGTATTAATAAGAAGGGAGTTCTAGCTTATGTTGTCTAAGTTCCAGCTGTGTTCTCTTATGAATTTACAGTCTCTAGACTTGGTTCTGTTCTGTGGATATATATATATATATATATATATATAGGCTTAGTTAAGCCACACCCACATCACAACTTTTGTCATTTTAGTTCTGATATTTTGCTATTCAGTAAAAAATCAACCTAACACTCAGTAGATTCTAAGTAGGCGATAAGAAGAAAATATATTTCAATATGTCCACAGCTTAATTATTACAGGTAGTTGACTTATCCTTCAGTCTCACTATCCATTGGCAGACTATTCTATACACGTTACTTTACTAAAATTCACATGAGCTGCTTCAAAGTAGGTCATGCTGATAATATAAGCTGATATAGATTTTATTATTAGTTCAATTCAGAACAAGCAAACATACCTCATAGTTTGCCGTTTTCTTCAGTATCTGATACTTGGGTGTTCCCAGGTCAGGAGTCTTGTAAATTCTAAGCTGAATATAATTAAAAACTAAATGTTTAGATTTTATTTTATTAATTAATCTTGAAATTAGGAACTAATAATGCAGTGTTTGTTATTTGAATAAGGAGTGAGTACCTGCTTGAATACCTCCCACAAACCTTCTACAGAAAAATAATCATTGTTTTTTATAGAATCCCAGTAGTCCTACAAAGTAAAGGAAAAGTCAATTGCATACTAGTTAGAATAGTACCCAGGACATAAACAAAATAAGGAAAAAAAATGTCCCAATCTTATCCATTCCATACCTGGCTATGAAAATAAAAGCTGATCTTACCAAGTGGCTGCAAAACTTTCCAGTCTCAGGGTTGATGCCCATAACAGAGGTTCCTGTGAAAACCAACTCTGGTTTCCATGGTAAAAGAATGAACTTCATAACCATACTCCACCTTGTTGTTATTTCATATGGACCTGTCTATATTAACTCAATCAGTTAATAACCAGACAATCAAAGCCCAAGTCCATAATATATCAAACATTCTTAAGTACAATTCAAATCCAATAGAAAGGGTCACTTACACTTACTTACTCAACTGCACCATTTAAAAAGAAAAGCAACATTGCATTATTCAATGCTAACCTGTTTGACCCAGTGCAAAAAAAAATCAGGCCTGAAGAGATTCTTCAAAAGGGCTATGTTATACAGGTACCCACTTATGGAATCATGCTTAGTAATTGGGTCCCGGAACTTGACACTTTCATCATAGGCCGTCCGATCAATCCCCTGGTCATCAAAGAGATGGGGTAAATCCTCATACAAGAAATCCACCAACCGTTGGACGACCACAGTCGATTTTTGTGGGCTCTGCTCCACCAAGCTTAGTCTTACAGCCCATTTGGAGTTGTGGGCAAGGCTAAAAGTTCTCTTGGACGATGGGAATGAAAGGGTAGTGGCTCCGGAGGTACTAAGTCGTCGAGAACTGACACATAAGGCAGTGTTTGGCCGGAGAATTTGGTGGCAGAGTTGTGTGCAAGCCATTATTTGTGTAGTTTTTGAAAAGTAGGGGCGAGTGCGTGCATTTGGGAGAAAGGAAAGCTTAGCCAGAAGATGATGATGGGTGAGTAGTGTTCATTTGGGAGGGGTGGCCGTTTTCTGGTATTTGTGGTTTGTTGTCCGCCACGTAGTTGCCCATCTAAATAAAACAAATTATTATTATAAAATTTAACTATTTAGCACATAATTAAGAAAAAAGTTCAAACAATTTAATATAGAAATGAAGAAATAAGTTTTTGCTTAATTTCTATTTTCTCAGCCTGCTAAAAATCCTACAAATTAGAGAATAAGAATTAAGAATTAAAAAGCAACATAGTTCCGATTCAAAACTTCAACAACTAAAAAGAGTTCGAAAACTTTTAACCTTATAAATTTCTGAGATACGGCTAATTTACGTTTTCCTTTTCAACAATGAAAGAATAATTTGAAAGGCAATGAAAATTGTAACTGAAATTTCTATATAACTCCTAATAATTATTACAATGAAGATAAAAATACGGAAAGTTTCCTTTCTATATAATTCCTAATATTTGATTTTATCATTTTTATTTATATATGTTTTTAATCATGTGTCGAATTGTCTGATTTAAATTGTGATTATATTTTTTCTATCTCGTAACAACCACATAAATTAACATTTATTATAAAAAAAATAGATTTTAAAAGTATAGTGTTAGAAAAAAAAATACTATATAAATATAAATATCTACAAAGTCATTTTATGATGACTCCTCCAACAGCTTTTCCTGGGACAGATACTCTCCAAGTAGCTCACTATTTCACTTTCACATCCTCATATTTTTATCTACTATTCTTCTAATCATGTTGGTTTATTTCTGGTTCCATCATGTTTTGTATTTGAAAAAAAGTTGTGTTCTGGCCGATCGAAATTCATAGGCCAAACGGTGTTACAAAGCAATTTGTAAGGTCTATAGATTTTGAATACTTTTTTTGTTCTTAATTCCGGGAGTTTGAGATTTCAACCTGAAAATTGGAATGGATAATTTATTTGAGTGAATCTGAATTATTTGAGAATTTTTTTTGTGAGGAAGTTTATTTTTGAATTTGGAATATTATGTAGTTTTTTTTCACTTTCTTTATTTGATTATTTTGGCTTGGATTGCATCATTAAAATTTGGTTTGTTTTGCCTATGCCTGGACACCCCTACTTGAAAGGGCTTCAAATTTTATAAAAATGCAATTTTTTTTTGTACCTCATGTATCTTCCAAAATTTTAAAAATATCATTTAATATATAATTCTTTTATAAAAATATCATATTTTGTATATTTTTTTAAAATATCATATTTTGTATATTCTCTTAAGATTCAGCCAATTACGAAATTTATAAACACCATGTACAGATTTCTTAACTAATGTAGCGAGCTTTTCACACGTTATTATTGACTCACGCGAAGAAATAAAGTGATTTTCGTAATGTGATATAGAATTTATTTATAATAATAATATATCTATTTATATAATAAGTGTGTAGATAACGAAATTTTTTGATTTGAATGGTTTTTTATTTTTTTAAGGTTAACTTTAACGAAATATTATTATATTTAACAGTATATATTTATATTTAATTGTAGTTTCTAAACACTTAAACTTAAATAAAATAAATAATTAAAAAATTAAAATATGATATTTTTGAGATATTTTGCAATAATATTTATTTTAAAATAATTAATAATTAAACAAATTAAAAATGAGATATTTTTTAGATATTTTACAATAATAATTATTTTAAAATAATAAATAATTAAACAAATTAAAATATGATATATTTGACATGTTTTACAATGATAATTATTTAAAAATAATAAAATCATAGGTTTTATAACTTAAATAAATATTTAATTAAACTTAAACTAACTTATTAGAATAATATCATATTAAACATATAATATAATCTACTGTAAATTAGTACAAAATTATTCAAATTTTTTTTTTGAAAGAAGCTTAAATTTAAAATCCGCGTATAATATTTAATATTACATTAAATATATAATATATAATTTCTTTTTGTCACTCCCAAATTCATAAACTAAAACAAACATAAACTTAAACAAAATAAATAAATTATTTAATTAAAATACAATATTTATTTAAAAATTTATATAATATTAATATAAATTTAATAAAAATAATTAATAAATTCTATAAATAAATAAAGTATATATATATATATATTTCGAGAATATTGGAGAACTTTTTATCAATATCGCAGCCACAGAATAATATATCAGAAGTCGCTTTTGTAAATGCAACCGAATCAATCAAAAAAGCTTAAGGCCAAATTAATAGAGAGTCAGAATGGAGTCATAATGTCCCCAACTGTTTGATGAATTGTGCCAACTTTAAGTGTCCACGTCTTCCTTTCTCATCACATGTTCTACACACATCTTACCCTTATGCTTCCTGGCACGCGCAACACCTCGATTTCCACGGTCCTGATTTTATTTCGCATAGAGTGTGTACGTACGTGCATATATAGTGGTTTTTTTGTTACCAAAATATAGTTTACAGTACTAGTACTACACTATAAAAAATTTCTGTTTTTCTTAGGAAAAAACGTACTAGTATGTTAGATAATTGCTCTCTTCGAGACAGAGCTAATCTCCAAACTTGCTCAAGGCAATTTTCATTCACAGCATAAGCCAAAATAGAGTCATCCAAGAAAACTTATAAAATCTCATTACAATTCTCAATAACAAATTCGGTTACTCCTACTCAGCTTACTTTCTCTCCCTTCATCGAGCCCATAGCAGAACAAAGTCTCTCAACCAGCTTGGCTTGATCCTTTTCCTTTTGCAGCTTGTTTCCTCCTTTTCAGCTCGGTCGATCTCACTGTTCACCTTCTCTTTCGAGCCTTCTGTGATGTGTTGAGCCGATGCTTCTTCCCATTCTTTTACTTGCTGTATAATGGCTTCTGGGTCCAATTGTATTGGGCTGATTGTTTGTGGGCTGCCAACTTGGGCTTTGCTATCACTGCTTCCCTCTCCGAACACGACCTTGTCCTCAAGGTCGACAAGATTGTACATCCGTATGAAAGCGTCAAAGTCTTCCCATGTTGCATCTTCAGGAGAACTGAGAGTCCATTGAACGAGTACTTGACGAGTCGTACCAGTAGCTGTTTGATGAATTCTGGTAGCGAGAATGGCTAGCGGCGTCAGAATCGGTTTGTTAGCCAGGCTGAACTCAGGCAACGGATAGCACGGTAACTGTTGTGGTCCCCGAAATGGTTTGAGCAGTGATACGTGAAAGGTGGGATGGATGCGGCTGCCTTGGGGAAGTTTCAACTTATATGCGACGGGGCCGGCATGTCCAATAACTTCAAACGGGCCAAAATATCGACGACTAAGCTTGAAGTTGTTGCGGTGTGCTACTGTGGATTGCCGGTAAGGTTGGAGTTTAACCAAGACCAATTCGCCAATCTGGAAGGAGATATCTGTGCGCTTTTTGTTAGCCTGTTGGCGCATTCTGTTTTGAGCCCTGAGCAAGTTGTCTTTGAGATGCTGTAAGATGTCGTCCCTTGTCAGCAAGTCTTCCTCTACCGCCTGAACAGTTGTGGAACCTCTGATATACGTCGGAATGGATGGAGGTGTTCGGCCATATACCGCCTGAAAGGGAGTCATTGCAATAGCGGAGTGGTGGCTCGTGTTATAATGATACTCTGCCCAACACAAAAACTTGCTCCATTGTTTGGGATTCTCAGCAGTGAAGGCTCGAAGATATTGCTCCAAATAGCGGTTCGTAACTTCCGTTTGACCATCCGTTTGGGGGTGGTAAGCTGAGCTCATTTTTAACTTAGTGCCCATAAGCTCAAATAACTTCTTCCAAAATGCACTAGTAAACACCGGATCTCTGTCACTCACTATAGTTCGCGGCAACCCATGGAGCTTAATGACCATATTGCTGAATAAATCTGCCACTTTTGTGGCTGAGTATTGACGGGGCAGGGCACCAAAGTGTGCATATTTCGTGAAACGATCAATCACTACCAAGATGTTTGTGACGCCATTAGAGGTAGGGAGGCCTACAATGAAATCCATATCTAAGTCCTCCCAAACTCTCTTCGGAATTTCCAGCGGTTGAAGAAGACCATATGGTACAGAAGTTGAATGTTTCACCGTTTGGCAAATAGTGCAAGTTGCCACAAATTGCTTAACATCAGATCGCATCCCATGCCAAAAGAAATTTGCTCCTAAGCGCAAGAAGGTGCGCTCAATGCCCGCATGGCCTCCCATTGGTGTAGCGTGGAACTCGTGAAGCAGTTTCTGTTTCAGATTAGAGTGGGCACTAATAAAAAGTTTCTGGCAGTAGTACATGAGGCCATCTCTCTGAGAATACACAGTGGCGTCGAGCTGTCCCTGCTGCAATTGAGTGTGAAGAAGCCTCAAATCTGGGCAAGTAATGTTCTCTTGCCGTAATTCCTCTAGAAAATCATAACAACCAGCACTATGACCAATCAACAATGATGAAAAGGGTGTCTCAAACTTTCGGGAAAGGGCATCAGCCGCAGCATTTAATGTACCCGCTTTGTATTCAATGGTAAAATGAAAACCCAGCAACTTACGAATGAACTGTTGTTGTTCCGGTGTTTGAATTACTTGTGTTAAGAGCTCCCGTAAACTTCTGTGATCTGTCCTGATAATGAAATGGCGGCCTAACAAATACTGTCGCCATTTGTTTACTGCTTCAACTATCGCACGCATCTCCCTTAGATAAGCCGACGAACCCATGAAACGGGGTCCCAATTTCTTGCTGAAATAAGCCAATGGGTGGCCGTCCTGCATTAAAACAGCTCCAATGCCGACGTTAGATGCATCTGTTTCAACTATAAAATCTTTAGAAAAATCGGGCAACTTGAGTACGGGTGTCTCGGTCATTGCTTTCTTGAGATGAGCAAAGGCAGTAGCAGCTTCGGCAGTCCACCTAAAATTGTCTCGCTTCAGTAAGTCAGTCAGAGGAGCTGCTATTGTTGCATAATGAGATACAAAGCGGCGGTAATATCCTGTAAGACCCAAGAATCCACGTAGTTGTTTCAGAGAGGTAGGCACGGGCCATTCGTTCATGGCTGTAGTCTTTGACGGATCAGCCTGTACACCGTTTGAAGACACCAGGTGGCCCAAATATTCGACTCTTTGCTGGAAGAAGTTGCATTTACTGGCTTTAGCAAAAAATTTAGTATCCTGGAGCACTCGGAGGACTATGGCCAGATGTTGAGCGTGGTCGGCCTCATTGCTGCTGTACACAAGAATATCATAAAAAAAAACAGTAACAAAATGTCGAAGATAGGGTCTGAAAACCTGGTTCATAGCTGCTTGGAATGTCGACGGGGCATTGGTTAGCCCAAAAGGCATCACAACAAATTCGTAATGGCCTTGGTGCGTCCTGAAAGCTGTCTTGTGAATGTCCCTGCGATCCATTCGTATTTGATGATAGCCAGCCCTTAGATCTAACTTGGAGAAGACGGTGGCACCACCCAGTTCGTCGAGTAGTTCGTCGATCGTGGGAATGGGGAAACGGTCATTAATGGTGAGACCATTCAGCGCTCTATAATCCACGCAAAATCGCCATGACCCGTCTTTCTTTTTTACTAAGAGCACAGGTGACGAATAGGGGCTAGTACTTGGGCGAATAAAGCCAACGTCCTGCATCTCTTGCACCAGTTTTTCAATAACGTCCTTTTGAAAATAGGGGTACCGGTACGGTCTCACGTTGACAGGTGCCGAGCCTGGCTGGAGAAAAATGCGGTGATCCACCGAACGAAAAGGAGGCAGCTGATTCGGTGTAGCAAAAACTGATGCAAACTGAGACAATAATCCCCGACCCTGTGGTGGAAAATGGGCTTCCAGAGCTGCCAGATCAGTAGTGTCAGTCTCCTTAGTGTCCTCCGCTGTTTCGAGTCTAAATAAACCCCGAACTTCTCCTTCGCGCAGTAAGGTAGTGAGTTGTGTATAAGTGAGATGGTTCCCAGAAATTTGAGTGGAACCCGATAGCTTAATAACGTTTCCCTGCCAGGTAAATTCCATGGTTAACGCCTTGTGGTCGTGAATGCACGGTCCCAAAGTTTGAAGCCATTGCATACCCAAAACGACGTCCAAGCCACAGATCGGAAGAACATACAGATCTACTATGAAACGGTGCCCTTGTAACCACAACTCGACCTCCTTGCACAGTTTGTAACACAGCAAAAAATTTCCATTACCCATGTAAACTTTGAAACGTTTCGTCTCCTCCCAAGGCAAATTGAGCTGAGTAGCCAATGATTCTTGAATAAAATTATTATTGCTACCGGTGTCGACCAATACTTCGAGTGATTCATTGCCATGTTGCGCCGTTATGCGAAAAATTCTCGGGTTCAATGAGTTAGAGAGCGAATTGAGACTTACTTCTTCTTCCGGACTGTCAAATTCGTGTTCCTCCTCTTCAGCCCCCATGGATGCATCTTCCTCATCATGAACGCACATAATCAACATTTTATTCTTGCATTTATGACCATAATGAAATTTCTCTTCGCATGTATAGCATAATCCTTTCTCCCGACGTTCCTTCATTTCACTGGGGGATAATTTTTTTATTGGCAGAGAGATTGTATTGGGTGGTTTACCCAATGGTTGGAGTGGAGGCGATGGGAGACCCGTGCTCGACCTGTATGTGGTAGGAGAAGTTGACTGTGAAATGGGCTGTGTGTAACTTGGTTTCGAGATCCACCCGGTTCTATTATGGTCCCTTTGTCGTGCGAACAGGTCTTCATTGCGATCCTCGAATAATTGGGCTTTGGCCATAGCATCGGCCAAGTTCGCAGGAGGCACCATCAATAACTCACGTCGGATGTCTAACTTCAGTCCCCGAATGAAGAAGTTCAGGAACATGGAGTCTGCCACTCCCGTGATGCGAGGCATAAGCAGTTCAAATTCTTCTCTGTACTCCGAGACCTTCCCCGTCTGTGTGAGTTTCGAAATACGACCCAATGGATCGTCGTAAATGGAAGTACCAAAGCGAAGCTGTAATTCCCGTAAGAACGATTCCCAATCAGAAATCGATCCACCTTTTTCCATCCATTGAAACCAGCTTGATGGAGGTCCGTCTAAGTGAAACGGAACAACCGCCAATCGTATGCCATAATCCACTTGGTGAAGATCAAAAAACTTATTGATCTTATAAATCCAGTCGTCCACATTCTGTCCGTCAAAGCGAGGCACCTTAACTCGCAAGGTTTTGAGTATTGAGTTGATGTCTCGGCAATCTGTTTCAGTATCGGAACGTCGGCTCTGTTCCCGAACTGAGTCTCTGCTCCCACTAGCTTCACCCACTTGGTTCACCGGCGATGGCTGAGAATTCTGGTTGAAGCGTTCGTCAATCATCATCTTGATAGTCTCCATCTGGGATTCCGATCGCTGTTCCCACTTGAGGTCCAACGCCTGTAACAATGCGGCAATCTCCTCGTTCTTCATTCTGGAAAAAAAAGAGGGTCAATGAAAGCACCAATGTTAGATAATTGCTCTCTTCGAGACAGAGCTAATCTCCAAACTTGCTCAAGGCAATTTTCATTCACAGCATAAGCCAAAATAGAGTCATCCAAGAAAACTTATAAAATCTCATTACAATTCTCAATAACAAATTCGGTTACTCCTACTCAGCTTACTTTCTCTCCCTTCATCGAGCCCATAGCAGAACAAAGTCTCTCAACCAGCTTGGCTTGATCCTTTTTCTTTTGCAGCTTGTTTCCTCCTTTTCAGCTCGGTCGATCTCACTGTTCACCTTCTCTTTCGAGCCTTCTGTGATGTGTTGAGCCGATGCTTCTTCCCATTCTTTTACTTGCTGTATAATGGCTTCTGGGTCCAATTGTATTGGGCTGATTGTTTGTGGGCTGCCAACTTGGGCTTTGCTATCATAGTACTACACTATAACTTGATCAGAATCTACCAATAGGAGCCACCGTTGGTTATAACCATGCCATGTGTAAAGCAATACTCTTGTGCTGCTACACGTCCAAGTAACTACACTTAAGCCAGCCACACTCTCTCTACAACCGTCTTTATTGCTCAGCTATTTAAGCTTATAACCATCTTATTTCTTGTTCCCACCGCTACTACTCCATTCAAAAATCCACAGCCAATTCCTCTTCTCTAGTTTATAACTTTTATTACTGCAAAGTAGATCTACAGTTAAGTTTTTCTTCCACTCGAAGAAGATGATAATGCTTGTCGACGTTGTTGACTCATCGTGGAGCAAGAAGCATGTAAGTGACTTTACTGGGACTACTTCTTCCGATAACGTCAACTATGACTACTACATTCCAGAACGCTCCATGGATGGGGATGGGGATGACGACGATGATGGTGGTTATGACTACGCTCCGGCTGCTTGATATCTATATTTTATATAAAATACATACCCTGTAACCTAATTTAGGGAACGGTTAAAATTTTCTTCATAGAATATATATGCTACACAGTTGAGGATATGAGGCTCTTTCTAAATGTAATTGTTAATGAGAGTGACCTTTTAATGAATAATGTGGAGGCAGAGATGTTTAATATATGAAGATTTTCGGTAATATGTAATATATGTTTTTGATGTTATATAATTCATATAAAATAAAGATTCAATATATTACATATAATAGTTTTGTACACTGAATAATAGATAGGATGAGCCTTGCTTCCTTTCCAAGCAGATATTATCAATATATCATTGGTTTTAATAGCTTTTTATTTTTTTTTAATGTTAACTTTAACGGGTTTATAACTTAAATAAAACAAAATAAATAATTAAAAAATTAAAAAAAAAAATATTTTTGAGATATTTTATAATGATAATTAAAATATGATATTTTTTTAGATATTGTACAATGATAATTATTTAAAAATAATAAATAATTAAATAAATTAAAATATGATATTTTTCAGATATTTTACAATGATAATCATTTTAAAATAATAAATAATTAAACAAATTAAAATATAATATTTTTGACATAGTTTACAATGATAATTATTTAAAAATAATATAATCATACATTTTATAACTTAAATAAAATTTAATTAAACTTTGTTGACCCTTGATTTGGCCAACAACACAGAGTCAAAATAACGACAAAGAACAAAAGGAAATTAAGAAGAGAAATAAATGAGAAGAAAGTGACACAAGTGATTTATAGTGGTTCGGCCCCAATTATGTGGTAATAACCTACGTCCACTTAGTGTTCTTATTGATATTGAATCCCAATACTGTGATCAAAGAACTAGGGTTCTTGAGTTTCACAAGTCTTAGGGGAATTACAACTTTCAGTGGATAGTCACACTATGCTTTTCTCTCAAAATACAAATATTAAAAGTCTAAGAATTCAAAAGTCTCTTCCTTGAGCCTTCTCATTCTTATTTATAGGCTCAAGGAGGTTACATGGGCCGATGGACCTTAATTATCCTTAATATCAGCGTATCAAGGTAATAAAGAGAAAAATATATAATCAATGTAGTTATTACAAGATTGTGCATCTTAAAGGAAGTAAATAGAAGCATGCGACCAGACTGGTCGCACATAAACGCAAGATCTGATGAAGCAATAATCATTTGGTCGATAGGCGAACAACATCCCCTCACTTCAGAACTGCCATGTGTCAACCATGTGTAAGAAATTCTTGCCACATCACCATATGAGCCATTTTTGGGTAAACAAACTTAAACTCACTTATTATAATAATATCATATTAAACATATAATATAATCTACTATGAATTAGCAACAATTCTTTTTTAAAAACTAGCAAGAAACTTAAATATAAAATCCACGTATAATATTTAATATTACATTAAATATATAATATATAATCTCTTGTTGTCACTCCTAAATTCAAAAATCAGAACAAACATAAACTTAAACAAAAATAAATAAATTATTTAATTAAAATAGAATATTTATTTCAAAATTTATATGACATTAGTATAAACTTAATAAAAATAATTAATAAATTCTATAAATAAAACTAAACAAATGTGCATATGCACGTTGTTTGTATCTAGTATATATATATATTAATTTGTGATGAGATAATAATTATTGATAGAAGTGGAGAAGGAACCTATCTATATTAGATTAGGTCTCCTTATTAGAAGTTCCAGTTAACCATAAATCTCATACTTTTGTTTTAATTAGACTTTCACAAATTAATGCTAAACCTAATAATTAATCATCGATCACTCCACAAAGATTATTCATCACCCATATTTTAATAAAACAATTTAAAATGTTAATGTAAGCTCTAACATTATTCATAAGTCATTATTAGCTAACAATTATTTGGTTATTGCCGACAGTGATTGGATGCTAAATCAGTTAATTTGCTTTATTTGGCACTATATTTTTGTTTCTTTTATGCGTTTGGTATTATGATCATTTATTGCTAATAAAATATCATTATTTGAATGTTTTTACTTTTAGTTTAACTTATATGTATTATTTATTCCACAAAAAGAGAAAGACATATATTTATTTTTTATATTGCTTTGGGAAGACTTTTCTTTTATATTTTCATTTTCCATTCATGCTAGAAGATACTTCCCCAACAAATAATTCTTCAAGTTTTCATTTTCTTTCCGTCATGCGCAATGCAATCTATATATTTAAAGTACTTCTAATGAAGGATATAAAATGTCTAATTCTTTATAATATAGAGAAAAAATTGTTAAATAGTATTCTAATGGACGATGTAAAATTATTTTTTTTTACCTAAATGAATAGTATTTCTCTATATGTAGTGAAACACTATTCATCAAGCTATAAATATTGAAATTTCGTTTTTTTTTATGATTACCAACTCAATTATTCAATTGAAATAATTAATTGCTGAACTGTTACAGAAATGTTTAAATAGACACAGAGATTGTTTGAACAGAAACCAGATATGTTTAAACAGTTTATCACTAGAAGATAAAAACGAACATAAAGTATATAACATACGAAATTATACGTGGTATCAGCAATCTTTGCAGATCGCTACTAGTCCACGGGGCCACGCCCAGAGAATGAAATTTATTAGAAGAATATCTAAACGATTACAAAACCAAATTGACTTATACAAATAAAGACTCTCTCTTGAATTTGTCGCAACTGTTGTAATCTAAACTCCTAATCAAATTTCTGAAGTGCTAAGATCTTGAACTCCCTTCAAATCATAACACTTGCACTTTTCCTCCCGAAAAGTGACTCACGAACAAGACTTCTCCCAAAGCTTGATGAACAATGTCCAAGTGTGTTCAACCTGCACAATTAACACAAAGAAAACAATACAGAAGTACACTATAATAAACTACTAAGAACTTCCTGGACTCAAGTTCTTTACATAATAATTCTCTCTAAAACTTGAAAATATATGGAAAATAATACACCAAGAGAGATGATCAAAAACCAACGACCTAAGAATGATTATATACTTTCTAGAATCCCTTTAGGTCATGGAAAACAAATCAGAAACCAATAAGGCAATAAAAGGAAAATCTTCCCAAACAGGAAAGTCATAATCTGTTCAAACAGACTGACAATCCGTTCAAATAGATTCATTTAACATGGACAGTTTTTAAACCCAGTTTCCTTAAATAAATAAGAAAACAATATATACATTATCTCTGTAAGTTGAACACGGTTTCTGGACAACCAAATCAGGTCAAGAATTAAATTGCAATAATTTCCATATATACAAAAGTTAAGACAAGATAATCTTTTATAAGAAATTATATATTTATTCTATTAACATATATAGACTAATATGATTTTAGAAAACATTTCTCAACAAAATAGAAAACTACCCATTTCGAAAATACTTCTTTAATTAATTTTGTCAATTTTGTCAAATATGCCAATAAAGGATTTTACAAATATTTTATTATTTTTTTTATAAACTTTTGTATATATATGAGTGTGATATTATTTGTTGGGCCCAAAATGTTCGGCCAAAAAACCCTTTCCTCATTTATCAAATATTCAAAACGGTTCGTTTCGGCATACAGAAGCTCCGAAGGCAGAAGCTGCGAGTCAGAGGCGGTCCGCGCCTCTGACTCCTAAACGAGACATTTAAAGACGGTATTTTTGGAGGGAAATTCGGTTATTTCTTCCCACCATTTCAGGGTTCGCTTGAACTAACTAACTGCTTTACATATTTTGTCCTATAAATATAAGATTGATAGAAGGGAAGCAAGATGGAACTTTGAACTGACTTAAGCATCGGAGCGTCTTTCTTGCAGGTGATCCCGACGAGTCAAAGGCAAACTTCATCACTGGCATAGTGACAGAGCATCGTCCATCGTTGGGTTGAACCTCCACATATAGAAAGAAAAATTGTTTCTTCAACAATTGGCGCCGTCTGTGGGAATCGAAAAACATTTTCGTCCTTCGCCACATCGTCGAATCAAGAGATCAAGAACTCTCTTTTTGCGTCCAAGATCCTCTGCAAACCCAGGAATTATGCCACCAAAAGGCAACGGAGTCTCGGGTCCAGTCACACAGAGCGTCCCTCCGGCGGACGTGGGCGACCAGATCGACAGGATGTGTCGCCTGCTGGAAGCAAGCCAGCAGCGGTCTGACGAAGCAATCAAGACATTGACCGAAGCCCAGGCTAGGCTCGAAGCTGAAATAGCTGAACTGCGCAGATCCGCTGACACCGCACGCAATACCCAATCAACAACAATCTCGACCCTGGTAGACCCGAAGTTCCAATAGACCGCATTGGTTCCCCTCAGCAAAACACGAACCTCGGTAGTGAAAGATCCCAAGGTCTCCCGCCACCCTCTGGGGTCGAAGAACGACGAGCATCACTCCTTGACGCACGTATGCGGACGGAAGCAGACCCCATCGGATCCACTCAGCCAACAGCCGATGTAACGCCCCAACTCCTGGGACCGTTACGGTGTGCCTTGTAAATAGTGCTAAACTCGCTAATCGAGACATTTGGCCAAAATCGTGATCTAAGTATGATTAGCGAGTTAGGGATTAAACATTTTGGTTAAGATATCACGTTTCACTAGAACGTTTAGCATATACATTGGGATCCCGAAAATACAATTAAGAGTTTATTACAGAAAATATTTTCAACAGGCCGTTCTAAGCGGCAAAACAGGGTTCAACCCTAGTTCCACTTTAAACCTCGACCATGGCGGCCGAGCAGCTGCATATGTACACGTCATCACCTAAGCCCTCCAACTCAAGGGTGGTCCAGCTTCCTCTTGCCTTTACCTGCACCACATAGCACCCGTGAGCCGAAGCCCAGCAAGAAAACATAACACTTTTCATAAACATTATCAAATGATTATTATTATAATCACACTGAATATAAAGCTTTCAAACCAATGGGTGCACATCACATGATTCTAGCGGGAGAGTGGCTGTTAAGTAAGCCACCAGCCTCCAAGCTCTGTTTCGTAGCGGGAGAGTGGCTGTTAAGTAAGCCACCAGCCTCCAAGCTCTGTCTTTTAGCGAGAGAGTGGCTGTTAAGTAAGCCGCTAGCCTCCAAGCTCTGTTTTCTAGCAAGAGAGTGGCTGATAGGTAAGCCACTGGCCTTCAAGCTCTGTTTTCTAGCAAGAGAGTGGCTGATAGGTAAGCCACTGGCCTTCAAGCTCTGTTTATTCATCGACCCTCAGGGTCAGTCAGGCATTAATGCTCCTTGAGTCATTCAATGCTAGTAATCGATTAGATCTAATCTCTGTTGGCTTGCGTGATTCACGCTAAGGCCGTTCTGACAAGTAAGTCAGCGCTTCCTGACCTGTGTCCAGTAACACTGCCGAGCCTGACAAATAAGTCACAGCCTCACAGCTGATACTAACACTTTTGTCGATTTTGTATTCGGTCCATACACAAGTAAGCAATGATATCAATATGTATCATATGCCAGTTATCCAAGAATAGGGCATTCAGCATGCTTACTAAATAGTTTCTAGCACAGTCATGATCATGCATAAACTCAGAGACTCAAGCTCTGACCAATCTCATATTCATCGTTCATGGCATGCCCTATCACACATTTCACGTGCATTACATGCATCACACTTAATTATCTAGCATGCCTCAACAACATTCATATGCAAATGGGCAAGATTTGCCAAGCATTCATTATGCTAACAATGTTTACATTTAAACGTCCAACATGCATCATTCATAGCCATGCATGTCATACTCAATAGCCAATCAACATGCATCATAATAGCCATGCATGTCATGCTCAATAATCAACCAACATGCATCCATAATAGCCATGCATGTCACATATACACAGGGTGCAGTTTTCTTACCTTAGATTCGAGCTAGTACCAATATAAGAACGATCCTTGAGAACGATCAACCTTTAAGCCCTTAGCGGTCACCTAATCATAACCAAGTATGAAACACCATCAATAACATGATAATCAAAGGTTTCACACCAATATCTAGCTCCCAAGAGATCAATCCAAACTAATCCAAGTAGTAGGGACACTCCCGAGGCCCATAGCTAAGTTCCCGGGGTCAAAACGAGCAAACGGGGTGAAAACAGGGCAAGGGCTGCGACCCTAGCACCTTGGGCCGCGGCCCCCAGGGTTCTCTGAGGCAAGGGCCGCGGCGCCCAGCAAGCACAAATTCCTGACACCTGCTTCATCGAACTAGGGCCGCGGCGCACAAGAACAGGGTCGCGGCCCCCAACCCTGGGCCATTCCCAAACGCGTTTCAAGCACTCCAAATCCTCCAAAAACATACCCAAACATTCCCAAATCATCAAATAAAAGTTCCCAAGCTTCCCAATACTCCAAAACCCTCAAAACCCAAAGCTCAAACCGACCAAAAACTCAATAATTGACAAAGTCCAATTCTAAGCTTAAAAACTTAAAAACCTTAAAGCTTCAAACTTAGATTACCTTCGATTGGGTTGTTTCTCATCAAATCCTTCGGCTAAGAAGCTTCTAATCCTTCCTAGGATCGCTATGCCTCGACCCTCACTTGATTCCGACTCCCAGAACTCAAGATTCCCTCAAAAAGGCTCAAACGGTAAAACAGACTGTTTTGAGAGAGAACGAGAAGTTTCTAACGTATGTTCTTATCTGTCAAGCTACTTCAAGCTTAAGTAACCTCAAATAAAACCTAGTGCTCGGGGTCCCGAAAACACCCCCGCGGACACTATAGTCAAAACTTCCAGAATTTCACCCGGACCTCAAATATTCCCAATCTATCACCAAATAAACATTTCTATTACCCCAAAATTGACCCCGTTATGACGAAACCGCTAATCCATTATATATGACCGTCTCATGCCGAATAGCTCGAATATATCTCCATAATAATGAAATCTCATTCACATATTACAATATGCACCCAATAGGCCAAATTACCAAAATGCCCTTATCATTTTAAATACTCCCATACGCATGCATTTATCATCATATAATAATATAATTCACATTAACATGCATATGTTCATTTTATAACATATTAAATCAATTATGGCCCTCCCGGCCTCCTAATCAAGGTCCTAAACCTTATTAGGAAATTTGGGGCATTACAGCCGAAATCCGGCCTCAACAAACAACACGTTACACCATGCACGATACACCAACTGAAGACCGTGTTCCCTCGATCCGGTTCTTAGACAGTTGGAAAGAAGATATGATGAGAGAAATGATGCAGAAGTTTTCAGACGGGCGATCCGTTCACGCCACCGAGCATTTGGATCTCGTATCGAGAACCACTAAGAAATCTCCTTTCTCAGAGTGGATTCAGAATGAGCCTAAGCCCCGGGACTTCATCATCCCCTCCCTGCCTGCATTCAATGGAAAGGGAGATCCGCTAAACCATTTATTCCAATTTCAGCAGAAAATGGCATTAGAAGCTAACAACGAAGCTATTCAATGCAAGGTCTTTTCAACGACTTTCTCTGGGCCAGCTTTGTTGTGGTTCCGAAAATTAAAGCCAGGATCTCTCAATAGTTTTAGTGACCTCCGACGGACCTTTTTACAACAATATAGTGCGAACTGAGAGGCACCAAGAACAATGGTTGACCTCTATCGAATTAAGCAGGGGGAGAATGAACACCCGAAAGTGTATTTGCAGCGTTTCATTGACCTTCATCAAAAGCTTGCATGTGGGATCTCTTTTACATGAGAATCTCACCATGACACCACCCTACGACATGGCAGAAGTGCAGATCCGAGCCGAAGGCATCTTCAGGGTCTTGGAATTTCGAGAACGTGCACAAAAGAAGTCTGCGCTCATCTCTACTCCACCAACAAATAACCCTCTGCCACCTACTAAAGATGACAAGAGGAAGCGGAATCAAACAGATCACGCGAAGGAAGGAAAAAGGCCAAGACAGGATCGACAATCATCACGATACCCTTCCTTCGAATACACCGTCCCGCAAGAAGTCATTTATGAAGAAAATAAAGACAGACCTATCTGGCGAGAGCCCTATAAAATCACCACTCCATCTGACAGGAGAGATAAAAGCAGGTACCGCCTCTTCCACAAAGATCACGGTCATACGATCGCTGAATGTCGTAACCTGAACAATCAGATCCAAGCCCTCATGAGGAATGGGAGGCTTACCCAATACATCAAGGAGGCGGGCAGACCCGGCACCTCGCGGCATAATCCCACTTCTGCCCCAGCACCGCAAGCGTCAGATCCCGTGCACGCAGCCTCTGATAGCACTCAGGAGCCTCTTAAGTAGGTCCTTATGATCCACGGGGTCGTGGAACTCACTGAGAACCAATAGCATATCACCAAAATCCATAAGAGGATGGAAGAACGAGTGAAGCGATACAAATCATTAGGCCACACGGTCAATCTCGTCACTTCAGAAGACAGAAGTCATCCAACCTCTGCAATCACCTTCACCGATGATGACCTGAAGGGCGTACACCTACCACATGATGATCCACTCGTCATTTCCCTACAGGTTGATCATTGCCAGCTGGGCAGAGTTCTAATCGACGGGGGCAGTGGGGTCGACATCCTCTTCTGGGAAGCCTTCCAGAAAATGGGGCTAGAGGAGAATTAGATCCGACCCCCCACCACGCCCATTTTGGGATTCAACAGCCAAAGAGTATATCCAAAAGGCATCGTTCAATTAACTGTGGTGGCCGCAGAACGCACCCTGCCAGTAGATTTTCTCATTATAGACTCCGCCACAAGCTATAACGCCATCATGGGGAGAAATTGGATCCACCAGATGCAGGGGGTAGTCTCAACCCTACATCAAGTGATGCGGTGTCAATCACTCAACGGGCGCTACACCGTCGACATCAAGGGCTGCCAGAAGTAGGCCAAAAAGTGCTTCCTCACCTTGAAAGAAATAAATAGTTCTGGCGTTGCCTCCCATAACAACTCCCTTGACAAATAGCAATTACAGTAGGACCTACCAGCATGCCTCAAAGGGATTGATCTAGAGGAAGACCGAGAAAAACCCCTAGTTACACTAGATACCTTAGAACAAATATGTCTGGATGACGGTGACCCATCTAAAACAGTGCTGGTAAGCACCAAGCTCTCTGAAGAAGAAAGACAGACCCTCATACAATTCCTCAAAGCTAGAATGGGAACTTTCGCATGGTCTCCGCACGACATACCCGGAATAGACCTCTCCGTCATGAACCACAACCTAAATATTTCAAATAGCTTCCCACCTGTCAAGTAGAAGCAGAGGAGGTGCAACGACTCTTGAGCACAGGGGCAATTGAAGAATGCTTATATCCCAGTTGGCTTGCCAACCCCGTCGTGGTCCCAAAGAAGAATGTAAAAAAGAGAGTATGTATAGACTACAAAAACTTAAACAGAGCATGTCCCAAGGATAACTACCCTTTACCAAAAATCGATCAGATGATAGACGCCACGGCAGGGTACGAAAGAATGAGTTTTCTCGACGCTTATTCCGGATACAATCAGATCCCCATGAAATCAGAAGATCGGATTCACACGGCTTTCATAATAGAAGGTGGTTTATATTGCTACAAAGTTATGCTCTTCAGTCTAAAGAATGCAGGCGCGACGTACCAAAGGCTGATGCACAAGCTATTTTCCTCATTGCTTGGGAGAAACATGGATGTTTATATCGATGACATGGTCATTAAATCCAAACAAAGCTCTTCACATATAGACGATTTGACCGAGGGCTTCGACATCCTTGATACTTATAAAATGAAATTAAACCCCTCTAAATGCGTCTTTGGGGTGTCCTCTGGACAGTTCGTAGGATACGTCGTCAGTTAGAGGGGCATCGAGGCGAACCCAACACAGATTGCGTCCCTCTCAGAAGTCAAAGAGCCCCGAACCATCCGAGACATACAAGCTCTGACGGGCAAAGTAGTGGCATTAAGTCGATTCATATCACGAATGTCTGATCGTTGCCAGCCCTTCTTGCAGTGCATAAAGAAATCCACCAACACCACCTGGGGACCAGAACAAAGAAAAGCATTGGAAGAATTGAAAGCTTATTTGAGCTCCCCTCCCATATTGAGCTCCCCTATAGCTAATGAAGATTTATTCTTGTATCTGTCTATCTCCCAATTCGCTGTGAGTTCCGTTCTCTTCCGAGAAGAAGTTAATCGTCAGAGGCCAGTGTTCTACTACAACAAGATGCTCCTGGACATTGAAACTCATTACAGTATGATGGAAAAATTGGTACTCGCACTCCTTACGGCAAAGAAAAAGTTACGAAAATATTTTGAAAGCCACACCATCATTGTATATACGGACTATCCATTAAAGCAAGTATTGAGTAAACCCGACCTCTTTGGAAGGTTAACTAAATGGGCGATTGAGCTAGGGACGTATGATATTCAGTTCTCGCCACGAAAAGCAAAAAAAGGACAGGTACTAGCTGACTTCCTGGTTGAAATTCAATCGTTCACCCCCGGCACTCTGCCAGAGTTGTTAGAGTCAGAAGATCAATGGGTGTGGACGATGCATACTGATGGAGCATCCAATTCCCAAGGGGCTGGTATTGGCATCGTATTAGAGGCTCCCTCGGGCCTCAAAATCAAGGAAGCCATTCGTTTAGAGCAATCCACGACGAATAATGAAGCAAAATATGAGGCATTAATCTATGGTTTAGAACTAGCACGAGACATGGGCATCCAGCATCTGAATGTCAAAGGAGACTCGCAGCTTATGATAGAGCAAGTGGCTGGAAATTTCGATACTAAAGCACCCCATCTGGCTAGCCTTCTACAGAAGGTAACTGACTTGCGGTCATATTTTCACCACTTCGAACTCATACAAGTACCTAGGGATCAAAATTAGAAGGCCGATGCCCTTGCCAAATTAGCCTCTGCAGGAAGTTGCACACGCCAGTCCTCCATATCTATAAGCCGATCAAGCAAAGACATGGAAGTCTACTCAACCTCATCCGAACCAGAGTGCTGGATGGACCCAATCATTCGATACTTGTCCACCTCCGAACTCCCACCTAATCCAAACGACGCAAAGCTTCTGCGCCTTTGGGCACAATGTTATTCCATAATCAATGGAACATTATACCGCAAGTCCTTCAACGACCCTTATCTATGATGTTTGCGTCCATCAGAAGCTAAAAAATTGCTAGAAGAGAAACATGAGGGGGTATGCGGAAATCACACGGGGGGACGGAGTTTGGCATATAAGGCACTTACATCAGGGTATTATTGGCCATACATGATGACAGAAGCGTGTGACTATGCCAAAAAATGTGACAAGTGCCAACGATATGCACCCACCATCCATCAGCCTGCTCAAACTTTACACTCCATCGTTGCACCGTGGCCTTTCGCAAAATGGGGTATGGATGTGGTAGGCGAACTACCGAAGGCTGCTGGAGGAAGATGGTATGCTCTGGTAGCCACTGATTACTTCACGAAATGGGTTGTGGCAGAGGCATACGTCACAGTCAGCAAAACAGACACTATGTCCTTCATTTGGAAGCATATCATATGTCAATTTGGGATACCATGGGAGATAGTCGTGGACAATGGAACCCCGTTCCAAAACGCGAAGGTACAAGAACTATGTGACACATACAAGATCAAGCTGAGCTTTGCCTCTGTCACTTACCCACAAGGCAACGATCAAGCAGAAGCTTCCAACAAAGTTATCTTTGCCAACATTAAGAAGAACTTAGAAGATAAAAAAGGAGCAAGGGCAGAAGAATTACCAAAAGTGTTATGGGCATATAGGACAACAAAAAGATCTTCTACGGGAGAATCTCCCTACACCATGGTATATGGAACAGAGGCCATCATCCCAACAGAAGTGGGCTTACCTACACTTCGAACAGAGATCGCGTCTGATCAAACAACAAACAACAAACAACATTCAACTACTGCACAACCTAGACCTTCTGGAAGAAGTACGTACGGTGGCACAATTACGACTAGAAAATTATCAAAAGGCTGCAGAACGCCACTACAACAAAAGAGTCCACTCACGCACATTTCGGGAAGGTGATTGGGTTTTGCGCAAGGTCACAGGCAACAAGAAGAAGCTAGAACCTAATTGGGAAGGGCCTTTCGAAATCATAAAAGTACTAGGCAGAGGGTCTTACACCCTAAAGAATGTACGTAGTGGAAAAATTGTACCCCGTACTTGGAATTCAATGTCTTTGAAACAATATTATTGTTAATAGTTCTACTGTGCAGTTCAAAAGTAATACAACAACTTTCCATTTTTTCACATTATTTTAAATTTCTCTTGTACCTTCAATTTCTTAGCATTATTCTCCATCATATCGCACTAAGCCAGACACGAGACAATTAACATTTCACTCAAAAGATCTTCTCAAATATATTCCCACCTACCCTTGTTCAAAAAACAACATTATTCACATGCACTCAAAAACCACCTACCACAGTGGCTATAAATAAATAATTATCTGAATGCTTGTAGTTATCAACCTCCCCTAGCAATACACTGTATGTCTTTGGTCTCAATACATACGTTACCCACACCTACACTCCAATAAATAAAGAGCAATAATAATGCACGGAGAGGTGCTGCATCACACCCCGCACATTGGCACCAGGCTGAATCTCAACGGATCGTGGCAGCAAGGCCACTACACGCAATCTGCGTACACGATCCTACCGCCTCTGCCGTTTCACTGGATATTGTGCCGCATTCTAATCTGACTTGACTAAGCTTACAGGGAGCTATGGCCAGCCATTTCGCAGTCTAATCTGTCCTGACTATGCTGTTCTGGCCGTCCAACGGAGGTGCACTGCAAACCCTACCCTCTTACCCTCATAAGAGGAGCACCTCCTGCTGTTTACTCTGCCCTGACTATCACAGCAGAACCATCAGCTGTCACACTTCAGATTCCTCACCAGTACACGCTAACTGGTTTGGCAATCCAAGGCTGGGAGGAACTTTTCCCGCAGTCGCACCCATATCCTACACAATGGGTGCCTATGACAGAATACAAGACAGCCCAAACAAGCCATCATTATACTACACGGTATGGGTGCATTGGAAAGATATCTGCCCTTGCAATCTTGACCACTTTGCCTCTGCCTCGACGACTAACTCTACGCTTCGTTCCCCGCGGTCGGCCTGAATTACATTAACCCCTCAGGCCATATGGGAAAGTATCGGCCACATTCTTTCATACAACACCAGAGGCTGAACTCGCTCCGATCAGACCGCTACACAACTCCCTATGCGTAAGAAAGTCTACCACTCAACAATAAGGACAACGCCTCAGGAGTACAATACTCTTATCACTATAACTTAAATGGGAAGATGCTAAGCGCGGGAACACATGTTTGCTCAATTCCTTTCTTAATAAACAAAAATTAATATTTGTACTGTGCACAATCAGAAGGCCACGTGTACTCAAAAATGGCAATAAATCAGAAGTTGTTATTTATAAATTATGTTACATTATCTGATTCCATAATTAATCTATTCTCTATATAAAAATATTCTCTTGCTCATGTTTAGTCCCATTCAATACGATGCATGTACTCTGCCATCGCACTCTCTAGCTTCAGATGGCCTGACCCATAACGTTCACACGATATGCAGTACGGGATGCCACTTCTGATAAGTTCTTCCATCGCCCACATTGAGTAAAGCCATTGTGGGTTATCAAAGATTCTCCTCAAAAAGGGAACCTTCGTCCACTCACGATGCTCACCTGCAACAACAATCTTATCAGCTCCAACCCATCACCAAAACACCAAGACAGATCATTCACACAACACTTAACTAGGCATTCTCTCCCACCATCTGTATGATCTTTCACTGTATCTCGCACGCAATGGCCTGAAGGGTCTATGAAGCTTCTGATCCGAATAAACCATACGACTTTCACCTATCATCACGCCTTCAATTAAGTTCTAAACGTAAACGAACACATCCAATAAACACACCAAGACAGCCAACATGAAACAAAGCGCAATTTGTATTGATAATTTGCTCAATTACAATTGTCTACATACTAGCGGCCAAAAAAGACCAAAAAATGCATATACAAAAATTAATACAAAGTAAAACATAACAGAATTTAACAAAATGATATTGTGTTGTTCATTCTACGACACCTCTTTCACCATCTGGCTTGGCCTCTGTAACAGGTACGGATTTTGCTGCCTTCTGTTCAGAAGCCTCATTAACAACACCATCTTCAACGGCTTCCCCGTTTGCCTTATACATCGATCCCAGCGCGTCGCCCCTCAACTTCAATTTCTCAAGGTGACACGCCGGATAGGAAATTTGCAGATCCCCAAGTTCATTCAAATACTTGTTGACATCATACTCTCCTATTTTCACATCGACGCTTTTACAATACATCTCGAGTTTTGCCCATTTCTCCTCTGGGGTCTGCTTCTTATTGCGTAATGCCAAATCCAGATACTTCGCAGTATCTACCTCAGCAACCCTCACAAGTTTGCGTTCGGTGATCTCACGATCTCGAATGCGCTTCCTTGTGGTTTCAATCGTCACCTCTGCTGCCCTCTGCAAAAATAAAAACATTATGAAATCAACACTCATGCCTTATGGACACATTAATTTTTCCATTACATTAATGACTAAAGAAGAGTCGCATACCTCAGCCATCTCCTCCAACTGCTTCTTGTCTTCGTTCACCGCCTCTTCTGCTTCCTTCAACTTCTTCCCTAGAAGAAGTTCAGTCTCCAGCTTCTGCTTCTTGGCATCCGTCGCGTTAGCCTCAAGATCATTTGACTTTCGTTGCAGTTCTTTTTTCTCTTTTTCTAAGATCTCTTTAACAGTCTGCAACGACACTATATCCTCCTCAAGGTCGTTCATCATACTGCTAAGCTTCTCCATACGGGTTTCATGCTGTACGCAGATTTGATTTTTCTTCATCCACTTATTGGTCATACCCACCAAGTCAGCTTTTAGTTTGTCTCGCTCTACTTCGAGTCCGACAGTTCCTACCAATTTCTCCTCTGTGGCGGTCACCTTATTTTTAGCCTCTGCCAGCTCTACCTCTAACTTCTTGATGGCCTCCACGAGCACATCCCGATTTGCTTCGGCCATCATTCTCCCCGTCCGCTCTTATTCTAATTTCACCATCTGCTCCGCCAGTTTAGAGTCGTTCTGTATAGCTGCCGCATATTCTCGCCTTGCAGCAGAAGCGCATACATAGCTCTGTGACATATAAATTACACTCGTTAAAAATAACATTATACACATATCACGAGATATAAGAAGGGCCTAATTTTTTAACCAACTTACCATCCAAATGTGGTCTGATACTTGCTGTAGCAGATCACCTTGCCCACTCAACGATCCAATTGCTTCTGTAGGTAGATGGGGTTTGCTTATACGTAGCATTTCCTCCATCACTTCTGTAGACGCAGAAGGACCGTACTTTGAAACTACTCCTGCTCTTTCACTTGCTTCTCCCCCTGCTAATGCAGCAGTAGAAGCAACGGGGGCAGCCGGATTCCCACCTTCTGCTAACGTCGACATCGTAACACTATCAGACGCCAACACAATTGTTCCCACTCCAAAAGAATACGTCTTGGAAGGGTGTACATGTAAGCTATCATCTTCACCCAAATCACTTGGAAGGTACACCGGCGTCTGCACGACAGAAGACGTTAGCTACTCCAAGAAAGTACTAGTGCCCTTCAGAGACACAACAATTACATCTCCTAGATGAGACTCAGAAGCAGCAGGTGGTAACAAGGAAACGTCAACATTGAGAGTGTCAACACCTGTTACTTCGGCAGCCCCTGACTCCTGACATCTAGGGGTAGTTTCAGAAACGGCGGTCATGATCGGCTCAATAGGCAGAGGAGGGGTGTTCGTGGACTCGAAACCCCCTCCGAAAGCATCCTCCAGAAGCCTGTTCTTACAAGAGGCAGAAGAAGGACGTCTCCCCTCTGAGCCACGCTTACGGCCAGTGTCAGACCCTTCAGCCAAAGCAGAAGCAGAGGGTAAGGCCTCTAACGTCTTCGTACAAACAACAGGAGACTTCAACTCAATTGGTGAGCCACCCTGCACTCCATCTCCAGTCAACACTTCTGGTGATTTAGACGGAGAAGAAGAAGCGTCCGCTACACGAGCCACCCCTTCTGAGCCTGCCTCCAAGGAAGACCCAGTTACATGCGAGGTAGAAAACGCCCCAAGTAAAGATCCAGCGGGGGCAGAGCCTCGTGGATTCTTGCACAACATTAGAGCCTGGCCTGTTGGTAGCTTTCCTGGGGCAAGTTTGGGGATTGCAAGGGGAGATCCTTGAGCAGTGGAGACAGAACCCTTTGGGATCCGAAGCTTGGACGAAATGCACTTCCCATCGTCCGAATCCTCACCAGAGGATTCCTCACGCTCCTTTCTTTTTCCTAAGGCGTCTGTAGGCAAAGGCACTTGTTGAAGAGGCTGAATCTGGAGAGTGTCAGAAGGCGTGGACGATCGCCCTTGAATACGGGAAGATCTGCGCGATAAGCCGGACTTATCAGGGGACGACTCTGCAGTAGGAGCTAGACCAAAACCCTCTTTCTTTTTACTTTCTGGGACCCCTTGACGTTTGGCACATGCAGCGTAAGTCTCAGAACACGCCCTTTCACACTCGGTCTTCGACAGAGACAGAGTTGAAGAAGTAGGAGGAGATTTCTTCATAAAAGTTCCCAGCTGCTTCGCACATGCTGTTGTAATCTTGCTAAGAGTCATGTCACCCTTCTGCGATCTAACTCGCACGGTGCCAGGATCGACTCGATCCACAAAGCAAAGCCAAGTCATAATCTGTATGCAGTAAGGATTCAACACACCCCTGATACTGATGGCATTCTCCTTAGACTCGTGCAGAAGCCCCTTCTCTGTCAGCATGCTCTGCCGTTCAAGACTCATGTTAACCTGAGGCCAAGAAAAATCTGATGCAAAGAAGCAAAACAGTAGTACATAGAGTTAAACTAACAGATAATCATCCAGATATGATTGATTCACATTGAAACTAATAAAGAATAGAATGAAAGATGTAACTCACCTTTTATAAACACCCTGGCCAAAGGAAAAATTTCTTGAGGCAGGTATTCATGATACCACGCTCCTCCAACAGCAAAGAAGTATTTATCCCAATTTCGGTGAGAGCTATCAAAATCGGTGAAGATTGTCCGATCCTTTTTGGGAGAGAGGTAGAAGGTTTTCCAAGGTTTTCCCTCTATCGCCTTGTTCGTGGACTTGGTAAAGCACGCGTAAATGTCGTCTGATTGAATGTTGACATTCCTGAGGCTCCCTATCATCTGAGCTTCGACTATTGACTGAATAGCATTTGGGAGAAATTGAGAAATATGAGCTCCAGAGTTTGAAATTATCTGAACTAGCAGAGCAGGAAGAGGGAAGCGGAGCCATTCGATATGTCTCAGACTCATGACGATTTTGGAGGGCTTGACTACGTCCTTGAATCGCCATTCTCGAAGCTCAGCATCCGAAAGCATCCTCACCGTGACATTGTCAGGAATGTCGAACGATTTGCGCATGCGTTCATACGCATTCTTGTATCCTTCATGATCCAAAGGCTCGGGAGATGAACGAGAAGACATGATTACACAAGTTGAGATGATTGTCGAAGGATTGAACAGAGGGAAATCTCTAGGGTTTCTTCAGAGCTTTTTTCTGGAAGTTGGAATAAAGTTTGGAAATTTGAATGAAAATTATTTTGAAATAAAACTATTTAAATGAAAGGTAAAATTTTGAACCAAACGCTTCATTCGGTAACTGTGTTTGCATTAAGTGTAGCTTGTCAGGCAATCAAATGATCATGCACCTACGAATTACCTCGATTTGCGGAGAATGACGGCTTTAGGCAAAATTTTTGGCATTGAAGAGTCATCCCAAGATTCGAATAGATTAGCACACCTCGCCTGTTCGAAGCTTGGGCCAGGGGGCATCTGTTGGGCCCCAAAACCCTTTCCTCATTTATCAAATATTCAAAACGGTTCGTTTCGGCATACAGAAGCTCCGAAGGCAGAAGCTGCGAGTCAGAGGCGGTCCGCGCCTCTGACTCCTAAACGAGACATTTAAAGACGGTATTTTTGGAGGGAAATTCGGTTATTTCTTCCCACCATTTCAGGGTTCGCTTGAACTAACTAACTGCTTTACATATCTTGTCCTATAAATATAAGATTGATAGAAGGGAAGCAAGATGGAACTTTGAACTGACTTAAACATCGGAGTGTCTTTCTTGCAGGTGATCCCGACGAGTCAAAGGCAAACTTCATCACCGGCATAGTGACAGAGCATCGTCCATCGTTGGGTTGAACCTCTAGATATAGAAAGACAAATTGTTGCTTCAACATTATATTTAATTATTTTATTTCTTAAAATGAATAAAATATTTTTTTAAAATATAATATTTAAATGATGTAGAGAAAAAATAGAGAAGCCGATGTATGGTATAATGTAAAAGTTTGAGGTAAATTATAAAAAAAATATGTTTTGGTGATGTATTTTATAATACACTTTCTCTATAATATTTAGCTAAAATTCACAAAAACATCTTCCATCAGCTCCTTTATACATATATTTATAATAGCTATGCACAAACTCCAATTAATCCATATCTACATTTATATAACATTTACATATCCTTTATATAATATTTTAATATTATTATTTTTCTTTATAAGCTCCCATTTAGTATATATATTTATTATTTATTTTTTCTTTTTCAATTATTTTATTTTACTTTAATTAATAAAATATGTTTAAAGATATAATATTTAAATGATGTATAGAAATATATAGAGAAGCTGATGTATGGTATAATGTAAAACTTAGAGGTAAAATAGAAAAATGTGTGTTTTTGAGATGCATTTTAAATAATGAAGTAGAGTATCCATTGAGAGTGCTCGTATATAAAGTTGAGCTTAAAGGAGGTGGAGGTGAGGTATATCATCTTGTATGAATTTTTTTTTATTATTTTTTGCTTTCTCAATTTTTTTGATGTGTTAAATTGTTAATTTATATTTATCTAATAAAAATATAGTTGACACAAATGTAACTTGCTAACTAAAGGTTATGTTTCCTTTATTTCAGTTATTATATTAATTATTAATTAATATTAATAATGGTAATAATAAGTATTAAAACAAAACTCTATCACTGTTACAAAACCCTAGAAATCAATTTCATTTATAAATCCATAAAAGAGTACAGTTACAAAACATAATGATGATAGTAGACTAAAGAAATCAGTTACATTGTCACGATACTATCACTTTCTATATTATTTAATAATGATAAAAAAATTAATTAAAACAAAAATATGTAACTGTTGGCTCTTGTATTGTACTCCTATATTAGTCTTTTTTTTGTTTGATAAAATATTCTTACATTAGTTTTTCTCACGTCAGAGACTCTTTAATTCCATGACTCCATATCAACTACACTAAACATCTCCATATATAACAGATTAAAATTCACATCTTATTTAAGGGCATATCAAATTATAAAATATACATGTGACTGTTCGAGCAAGCATCCTAGGTGGGGTACTTACAACACGAAATCAGAGTTGCAGGTTACTCAAATATAATATATCTAAGTATCTTTCTACAATTTTTCATTTTCGATGGTAGTCAAAGTTGGTGGTTCTTGGAACAATGGTATTTGGTATATAACTTTTATCTCTCTCAAAATATATGTAATATATTATATAATGAGAGTTTGAGGTTTGGAGTTTAAATTAATTTGCCTTTCTTCGGGTGAAATTTTTAATTTCTTAAGAGATTCAGTAGTACTTTTATATGGGGGCTTTTAACAATTGTGGATTTCGCTGAAACAAAATTATTATTATTATTATTATTATTATTATTATTATTATTATTATTATCTTTCATATAATTTGTTATTATTTGAATTTAGATTATTTAGAAAGATTGGTGTGAACTTTTGTATTATAGGTAATCAATCAAACACTATTTTTAAGTAATATTCTTGTAAAGTTAATAATATTTTTTTTAATCTTATAACTTATGGAGAGTATGACTAAGAGAGAGATTAATATGATATATAACAATATAAACAATAACAAAAATATCCAATTATGAACTACATTCAATAATTTGTAATTCCTCACAAATAGGCAAGCAGTTTTATTTTTTAAATAAATCAATTTTAAAAGGGATTGAAATATTTAATTAAATTCTGTGAAATTAATATCTATATCAATAGGAAACAAAATACTATAATAATTGACACAAAAAATACATAGTGATGGTGAATTGCTTAAAAAAGTTTAAAATGTAAGTAGTTATTTTTGTATTTTTAATTGATCTATAATTCATGCTTAATTTGTATAGAAACCTCCATTGTCATGTTATAGGCCTGTAATGACGCACTAATCTAGACTTTTGGACCATTAATGAAACTATACATACAAATTCTTACTAAAACTTACATTTGCGAAAATACCATAATTTTATTAGAAACTTGTGGAAACAAAAGTTACTTTCATAAAATAAGTAGGATATGAGTACCCATTGTCTTTAAAACAAAACATAACTTAATGTAAAAAGGAGTTACATAGAAAGTGCGGAAAATACATGTAAAACCATAAAAAGTAAAACAAGGCTACATCCTCGAGAAATCGAACTCTCGACTCCTTGCCTCCATTCACCATCGATACACATTCTCTAAGCGTCCACGAATCTTACCGCCTCTAAAGCTATTTTCATGCACATAAAACAAAAAGGAATGAGCCTAATGCCTAGCAAGGAAAATCTAACACATAGTCATAAACATAAAATTTCGTAATAAGCATAAAGACATATCATAACACTTATTATAATGGCCATTATTACTTGGGGTCCCATAGACTAAACAAGTCATATGCCCATGAGATTAGTGGGGTCCTACTAGCTAAGTAGGTCATATGCCCATAATCTATTTGGGGTCTTATTAGTCAAATGGGTCATATGCCCAAGCCTACAAACATACATATCATAACACTTATCATAACATATTTCATAACGTAAAACATAAGATAACATAAACATGTAACATATAGATTCTATCCTATTTTCCTTACCAAAGCTACCGGGATATGTGGACAGCGTTAGGACTTTGGAACACTCCTAATAACCATTATGAGAAAGAATGAGTCTAATGAAGAAAAAGAGATGAAAAGGAATGGGAAGACTAAACCATTGAAAACACATGCTTACCAAAACTTATGTGCTCAAGAACTTAGATTTCCTAACCAAAATAAAGATTAAGGTTAGAGGCTGAGTAGAAGATTATGAGAACTTAAATGAACAAATACATAATTGAACTAGAGTTTTGGGTTACCTTGAAGACTTGTAATACCAATCTATGCCTCAAACCGAAATACTCTAAAACCTTACTTCCCAAAGTGTTTGATAAGCTTAAGATGATTAAGCTTATGATTTCCCCACCCAAGTGTTTAACTCTCACACTCTCCTAGCACTTGCAGCTTCTGAACTTAGAGTAAAAGGTGAATAATGGCTGGGTACTAGGTCCTATTTATAGAGTTTGGGAATGAAGGAATCTTAATTTTACTTGAATAAAAACAATAGCTTTTTAGGTGAAAATAATTTGAATAATCGTTCAGCAGAGGCTGAAGACTCGTTCAAAAGATGCTGGATTTATGAAGAAGTTGAATGGCTGAAAGGAAAAAGAATTCAAAAACATTTGAGTCATGCTGAAGGAGGCGATATATCGCCCCCTGTAGGCGATATATCGCCTGGGCCAGTATGCCCGAGGCGACCGTGCATCGTTTCGTGTTTTCCGTATCTACGTGCTGCGATATATCGCCCCTTATAGCTACGATATATCGGCACACGCTGAATATTTAAACACGAAATTACACATTTTTAGCTAAGTTTGAATGGAGTAAACAACCTTGACTAAACCCTCAATGTATTCAAAGCTGCTGACTGACCCTATTGCATTCAAACTTTACTCCTTATTAAATTAAATCCTCAAAATACTTAATCCTTAATCACCCATTCATAACATGTGCTTAAAATCCTATTGGTCCTCATCTAAACCTTATAGTATAACAAATATTATCCTTAATATTAGTCATATAATCAAACCTTAGGTTAAACTTAGAAAATCTATAAGTACTACTATGAGTGTCCAAATCATTCCCAGTCTGAACCAAAAATCCACAGTTACAAAGATAACACTATACATACTATAATACTACTATCTAACTAGCTAAGTAAAGTTCTTGGACTCTACATGACCCTCTTTTCAATGTCTTCATGGTTAATTCTCATATGTCTAATTTTTATTTAAATTATTAAAAAAAAACACCATATAAAATATAGTTATAATTTCCTACTAGGTTTTAAAGTAAGCCATAATTTTTTTTATCAAAATAAAAAAACAATAATTAAAGCTTACTTTGTAATTTTTATGATTAAAAAAATAAAGAAAAAACATTAACAATCATAATAATGACAAATTAAAATTCTCATATTAATAACTAAAACATACGGTAAAAAAAATTATACACATTTCATTAAAAAAAAGTTGTATATAATAGTTATCTAAACGGAGAAAACAAGTCAAGGTTTTTACTAATATTATGCTATTCACTATAAGCAAAAGTATAAATTTTGTTAAACGGGTCCAAAATTAAAAAAAAATATTCTAAATGATCGGGCCATGCACGATTTTATTTTCTAATAATATAAATATTTATATATATATATATATATATATAACGAGAAAGAGAAGTAATGGTGCAAAATAGATTGTAAACTTTCATTAATAAGTTTGAAGAAATCAGAATGAATCTTTACTCAATTCTTACCCAGTTTGTCTTATATTATTTATAATAATATAATATAATTTATATTAAATAAATGTGACAAAATGAGTTTGTCACAGTTACAAATAAGTGTGACAAATGTATATGTCTAAATTTGTAATATATTTTTTAAAGTTACACATCTTATAAAATTAGTAACCAGTTGTAACTTCCAAAATATTACATATTAATCAAATCAGTAATCATTTGTAACCTCCAAAAGATCTCCTATTAATCAATTTGTTATCCCTGTTTCCTGCCGTGGGCCCAGGACCGCGTTCTAGGCCCACGAGCCGGCCCATTGAGGGTGGGCCCAGCCCAGGCCCGTTTGGCAAGGAGTATAATGGATATCGACAGCCAAATTCTGGGCGAGGCCCGAAAGGTGTTCGAGGAGTATTGTCCGAGACGGTCACCCGGGAGACGGTACGACTGGTGGGGGTAACAGTCGGGGATCGACGTGAACGGTCCCGAAGCCTAGTAAACGATCCGGGCTCCTGGTAGATGGTCTGGGCCCATGGTAAACGGTACGGGACCTCGACGAATGGAGAGGGACTTGGGTAAACGAACCCGAGTCGGGTCCTCAAGGTTGGCAGGATAAAGCATCCGTGACCTTGACTTCGCCCCATGAAGCGTGGGAGTTGTCCCCACGTTTCACCTGCAGAAAAGGCCACCTCGAGATTGTACGCCGCTGGTTTAGGCTTGTGCTGCCACTACTCTGAACTAATCTTGTCCCCTGAATCTGCCTCGGAACTCAAGATGCCCAGACCAAAGCTCCAATTTGTCGGATGATAGATATGGTTTGCGCTGGCCCAATGGGCTCAAGTTAATGTTTTTCTTTTATGTTTTAAATCCTCTGTATTGGGCTTCCGATAGAGAAGCCAGTAGTATTTATACCTTTATTGGGCCCGGGTCAGCCCGACCCACGCCTAGTGCGCCTGTGAACCTATAAATACATGTAACAAAGCACTTAAGATGGGACCTCTCTTTAGCGTGTATACAATTACTCTGCTGAAACTGAGAGAAAACTCCATTGTTATAGATTCTCTAAGTTCTAATACAACTGTCTCGTGGACTAAGGCTCATTAACGCCCCAACCACATAAAAATTGTAACGCCCTGGTTACCCCAGAACCGTTACGGTGAATGGTGAATCGGAAATTTGACGCGCTACCCGAATCCTTTGGTTAAAAACGTGTGCTAAGTGTTATTAACAGGCTAAGGTGAAAAATCAATAAAAAGGAAATGATATATTTTATTATATACATAAAACTGTTCATGGGCCCACAAGAACATTTACAAGTTATTTATAACTCAAAATGGTCATTACTGTTTCAAAATTACAAATCCACCGACCGAAGCGGCAAAAATAGGGTAATCCCCCTAGTTCCTCTGAGAACTCCTTGGCCGTGGTGATCAAGCAGCCGCATATGTACACATCACCACCTAAGCTCTCTACTCAGGGTTGGGTGAGCTTTTCTTTCCCTTTACCTGCACCACATAGCACCCATGAGCCAAAGCCCAGCAAGAAAACACAGTATTGAATATAAACATTATCAAATGATTATCATTATAATCACACAGAGTTTATAGCTCTTAAACAGATGAGTGAATATCACTTGAGGTTCTAGAAAACCATACTGAGTGACTGACAAGCAAGTCACTAATTTAAACAGAAGAGTGGCTGCTAGGTAAGCCACTAGCCTTGAACAGATGAGAGACTGATAGGTAAGTCTCTAACTTAACAGATGAGTGACTGATGGGTAAGTCACGCAAGTGCTTATAGTATTCGTCGAACTTGAGGTCGGTCCGGCATTAATGCTCTTTGAGTCATCCAATGCAGATGTTGATTAGATCTAATCTTTATTGGCTTGCGTTAAGCACGCTAAGGCCGTCCTGACTTATGAGTCAGCACTATGTGACCAGTGCCCAGTACCACTGCCGAACCTGACTAATGAGTCACCACTTCACAGTTGATACCGACACCTTTGCCAAATTTGACTAATGAGTCAGTACCATGCACAAGTGAGTAAGATTTACTAAGCATTCGATAATCAATCCATTCCCACATTTACACAATCAACATGCCTCAAGAATAATCATGCATGTCACATATAGGGTGCAGTTTTCTTACCTCTGATTCAAGCTATAATGAATAGATGAACGACCCTTGAGAACGGTCTAGCTTTTAGTCCTTTAGCGGTCACCTAATCATAACCAAATAAAGGATACCATCAATAAAATGATAATAAAGGGTTCCCAAACCAAGATCTAGCCTCCGGCACATCAATCCCCACTAATCTGGGTAGTAGGAACGATCTCGAGGCCTAAAACCATGTTCCCGGGGCCAAAAGACTCAAACGGGCTCAACCCTGCTCAAGGGCTGTGGCCCTGGCACCTTGGGCCGTGGCCCCCAGCCACCATTAAAGCAAGGGCTGCGGTGCCCAACATCAAGGGCCACAGCGCCCAGCAAGCACAAATCCTCCCACCTGCTTCTTCGAGCTAGGGCCGCGGTACCCCAAGAACAGGGCCGCGATGCCCAATCCAGAACACGCCCAAACTGGTTCTCCAACATTCCAAAGCCTCCAAAATCATGCCTAAACATTACAAAATCATCAAATCAAAGTTCCCAAGCTTCCCATTGCTCCAAAACCATCAAAACCCAAGGTTCAATCAAACCAAAGACTCAACAATTCACAAAAACCAATTCTAAGCTTAGAAACTCTAAAAACTCAAAACTTTAAACTTAGATTGCCTTCGATTGGGTTGTTTCTCGTCAAATCCTTCGGTCAAGAAGCTTCTAATCTTTCCTAGGATCGCTATGCCTCGATCCTCGCTTGATTCCGACTCCTAGAACTCAAGATATCTTCGAAAACGCTTCGAATGGTGAAAATGAACTAACGGGGAAGAACGAGAGGTTTTCTAACGTACGTTCTATCTGACAAGCTACTTCAAGCTTGAGTAACCTCAAATAAAACCTAGTGCTCGGGGTCCCAAAAACACTCACGGGGATATTATAGTCAAAACTTCCAGAATTTCACCCTGATCTCAATAACTCCCAATTTATCATCAAATAAACATTATTACTACCCAATAATTGACCCCGTTATGACAAAACCGCTAATCCACTAAATAGGACCGTCTCATGCCGAATAGCTCAAATATATCTCCATAATAATGGAATCTCATTCACAAATCACATTATGCACCCAAACACACAAATTTGCCCTCAATGGGCCAAATTATCAAAACATCATAATATGTAAATGTGGACCCACATGCATGCATATAACATCATATTATAATATAATTCACATAAACATGCATATATTCATTTAATGGCATAATTAAATAGTTATGGCCCTACCGACCTACTAATCCAGCCACTAAACCGCATTAGGGATTCGGGGCATTACAAAAATCTTGCTTATAACTTCTAAACCCTTTCTATTTAATCTCTCTTATCTATTATTATTGTAGTTTCTGAAAAACTCGGTAAACATTTTGGTGCTTTCATTGAGAGCCTGAGAAAGCTAGCGTTGACATCAAACCTCTACAACTATGGTGAATACAAGACATACCACTTTCGACCCTACTAACCTAGAACAGGGCAATGGAGAGCCACTGCCCACCCAACCTCTTCCTCAAAGTCCATCAGAAGACACTCCTCATCGGATGTCCCAGCCTGACGAGTCGCAGAATTACGAAGGTGGGACGGAGTACGAGGAGGACTATTACGAGGAAGAGGAGGGGAATGAGGGGGAGTACCACGATGAAGTTGAGGATCCCGAGATCCCAGGAGGAGTGGACCCCAACTAGGAGGATCTGGAAGTGACTAGACTGAGGCAGCAAGTCCTGGACCAGGAAGCCAGGATTGCTAAACAAGCGGAGGCATCTCGGTGGATGCAAGAGTCCCTCCAAGCCTTACAGGCTTTCATAGTCGCGCAGGGTCCGACAACCAATCCCCCAGCTGGCCCGCCTCCAGGAGAGCAATAGCCCGCTCCGCAGGTCAGAACCGGAGCCCCTGAAGATACGAGGCCGGTCCCTCCTCCGGGACAGGCTCCTGAGCAAGGCCCAGGAAACTCGGACCGAGAGAAAAAGAAGGTCGGGGCAAACACCCAGGGAAACCCCCCCCCCCCCCCCCCTCGGTCTAGAGAGCCAAGACCCATCCCCGGCCGCTCCCTAGGAAAGAGAAGGTGTGCCTCGTCCCAGGACAGGGTCGCCCGACCAATTCGCAGGGGACGCGGCCGCAGGGTACCAGGCCCCGGTATGGCCCAGGGCAAGCCGGACGGGAAGGGTCTTTGCATCCCAGTGCTTCAGTGAACAAAAATCGCCGGGAGCACCCACATAACGAGGAGCATCACGCCCTCAGTTCTAGGGACGAAACGTCCTGGGTGGACTTGCGCGATGGGCTGAATGCTCGGAATGAGCAGGATCGTAAGGAAAAGATCCGCCCCTGAGGTGGCATCGATTTTACGGATCTCAACAAGGCTTACCCTAAAGATTGCTTCCCGCTTCCCCGGTTCGATTAGATGGTGGATGCGACATTCGGGTACGAGATCTTAAGTTTCATGGACGCTTACTCCAGCTACAATCAGATTTCTATGCATGTAGCAGACTAGAAGCATACTAGTTGCAAAACCGACAAGGGGATATACTGCTACATTGTCATGCCCTTCGGGCTCAAAAACGCCGGAGCCACCTATCAAAGGCTCGTCAACTGAATGTTCCAGGCCCAGCTGGGGCGAAACATGGAAGTCTACATTGACGACATGCTGGTCAAATCCAAAACCTCCAGGAGACATTCTGACGACCTGGCCAAAGCCTTCGCGGTCATTCGAAAATATGAGATGAAACTGAATCCCAAGAAGTGCACTTTCAGTGTGGCCTCCGGGAAGTTCTTGGGGTTCATAGCGAGCTTCCGGGGAATAGAAGTCAATCCGGACAAGATCAAAGCTCTGATTGAAATGCCCTCTCCCTAGATGCATAAAGACGTGTAAAGTTTGACCGGGCGGATAGCCGCCTTAAGCCGTTTTGTCTCTAAGGCCACAGACAAGTGCATCCCATTCGTTAATGTTTTTTGGGGAAGCCAACGTTTTGAATGGTCAGTCGAGTGCGAAGAAGCTTTTCAAAAGCTGAAAGAGCACCTGGCCCGAGCACCGATATTGGAAAAACCGGTGGATGGGGAGCCTCTATATCTCTATTTGGCTGTGACCGAGCACGCGATCAACGCCGCACTAGTGCAGGAGGAGGAAAAATCCTAGCTCCCGGTGTACTACGTGAGAAAAAGGTTGTTGGGGGCCGATTCACGATATCCGTTGATTGAAAAGTTGACATTGTCTGTTGATGGCGTCCTGGAAACTCCAGCCTTACTTCCAGGCCCACACCATAAAAGTTCTGACCCACCACCCCTTGCGGCAAGTGTTGCAGAAACTCGATTCATCAGGGAGACTCTTAAAGTGGGCTATAGAACTGAGTCAATTCGATATATCCTACGTTCCTAGAGTCTCAATCAAGGGGCAAGCCCTAGCCGACTTCATCGTGGAATGTTCCGGGATCTCCGAGGGGGACGATCCCGTAGACCCCGCGGTGCCCGTATGGAAGGTGTTCGTGGACGCGGCCTCGAATGAAAATGGAGCAGGGGCCGGAATCATCCTAGTGTCACCGTAAGGACACCAGTTGCAAAACGCCCTGTGTTTCCACTTTAAGGAGTCGAACAACGAGGTCGAGCACGAGGCCATGTTGGCCGAGTTGCGTCTGGCCCGAGAAGTGGGGGCCGCGAACCTGGAGATCTATAGCAATTCCCAGCTGGTTGTCAGACAAGTCTCGGGAGAATATCAAACCAAAGGGGAGAGAATGGCAGCTTACATAACTCAGACGAGAGAAATGCTACAAACGTTCAAGAGGCATTCCATCTGCCAGATCCCCAGAGAGAAAAGTTCGCGGACACACTAGCAAAATTGGCCACCGATGCTGAAGCGGAGCTGTTCGGACTGGTCCCCGTTAACCATCTCCCCATGCCAAGCATTCGAGTCTCTGCGATCAACGTCGTTGACCACTCCGCGTCTTGGATGGGGCCCCTTATCCCCTATCTGACAACCGGCGGGTTGCCAGCAGATAAGGTCGCAGCTAGGAAGCTTCAGTACCAGGTCCACAGATACGTCATGATGGATGAAAAGCTCTACCGCAGGGGGTTATCCATTCCATACCTCAGATGCGTGTCCGGGACCGAACTGAGCGCAATCATGCACGAAGGCTTCCGCGGAGACCATACTGCCAGACTTAGTCTATCCAAAAAGATCCTGCGTCAAGGATATTTCTGGCCAACCATGAAGAAAGACTGTGTTGATTACGTCCACAAGTGCAAGCATTGCCAAAGTTATGCGAAGGTCCCGCGAGCCCCTCCAACAGAAATAACCTTGATGACCAGTCCCTGGCCTTTCGCGGTGTGGGGAATCGATCTGGTAGGATCGCTCCTGACTGGGAAGGGAGGGATGAAATACGCCATCGTGGCCGTCGACTACTATACCAAGTGGGTTGAAGTGGAACCCATGAGTACAATCACCTCGAAGAAGGCCCTGGATTTCGTCATCAACAATATCGTGTGTCGGTACAGGCTCCCTTACAAGATTGTATCCTACAACAGAAAGCAGTTCGACAGCATCTACTTAACGGATTTCTATGAAAGTGCTGACCCTCGTTTTGGTCAACGACACGGAGTCAGATAAACAACAGGAAAATAGTACAAAGCTTGAGAAAACAATCTAATGGAAAGTAAAGAACACAAAGAATTGTAGTGGTTCGTTCCCGGTGATTGGTAATGACCTACGTCCACTTGATACTATTATTAATATTGAGCTTCAAAGGTGTGATCAAAGAACTAGGGTTCCTGAGTTTCACAGACCTTCGAAGGAGAAAGCAATACAAACGAAGGATAATAGTAATGTAATTCAGAAAAAGATCAAAAGATCCCCCCTTGAGCTATTTCTTGTATATTTATAGACTTAAGGAGGGTTGCATGAGTCAATTATTCATATCTTTCCTTAACAAACAGATCTTCAAATTATAATGAAGAGATATTTTTGGATATCATTACAACTGTACAGATTTACTCATAAATAAACGGAGTATACGACCAGGCTGGTCGTATATAAGACTTGAACTTCGCATATGGAAATATCTCTGGTCGATAAGCGAGCAGCATCTCTGCCACGTGTCAAAAATTCTTGCCACATCATCAACATCTGTTTTTTGGATAAACATTTGCCCCTCAAGTTTATTTATTGCGACTAGCAATAAGTAAACTTAGGAAACTAACCTTTCATATGCCCCACGAAATCCGTCAGAGCCCCTCGTGCGTTCTCAAAAACTGTGACCTAATCACGTCCAATCACGCCTTTTTAGTTTCCAAGTAATCCCTCTGACGGCTATTACACTCCCCTATGCATTGAAAAAGGTAACTCATGATTACCCCTTTTCAACATATCTCAACCATTATAAATAATCCTCGCATTTACCTTTTAACTTTTTACTAGCCATTTCCTAGCCAAGAACTTTCAAGAACTCCATCTCAGAGCTCAAAAATTTCGAAGATCTTCCGTCGCTGTTCTAAGGATCCTCTGTTCGCACGTCCCAAGGCGCTTCATTTCAGAACCTCCAACCTTCATCTAGGTAAATTTCTTCAACTTTCAAGCCCTTTGACGTACCATGCATACTGCTATACGACTGTTTTGAGTTCTGAAATTTTTTGTGTTCTTGGGTAGAAATGCATGAGGGTTGTGTGAATACTGATTGATGCTTGATAGAGTAGTGTAGTTTTGCTCTGTAGAAGTTAGGAGCTAGTTTGATAGTTAAGATCGTAAGTTTAAGGCGTAAAATCGAAGTAAAAATTTGATTTTTAGGCTAGCTGAAAAACTGGGTTTTCCCGCCCCTTCGGAGTCGAAAAAGATTTTTTCCAAAAACTTTTTATTTCCGCTTTTTGATCTATTTTTCAAACTACTCGCATAGAACTTAGTGTTTCTGTTAGAATGCTGCTGGTCGTAGACGCGATCAACGTTATTCCAACTTTCAACATAAGCCCCCAGGCTGTGGTCTTATCTCCTCCTTTATCTGTTCGCAGTTTACATGCAAGATCCATGGGGAGGAGAAAGACCTATAGACGACGACCTATTGGCTCAACTGCTCGAGGACAAAGAGCAACCATCGTCACTGATTCCTGACATCCTATTCTCTTGTGTCAATCCAAACACTTCACATGTCCCTGTTCAAAGTATGGCTCGTGCCAAGACCAAAGCCTAAAAAAAGAAAACCCCCACTCCTTCACATCAGCCTGCTCCTCGAGCTGAAACTCCCTCGACCAGTGGTCGAGCTGAAAATGCTCCCGATCCCAACATCCAAAGACATGCTCAACCCCGACATGCCATTCAGCCAGATGTTGAGTGGCATTTAGTTCCTGAAGGCAGAGTGGCGATCAAGGTCAAGTGCCGTCAATGCAATAGTTGCTAGGCGACATGTGTACCCCTCGTCATGAACTGGGACATTGATAAACGAACCCAGGCCTTAGTAAACGGTCCGGGTTCCACAGTCATCTGACACACGATGCCCCTTGCCATGGACCAACTATTCTGAGAAGGAACTGGGGAGAAAGTCGGGAGTCTCCGGGACAAAAGCAAGCCTCCACCGCGCAGGCCCAAATGAAGGCTTGGGGGGTAAACGTTATCCCTGTTTCCTACCGTGGGCCCAGGACCGAGTTCCAGGCCCACGAGCCAGCCCATTGAGGGTGGGCCCAGCCCAGGCCCATTTGGCAAGGAGTATAATGGATATCGACAGCCCAATTCTGGGCGAGGCTCAGAAGGTGTCCGAGGAGTATTGTCCGAGATGGTCACCAGGGAGACGGTACGACTGGCTGGGGGTAACAGTCAGGATCGACGCGAACGGTCCCGAAGCCTGGTAAATGATTCGGGCTCCTGGTAGATGGTCCGGGCCCACGGTAAACAGTACGGGACCTCGACGAACGTCAGACGACTGTGGAGCCTGGACCGTTTACCAAGGTCTGGGTTCGTTTACCGATGTCCTAGTTCATGATGAGGGGTACACGTGTCGCCTAAAAACTGTTGTATCGACAACACTTGACCCTGAAAGGTCAACAACCACCTCAAGGGTCGCTACGCTTAGGCTATTGCGTCAGCTTGGATCTTGAAGCGTCCTATCCGCATGGGCGTTTTCCATTAATGGGGCGACCTTTGAAGGGCCTTTTCATCTGGGTCGTTGGATCAGAGTGGCGTGGATCCAGCACTCGAGTGGATTCATTAATGCCCATGCACGACCTTGGATCGTCCGATGGGGGATCGATCCCATCCACTGGATCAAAAAATCAGCATTTGGGTTCTTATAAATGTTATATTATTTCATATAATATAATATTAGATTAAATAATGTGACAAAATGTGATTTGTCACACCTTGTAACATATTATTGAGAGTCACAAAATTGGACACATGTGTGTGCCCAAATGTGACATATTTTGGAGTTACAAAATCAATTACAAATTTGTAACTCCCAAATATTACCCAATAATGTGTATATTATATGTTACACATTTGAGATTGGATTTCATAAAGCCATTATGAAATATGGATGTTGGAGATATGATTATAATCCCAATAATGTGTTTTGGGAGTTACAAAATCATTTGGGAGGGTTTGTGTAACGCCCCAACTCTTGGGACCGTTACGATGTGCCTTGTAAATAGTGCTAAACTCGCTAATCGAGTCATTTGGCCAAAATCGTGATCTAAGTATGATTAGCGGTTTAGGGATTAAACATTTTGGTTAAGATATAACGTTTCACTAGAACGTTTAACATATACATTGGGATCCCGAAAATACAATTCAGAGTTTATTACAGAAAATATTTACAACAGGCCGTTCTAAGCGGCAAAACAGGGTTCAACCCTAGTTCCACTTTAAACCTCGACCGTGGCGGTCGAGCAGCTGCATATGTACACGTCATCACCTAAGCCCTCCAACTCAAGGATGGTCTAGCTTCCTCTTGCCTTTACCTGCACCACATAGCACCCGTGAGCTGAAGCCCAGCAAGAAAACATAATGCTTTTCATAAATATTATCAAATGATTATCATTATAACCACACTGAACATAAAGCTTTCAAACCAATGGGTGCACATCACATGATTCTAGCGGGAGAGTGGCTGTTAAGTAAGCCACCAGCCTCCAAGCTCTGTTTTGTAGCGGGAGAGTGGCTGTTAAGTAAGCCACCAGCCTCCAAGCTCTGTCTTTTAGCGGGAGAGTGGCTGTTAAGTAAGCCACTAGCCTCCAAGCTCTGTTTTCTAGCAAGAGAGTGGCTGATAGGTAAGCCACTGGCCTTCAGGCTCTGTTTTCTAGCAAGAGAGTGGCTGATAGGTAAGTCACTGGCCTTCAAGCTCTGTTTTCTAGCAAGAGAGTGGCTGATAGGTAAGCCACTGGCCTTCAAGCTCTGTTTTCTAGCAAGAGAGTGGCTGATAGGTAAGCCACTGGCCTTCAAGCTCTGTTTATTCATCGACCCTCAGGGTCGGTCAGGCATTAATGCTCCTTGAGTCATTCAATGCTAGTAATCGATTAGATCTAATCTCTGTTGGCTTGCGTGATTCACGCTAAGGCTGTTCTGACAAGTAAGTCAGCGCTTCCTGACCTGTGTCCAGTAACACTGCCGAGCCTGACAAATAAGTCACAGCCTCACAGCTGATACTAACACTTTTGTCGATTCTGTATTCGGTCCATACAAAAGTAAGCAATGCTATCAATATGTATCATATGCCAGTTATCCAAGAATAGGGCATTCAGCATGCTTACTAAATAGTTTCTAGCACAGTCATGATCATGCATAAACTCAGAGACTCAAGCTCTGACCAATCTCATATTCATCGTTCATGGCATGCCCTATCACATGTTTCACGTGCATTACATGCATCACACTTAATTATCTAGCATGCCTCAACAACAGTCATATGCAAATGGGCAAGATTTGCCAAGCATTCATTATGCTAACAATGTTTACATTTAAACGTCCAACATGCATCAATCATAGCCATGCATGTCATACTCAATAACCAATCAACATGCATCATAATAGCCATGCATGTCATGCTCAATAATCAACCAACATGCATCCATAATAGTCATGCGTGTCACATATACACAGGGTGCAGTTTTCTTACCTCAGATTCGAGCTAGTATCAATATAAGAACGATCCTTGAGAACGATAAACTTTTAAGTCCTTAGCGGTCACCTAATCATAACCATATATGGAACACTATTAATAACATGATAATCAAAGGTTCCACACCAATATCTAGCCCCCAAGAGATCAATCCAAACTAATCCAAGTAGTAGGGACACTCCCGAGGCCCATAACTAAGTTCCCGGGGTCAAAACGAGCAAACGTGGCGAAAACAGGGCAAGGGCTGCGGCCCTAGCACCTTGGGCCGCGGCCCCCAGGGTTCTCTGAGGCAAGGGTCGCGGCCCCCAGCAAGGCTCACTTCCTGACACCTGCTTCTTCGAACTAGGGCCGCGGCGCACAAGAACAGGGCCGCGGCCCCCAACCCTGGGCCATTCCCAAACGCGTTTTAAACACTCCAAATCCTCCAAAAACATACCCAAACATTCCCCAATCATCAAATCAAAGTTCCCAAGCTTCCCAATACTCCAAAACCTTCAAAACCCAAAGCTCAAACCGACCAAAAACTCAACAATTAACAAAGTCCAATTCTAAGCTTCAAAACTTTAAAAACTTAAAACTTCAAACTTAGATTACCTTCGATTGGGTTGTTTCTCGTCAAATCCTTCGGTTAAGAAGCTTCTAATCTTTCCTAGGATCGCTATGCCTTGACCCTCGCTTGATTCCGACTCCTAGAACTCAAGATTTCCTCAAAAAGGCTCAAACGGTAAAACAGACTGTTTTGAGAGATAACGAGAAGTTTCTAACGTATGTTCTTATCTGTCAAGCTACTTCAAGCTTAAGTAACCTTAAATAAAACCTAGTGCTCGGGGTCCCGAAAACACCCCCGGGGAAACTATAGTCAAAACTTCCAGAATTTCACCCTGATCTCAAATATTCCCAATCTATCACCAAATAACATTTCTATTACCCCAAAATTGACCCCGTTATGACAAAACCGCTAATCCATTATATATGACCGTCTCATGTCGAATAGCTCGAATATGTCTCCATAATAATGAAATCTCATTCACATATTACAATATGCACCCAATTTACAAATATGCCCTCAGCAGGCCAAATTACCAAAATGCCCTTATCATTTTAAATACTCCCATACGCATGCATTTATCATCATATAATAATATAATTCACATTAACATGCATATATTCATTTTATAACATATTAAATCAATTATGGCCCTCCCGACCTCCTAATCAAGGTCCTAAACTTTATTAGGAAATTTGGGGCATTACAACTTTCCCCTCCTTACAGAAATTTCGTCCTCGAAATTTATCTGAACAGCCCGGAATAAGAATTCCGCACAACCAATTCCAGTTTCCCAGGTCATTCTCTTGACCTCACTGTTTCTGCAACATACCTTAAATCAAGGTATACTTTGTTCCTCAGAACCTCATAACTCAACTCATGAGTTCTTTCAACCCATGTCCACTGCATGGAAATGCACAAAACAATGTACAACTATCAGAACCCAAACTATGGTCCAACAAAAGATAATCTGACCAGTCTTATCCAGGACTTAAACTGTCATACCAATCTAGGCTCAACTTGCCTTTACTCATCACCCCTTACCATGGTGATTCTTTAGGAAGACATAACTTCCTACCTGGAACTCCATGTTCCTGCTTTTCAATTTAGTATCACTTTCCATTTAATCTGAGAAATGAGCATCCCTGCTCCAACCTCTAGTAACCTTTATGGTCCCCTGAACCATTTCATGATCCAGATGTAACATCTCACCCATCTCATTCCAATGTACAGGTGATGAACATGTTCTACCATACCTTATCTCATAAGGTACCCTTTCAACACTGGACAGTTCTCCCTCTGATTATAATCAGCCCGAGAATAACGATCTGTACAAAATTCTATTTATATACTCATTGCCTTCTCTCACCCTTCCATAACCTGGAAGTAACATTAGAGTCTTCATCTGATAAGATAGACCTTGAGTTCACGAAGGCTCTCTATTCTTCTCACAAAGAGACTCAAATATAGATCAGCTATACTTTTCACCTGTCCTTACTGATACACTAGACTCACTTGGACTACCAGTCCACAATGACTTAATGCCAAATCATTTCAATCCATCAACCTGGGAATCCCACCGCGAAACCCATCGCGATGCTCACTTATTCCCATTATGAAACACCCAAAGGCTGTAATGGCCTTGCTGTTTCCTGACACACTGTCTCGACCTGCTAACAGGTTAAGAACTTTATACATGCCTCGATATATGCCCATTCATCTCAGGCCATCACTATAAAATTCCCATATCATGTTACCCTTTCACGATGCCTGAATGAAACGAATAAAAGAATAGCATGAGATTCATCCAGAATCTCCCAGTTAATCTCAATGTCCATCGGATCCCAAGTCCGATCTCTATACCACCATAAATCCACGTCTGTCGTTACACAGCCCTTAGCCAATCCAACTAAAGCTTTCCATTCAATCTTGCCCGTCTGTGGCTCACTCAACTATCTTTCCTTTCTATCCTTCTTGAGATAATAATCTCACACAATAAACTGGCCACTCGGCCCGCCAGAAACTCTATCCAGTCCTGGTCTGATTCTTTAATCAACATGTTACATAGGCAATCACCTTTTCTCTGCCACTAGGATGTCATAACAACCCACTAACTGGTCCTGGTCTATAAAGACCCAGCACTTTCTCCCCAAGGCACCTGAAGTATCTTTCCAATTCATGGACACTCCTGTCCCCAAGGCACTTTTCACTCTTGGCAATTCTCCACAGAGAAAACACCACTAAACCATCGTCCAAGACGATCACAAACCCCATTCAAATCCACCCTTGAATGCACTATTCATCTGATTCACAAACACTTAGTATCAACCCAATTCCCAAAATATACTCAGCACTCACAGTGCTCTAATCTGATACAAGCACAATCCTTTACATAATTTTCTCACTCTGATCTCTAACTGGTCTTAACTAGATCCAAGATCCACCCTAAAGGATTCCATCTTACTCAGCAACTAACTCTTTAATTCTTACAACCCCACTGAGCCACTCAAAACTGTGTTTACATCTGATTCCCTCTCTGGCACTAAATCAAACACCATTCTAGTCCCTTTTCATAAAAAGGAGCCCTGGCAGACCACTTGAGAACACATTCAAAACTCACAGACTAGTCCAGTCTGTCTTGATCTCACTAACACAATCTAGGTGGTATCCACCACACTGGCTAAGAGCTTCATGCACCTCCCTGCATAAACTTCAGCCCTCACATCCGATATCATAAATATATTGAATCCATGCACAATGCCAATTGTCACAAGACTTTCTGCTCACAAGCTCAAGAATTACTATACTTTCCTTGCTATTCAAAACTGTTCTAAAATTATTTAACCGATCCAACCTTAGATCAACCATAGCCAGTCATAACTAACTCATTAAACCAACGATGAGTCCTTTCCATAATCTAACTCGTCCCTTGGATTACCAATAATGTATTACATTCCTCATCACATCATAACCATGTGATCTGCATAGCAACTCTATGCCTCTCTATATACAACAAACAAGGGAAAAGCATGGCACCAAAACCAACCAGCATAATTCATAATTCAGAACTAAAAGACTGACCTGTCATCCCCGACGAACTAGTCTCGGTCTCAGATTCTGACTGCCCTGGAACAAACACTCGAGCTGGAGTCGAGCTTTCTATCCCCTTTCGCTCAAGTTCTCTTAGCCTTGGGCAATCCTTCTTGAAATGCCCAACCATGTCACAAGCAAAACATGACCTTGCTCGGCATTCCCCCAAATGTCACCTCTTGCACCGCGTGCATACTGGATGAGTCTGCCAGCTTTTCTTCTTACTTGCTCCAATAAGTGGAGGTACCACTATCTGAGCTCCATGCCTCATGGCACTCTTTTCCTCATCTCTGATGCTCTCAACAGCAAGAGCCTTCTCTACCACCTGAGCATAGGTAGAGACTTCATGCACTAGGGCAACTCTAATGCCCTGAGCTATTCCAGGATTCAACCCCTGAATAAACCTTTTCTTCCGAACCATATCTGTGGGTACCATGTCTAAGGCAAACTTGGCCAACTCATCAAATTTAGTAGCATATTCAGTCACTGACGCACCACCCTGAACAAGATTCAGAAACTCATTCATCTTGGCAGTCTTAGCTACATCACAATAATACTTCTCATTAAACAGCTGCCTAAACTCTTTCCAGTCCATCACAGCTGTATCTCGTGTCTGGGATACTACCTCCCACCATGTCCGGGCATCATCCCGCAGTACATATGTAGCATAGATCACTCTATCATGACCTACTAGTCCCATACTATCAAGAATGGAGCTGATCATGCCCATCCATTGCTCAGCTCTGAATGGATCTAGGCCTCCCTCAAAGATTGGAGGATAAAACGTCAAGAATCTTCCACAGAGAAATTCCCATCTATTCTCAACCCTAGGCTGAGCTAAAACTGATGCCACCCCTGGCATAGCAAAGGAAGAGGTACTCCCCAGCAGACTCCGCTGGTGCTTCAGATACCTGATCTCTTCCTCCTGCCTCTGCAATCTTAATTGCAAATCCGTAAGCGTCTGCTAAACATTCAGAGTTGCAGACGAAGAACCAATACCCTGGCTGTAACTCCCAGCCCCTGTATAACTATCACCAGGCCTCATAACCTGCCTTGAATATAAACCTGCCGATTCAATCTGCAGTCAATAACTTGACCCATTAGTCACAATAACCATATCAAGGGCTTTCCCCACGGGATAAATCTTACCACACCACAATCATAGTCTACTTGCAGTGCTGCAAACATGCCCATGGCATTCATACTTTACTCATATTCCCTGCTCTTCCAATACTCAAACCATGCCTCCAATCCCAGCATGCAAATAACACAATTATATATTCATGGAGCAGGAAAACATATGATCACAGTCATATAAATATTCACGGAGCATATAATCATATAGTCAAGAGCCAGGCTCTATCAGAATCTCATGCTCCCTAATACAATGTACAGGTAAAGCATTCACATTTTATTCAAACAGCTATACACATAGCTACGGAAATGATTACCATTCCTTGAGTGAAGCTATCTTCAGAGATGAGTGTACATGCCCAGCTTGTCTTCAGGAACCATAAACCTTGGCTCGCTCTGATACCAAGTTGTAACGCCCCAACTCCTGGGACCGTTACGGTGTGCCTTGTAAATAGTGCTAAACTCGCTAATCAAGTCATTTGGCCAAAATCGTGATCTAAGTATGATTAGCGGTTTAGGGATTAAACATTTTGGTTAAGATATAACGTTTCACTAGAACGTTTAACATATACATTTGGATCCCGAAAATACAATTCAGAGTTTATTACAGAAAATATTTACAACAGGCCATTCTAAGCGGCAAAACAGGGTTCAACCCTAGTTCCACTTTAAACCTCGACCGTGGCGGTCGAGCAGCTGCATATGTACACGTCATCACCTAAGCCCTCCAACTCAAGGATGGTCTAGCTTCCTCTTGCCTTTACCTGCACCACATAGCACCCGTTAGCCGAAGCCCAGCAAGAAAACATAATGCTTTTCATAAATATTATCAAATGATTATCATTATAACCACACTGAACATAAAGCTTTCAAACCAATGGGTGCACATCACATGATTCTAGCGGGAGAGTGGCTATTAAGTAAGCCACCAGCCTCCAAGCTCTGTTTTGTAGCGGGAGAGTGGCTGTTAAGTAAGCCACCAGCCTCCAAGCTCTGTCTTTTAGCGGGAGAGTGGCTGTTAAGTAAGCCACTAGCCTCCAAGCTCTGTTTTCTAGCAAGAGAGTGGCTGATAGGTAAGCCACTGGCCTTCAGGCTCTGTTTTCTAGCAAGAGAGTGGCTGATAGGTAAGTCACTGGCCTTCAAGCTCTGTTTTCTAGCAAGAGAGTGGCTGATAGGTAAGCCACTGGCCTTCAAGCTCTGTTTTCTAGCAAGAGAGTGGCTGATAGGTAAGCCACTGGCCTTCAAGCTCTGTTTATTCATCGACCCTCAGGGTCGGTCAGGCATTAATGCTCCTTGAGTCATTCAATGCTAGTAATCGATTAGATCTAATCTCTGTTGGCTTGCGTGATTCACGCTAAGGCCGTTCTGACAAGTAAGTCAGCGCTTCCTGACCTGTGTCCAGTAACACTGCCGAGCCTGACAAATAAGTCACAGCCTCACAGCTGATACTAACACTTTTGTCGATTCTGTATTCGGTCCATACAAAAGTAAGCAATGCTATCAATATGTATCATATGCCAGTTATCCAAGAATAGGGCATTCAGCATGCTTACTAAATAGTTTCTAGCACAGTCATGATCATGCATAAACTCAGAGACTCAAGCTCTGACCAATCTCATATTCATCGTTCATGGCATGCCCTATCACATGTTTCACGTGCATTACATGCATCACACTTAATTATCTAGCATGCCTCAACAACAGTCATATGCAAATGGGCAAGATTTGCCAAGCATTCATTATGCTAACAATGTTTACATTTAAACGTCCAACATGCATCAATCATAGCCATGCATGTCATACTCAATAACCAATCAACATGCATCATAATAGCCATGCATGTCATGCTCAATAATCAACCAACATGCATCCATAATAGTCATGCGTGTCACATATACACAGGGTGCAGTTTTCTTACCTCAGATTCGAGCTAGTACCAATATAAGAACGATCCTTGAGAACGATCAACCTTTAAGTCCTTAGCGGTCACCTAATCATAACCATATATGGAACACTATTAATAACATGATAATCAAAGGTTCCACACCAATATCTAGCCCCCAAGAGATCAATCCAAACTAATCCAAGTAGTAGGGACACTCCCGAGGCCCATAACTAAGTTCCCGGGGTCAAAACGAGCAAACGTGGCAAAAACAAGGCAAGGGCTGCGGCCCTAGCACCTTGGGCCGCGGCCCCCAGGGTTCTCTGAGGCAAGGGCCGCGGCCCCCAGCAAGGCTCACTTCCTGACACCTGCTTCTTCGAACTAGGGCCGCGGCGCACAAGAACAGGGCCGCGGCCCCCAACCCTGGGCCATTCCCAAACGCGTTTTAAACACTCCAAATCCTCCAAAAACATACCCAAACATTCCCCAATCATCAAATCAAAGTTCCCAAGCTTCCCAATACTCCAAAACCTTCAAAACCCAAAGCTCAAACCGACCAAAAACTCAACAATTAACAAAGTCCAATTCTAAGCTTCAAAACTTTAAAAACTTAAAACTTCAAACTTAGATTACCTTCGATTGGGTTGTTTCTCGTCAAATCCTTCGGTTAAGAAGCTTCTAATCTTTCCTAGGATCGCTATGCCTTGACCCTCGCTTGATTCCGACTCCTAGAACTCAAGATTTCCTCAAAAAGGCTCAAACGGTAAAACAGACTGTTTTGAGAGATAACGAGAAGTTTCTAACGTATGTTCTTATCTGTCAAGCTACTTCAAGCTTAAGTAACCTTAAATAAAACCTAGTGCTCGGGGTCCCGAAAACACCCCCGGGGAAACTATAGTCAAAACTTCCAGAATTTCACCCTGATCTCAAATATTCCCAATCTATCACCAAATAACATTTCTATTACCCCAAAATTGACCCCGTTATGACAAAACCGCTAATCCATTATATATGACCGTCTCATGTCGAATAGCTCGAATATGTCTCCATAATAATGAAATCTCATTCACATATTACAATATGCACCCAATTTACAAATATGCCCTCAGCAGGCCAAATTACCAAAATGCCCTTATCATTTTAAATACTCCCATACGCATGCATTTATCATCATATAATAATATAATTCACATTAACATGCATATATTCATTTTATAACATATTAAATCAATTATGGCCCTCCCGGCCTCCTAATCAAGGTCCTAAACCTTATTAGGAAATTTGGGGCATTACAGTTTGGAACCGTTTGGAAAAACATCACATTTTCAAGTGCTGAAAATGGGTTGTGGCCACGGCCACGGCCACTGAATGATGGTGGCCGCGACCTGGGGGACAGAGAGCAGTGGCCGCGGCCATAGGTGCATTTCAGGCCAAATTTTTAGTTTTTTCCAAATGTGTTGAACGGTTCTAAAAACCCAAATAACTCCCAAATCTCAATTTTAATTCCATATTAATCCAATTAAACATTGGTAACAATCATGGGGGTTGGTGGAATTTGAAATCCAAAGGGTATCTCAAACTCTATAAATAGGAGCGTAATGCTTACTTGTATGACACACCATTTTCCATCCACAAAGCACTTGGCTGAAAAATACACCGTAGAGGCTTGATAATTCCAGAAAGTTATTCCTTGAGAGATCCCTTAGTGCTTAGAGAATAGGGGGAAATAAACTTTTGGACAAAGGTCTTGAACCTTGTTTAAGTTGGTGATCCCCACTACTCTACACTTTGGTTGTGTGAGAGTTTGTTTGTGTTTTCATTCTTTTGATCTTGTTGATTTTATTTACTTGTATTATTATTGTTTTGAGTTTGTAATCTTCTCCCTCTACATCTTATTTCTATTTACTTGTATTTTGAGCAATTGAGTTGTAATGTTTATTTAATCAATATTATCTTGTCCATTGTATTTTTGCATAGAGTTGTATTTGGTTTTTCCATATTTCCATTAAAGTATTAATATATATTCTCTAACAATCAAAAGATTATCCCTTTTTGTTTCAACGGAAGGAGAGACCATAAAGAACATGAACCAAGACTTAGTGAGGTTGGATAGGTTTGATGGATCCAATTTCACTAGGTGGAAGGACAAGGTGAAATTCCTTTTGATAACACTCAAGATAGCCTACATCCTTGAGTCATCCTTGGCACCTCTAGCTGAGCCATCCGACAAAGACACTCCCGAAGAGGTGGAGAAAAGAAGGAAGAGAGAAGAGGACAACCTTCTTTGTAGGGGTCTATCCTTAATGCCCTATCCGATAGGCTATATGAACTCTATACCAATACCAAATCCGCGAAGGAGATTTGGGATGCCTTGGAGAGTAAGTACAAGGCTGAGGAAGAAGGTACAAGAAAATTCTTAATTTCTCAATATTTTGAATTTTCTTTCATTGATGGGAAAACTCTTTTACCTCAAATTCATGAGTTACAAGTGATTGTGAACAAGTTAAAAGTTCTCAAGATTGAGCTTCCCGAGGCCTTCCAAGTTGGTGCAATAGTGGAAAAATTACCACCAACTTGGAGGAGCTATAGGAAAAGAATCCTCCATAAGAATGAGGATTACACTTTGGAAGAGATCCAAAAACACATTATAATTGAAGAGGAATCGAGAATAAGAGACAAGGGTGTGAATGAGTCTAAAGATGATACTTCCAAGGCCAATGCGGTTTCACACAACATCCAAAGGGCAACAACAACCACAAAAGGGGTAGTGGGAACCCTTTAGGTCCAAAGAAAGATCATGGACAATTCAAAGATGTGAGAGGTCATTGTTTTGTTTGTGGAAAACCCGGGCACTATGCTAGAGTGTGTAGGTATCGAAAGGACCCACATGAGAATGAGGCAAATGCTATTGAAAAGGAAGAAGAGATCCTAGCATGATTACCATGTTTATGTGCCTTATTGGGAAAATTGTTATTTTGTAATAAAGCTTGTACTCTTGAAAGCTATCAATAAAATTAAAGTATTGTTCTATGATGATTCTTTATTTTTCTATGAGACATTTGTGTGAGACATTAAACAAAGTTTCAAAATGAACTTGTTAAAATAATAGGTAAGTGTGTAGACCTATTATTTCATAATGTGATTATTTGTTTGAGAAATTCTCACATTACACTTGTGTCCACATTTTATTTTGTGAAATATATAAAAGAAAGCAACCAAGTGAAAGTTACTTTCAAATAAGTGTGCCTTGCTTTAGCAACTAAATGAATCAAGATAAACATTGAGGTTTTTTATCTCGATCTATTGAGTGTTTATCATGAAGCTTAAGGACTCATGATGAACTTTGAGAATCATAGGTCTAGATTTATCTTGGAGGATAAATGACTTATTAGAAATAAAGAGATTTCTATTTTAAAGTGGTATTTTATTATCACTATGTGAGAAATGTGGGGGTGATTCTCCAAAGTTAATCAATTTATTTTGTTGTTAATCAATTGATTAATTTGGTCATCCTATCAAATAGGTGATTTAGAATTCCACATTCTAAATCACATTCGCTATATATAGAATGGATAAATCTAGACATGCTTGGTGTCTAAAGTTACTGTTTGTAATATTTTGATTCAAGAAGGAATCAACTTAAAACACAAAGGAGAATTTTAGAAACAAAGAGGTTTCTAGAATTAATATTCAAATGTTTATCTTGGATATTAAACTATAAAATAGTGGGGGTGTTGACTATGGTCAAAATCACTATTTTAAAGGGGTATCTATTTTAATCAAACTATGGCTAGCAACAAAGTTTGAATAAAATAATGAGAGTGTCTAAGTATGCATACATGAGAAAAGAAATGATTCCAATGGAATCATTTCTACATTTCAAGGGGTGGGACTTAGACTCCCTAAAGAGATTCACGGTTGATGGTAACCTATCTTACTAGTAGTAACCAAACTAGTATTAGGTTCAATAGGTAATAACAAGTCAATCAAGTGAATAGATAGTAGTACTCAAAATTTTGTCTCATAGAGAAGAACCCCACACTGACGCTGGACTTCCAGCGAGTGGGTAAGTGGTTTCCCGATCCCTTATATTGTCTTTGTCCTCTTTTTCATTTATTCTCACTACATCACCTCGAGTGGCAGGACCCTTCGCCCAGACTTCCCTCACCTAGTTCATCTTGGATCGGAAGAAGCTCTACTCCGAGCTAAGCGCGGAGGATCTAGACGTGGGGGGTTATGTAACCACTGCAACCTCCGATTGATCGGACTGCTCGCGGCCCACCAAACAATCCACGCCCCAAGCCTCCGGGGGATACAATGCGAGAAAGATCCTGCTTTGAGGGAGCAGCTGTCCCTAGATCACATCAGGGCCATAGAGGCTGCGGCGCTCGCGTACACGGTCAAGCGAAAGAGGGACCTAGCTCAGTCGAGGGTGGCGGCCACCTCCGGGGAGCTGGAAACCCTCTTCGACGAGGCACTACCGAACACGGGGACCCCTGGGGCTAGCGTATCAGGGCGAGGTAGCTCACCTATGATTTTATCTTATGATCCCCAAGTTGGGGACTTAGCTAGGGATAGGCTAGCCCACCGAGGCCCCGCGTTCGGGGCCGACGGGGAAACGAGGCCTTCGTCTCTCGTTCCCGTAGGCTCGGAAATTCTCATGTACTTGTCCGGGTTCCTCCAGTACGGGAATTTTCTACACCCAGACGACATGGGGGACCGAGTCTACTCTTTCGCGTTACATGAATTGAGTCATGTCCGGGGCCTAGATAATGGTACTGACTTCCTTGTTTGCTTGTTAATGGTACTGAATTTTTTTATTTGTGTTTGTTTCAGAAGATTCTGACATGTCCGACCCCATGGACGAGATGAAGCACCTCCTCGAGAACCGGGCTGACAAGGCGAAGGCCGCGGCCAGGAAGGCTGCCAAGAAAGCGTCCAAGGAGGTGCCAGGGCCGGAGCTCCACCATAGCAAGGAGACACTGGGCCGGAGCCTCGACCCAGCCAGGTTGCCCTGGCCGCGGTTCTGATCACGGCCGTTGACCCGGCCACTATCCCCGACCTTCCCGTTCACCCCTCGGTGATTGATCTAGAGTTGGACCCAGCGGTAACCCAGAGCTCTGAGAAAAGAGCCACGGAGTTAGGCGCGGCAGAGGCAGAATCCAGAAATAAGAGGGCCTGCTAAGGCCCTTCCGGCAGCACCGGATTTTCCCTTCCACTCGGCCTTACCTGAGGAGGGGGAGGCCGTCTTGCGGGACGAGCAGTCCAAGCTTATTTCCCGGACCTCGGAGAGTGGCTGGGAAAGGAGGGATGAGGTCTACAAGGCCCTGACAATTCGTCGTCAGGTTGAATTCGCTGATCTCCCGACGGCTTTCAGTGCCCCTCAGCCGATCGTGGATCGGCCAGCTGCCGAGACGGGTTTCCGCCCCAAGTTGGGGCAGGATACAGCCCCGTTCGCTGCGGATCTGCTGGATCAAGTGGGGAACACCATGTCCAATCTCCAATTGAAGCGATATGCCACCATCACCAACCCGGACATGCTGTTCATTTCCCAAGCTCTCCGCCACCAAGCCACCGCAGTAAGTTTGCTTTGTATCTTCTCTTTCTCCTTTTACTTGTTCAGTAAGGACTCTTCTAACTTTACTTTGTTCCAGGATGCTCTATTATCCCATCGGAATGCTGACCTGGTGGTCAAGGCGGCCATGAATATGGAGACACTCCAGCTGGAGCTGGAGGCGGCCGTGAATCAAAGAGAAGCCGCCAAGGAGGCCTTGGCCAGGGAGACAGCCCAGCCCAAGGAGTCCCTGGCTAAAGTGGTTGCTCAGGCCGAAGCAGATTACGCGGAGTTCGACCGGGTCACTTTCCGGCTTGAAGAGGCTATGTCTCGGAAAGAAGTCGAGGCTGGTGAGAAGATAGCTCTTCTGGAGGCGGAGCTTCTCCAAGTAAAGGCCGCACAGGAGGCGGTCGCGACTCAGTCCATCCAGGCTCGGGAGAGGGTCAAAGGCTTGGAGGCCCGGATCCATGAGCTGGATGGCTTGCTTCACAAGGAGGTGAAGGCGCACGAGGAGACCCGCTGCAAAAATGAGCAGGTGGATGATTTGTTGCGCGTCACCTTCGAAGAGGCCATCTACATGGCCTGGCTCTGGGACAAGAACATGAACCTCTTGGTTTATCTTGACCCAGATTCGAAGAGAGCCGAATTTGAGGCCAAGGAGAAGGCTGACGCGGAGCCCCAGGATGATGAGGAGGTGGACGGAGACGTCCCGGGGGTACTAGGACCTGGCGAAGCCTAGACCCGGATCTTTATTTTTTTTTTTCTTATTTTGTAACAATATTTTTACGGATGCATATGCGTCCAAGACAATTTTTGGTGTTTTATCCACTTTATTTTTTGCCTATTGCTCTCTCGTTTTCACCCGCTAATCTTTCACTAAGTGTTTCACCACCGTGCATGAATAAGCTGAGTGTTTGGTCCCGGTTCCAACGGCCTGGACTAGATTATTCCTGACTTTAATTTATCAATTCACTTTAATCCTGTTATTCAGGATCCAACGCCCTGGGCTATTAGGGAGTTGATAATCATCACCGAAACTACTCGTCCATTCCCCAACTTCGAAAACCTGACGACCCGGGCCATCGAGGCTTTTTGATTAGCTTATTTTGAAACCTAAACTAGGTTCCCATGGCCTGGGCCGTTAGAAACTATTGAACACACCTAGGACTCACACTATAATAGTCGCGAGATATCGTGGGAGCGACGCGAATGTGTACCCGATTGCTTTTTATCATGACCCCGGACAGCGTTCGTCCGGGGAGGGACCAGCTTGAGGCTTGGTCCTCTTTATTATACCCCCGGACATCATTCGTCCAGGGCTGGACCAGCCTGAGGCTTGGTCCTTTTTACTATACCCCCAAACATCGTTCGTCTGGATGGGACCAGCCTGAGGCTTGGTCCTCTATATTAAACCCCCAAACATTGTTCGTCCAGGGCGGGACCAGCCTGAGGCTTGGTCCTTTTTACTATACCCCCGGACATCGTTCGTCTTGGTGGGACAATCCTGAGGCTTGGTCCTTTGTATTATACCCCCGAAAATTGTTCGTCTGGGGCAGGACCAGCCTGAGGCTTGGTCCAACGGGGTTTGTACCCCCTAGAACTTGCCGGTCTGGGTCGGGACTAGGCATGAGCCTTGCGCCCCGCCCAGTATTTGTTCATACCGGAGGTACCCCCTAAGTGAGCGGAGACTGTTCTGGGGTCACTTGAGTAGAATTTTCATTGTCTGATAATATTTCTTTATGGCGTTTTGTACACGCCATTTTTATTATTCAAGGAATCGCCCTAAGGAGTACATTATTACAACGAAGATATAAAAGTGGAACATGTTCTCCTGACTACTGATAGTATTTATGGAGATGCTCCGCATTCCAGGCTCTTGGGACTTCCGTGCCATCGAGTCATTTTAAACGGTATGTTCTGGGGCACACTTCGTGCTGGATTTTGTACTGCCCTTCCCAATTCGGGCCCAGAACCCATACTCCCGGGTCTTGGGTAGCAGGGAAGACTCTTCGCAGGACCAGATCGCCGGTTTCGAAACTTTGGCTTTTTACTTTTGAGTTGAAATGCCGAGTGATCTTGCCTTGGTACATCTTCAGCTGTACTTGTGACTCTTCGCGAATCTCCTCGATGAGATCTAGGGATTCCTGGAGTAAGGCATGGTTCTGGGCGGGATCGTACGTGTCTCTTCAGTGGGCGGGATGGTCGTTTCAACGGGGATGACGGCTTCGCATCCGTAGACCATGGAGTAAGGAGTGTGCCCGGTAGATGTCCTTTCAGTGGCCCGGTAAGCCCATAACATGCGGGGCAACTCCTCGGACCACTTGCTCTTGCATGCTTGGAGCTTTTTCTTCAATCTCCCTTTCAATATTTTGTTGACGGCCTCTGCCTGCACGTTTTCTTGAGGCCTGGAGACTGTGGAGAAGCTTTTGACGATAGCATGTCTTTCACAGAAATTCGTGAAGTGGATGCTGTCGAACTGCTTTCCGTTGTCGAATAAAATCTTGTAAGGGAGCCCATACCGACACATGATATTGTTGATGATGAAATCTAGGGCCTTCTTCGGGGTGATTGTACTCATGGGTTCCGCTTCAACCCACTTGGTATAGTAGTCGACAGCCATGATGGCGTATTTCACCCCTCCCTTCCCGGTCGGGAGCGATCCTACCAGATCAATTCCCTACACCGCGAAAGGCCAGGGACTGGTCATCAAGGTTATTTCTGTTGGAGGGCCCACGGGACCTTCGCATACCTTTGGCACTGCTCGCACTTGCGGACGTAATAAACACAATCTTTCTTCATGGTTGGCCAGAAATATCCTTGACACAGGATCTTTTTTGATAGATTGAGTCCAGCTGTATGGTCTCCGCAGAAGCCTTCGTGCATGATTGCGCTCAGTTCGGTCCCGGACACGCATCTGAGGTATGGCATGGATAACCCCCAGCGGTAGAGGTTTTGCGTCCATCATGACGTATGTGTGGACTTGGTACTGAAGCTTCCTGGTTGCGGCCTTATCTGCTGGTAACCCGCCGATTGTTAGATAGTGGATAAGGGTCCCATCCAGGATGCAGAGTGGTCAACGGCATTGATAGCGAAGACTCGAATGCTTGGCATGGGGAGATGGTTAACGGGGACCAATCCGGACAGCTCTGCTTCAACATTAGTGGATAATTTTGCTAGTGTGTTCGCGAACACATTTTACTCTCTGGGGATCAAGCGGATGGAATGCCTCTTGAACATTTGGAGCATTTCTCTCGTCTGAGTTACGGAAGCCGCCATTCTCTCCCGTTTGGTTTGATATTCTCCTGAGACTTGTCTGACAACCAGCTGGAAATCACTATACATCTCCAGGTTCGCGGCCCCCACTTCACGGGCCCGACGCAACCCGGCCTGCATGGCCTCATGCTCGGCCTTGTTTTTCGACGCCTTGAAGTGGAAACACAGGGAGTTTTGCAACTGGTGTCCTTGCGGCGACACTAGGATGATGCCGGCCCTTGCTCCATTTTCATTTGAGGCCCCGTCCACGAACACCTTCCATACGGGCGCCGTAGGGTCCGCGGGATCATCCCCCTCAGTGATCCCGGAACATTCCACGATGAAGTCGGCTAGGGCTTGCCCCTTGATTGAGACTCTAGGAACATAGGCTATATCGAATTAACTCAGTTCCATAGCCCACTTTAAGAGTCTCCCTGATGACTCGGGTTTCTGCAACACTTGCCGCAAGGGGTGGTTGGTCAGAACTTTTATGGTGTGGGCCTGGAAGTAAGGCCGGAGTTTCTGGGATGCCATCTATAACGCACTGGATAGCCAAGACCGTTACACTATGTGTTTATAAATGTAACGACCCAAAATAACTAATAAGGCTTAAGGGCCTTGAGTGTGCCAGGAGGGCATTAATGGAATAATTGTGATTTAAATGAGTAATTATATGTTTAGTAATGTTTATATGATAATTAATGATATTATGTGGTAATGTGATATGGAATAAATATGTGATATATGTGAGAACCACATTATTATGTGGACAAGTTCGAAGAGCACGACTCGAGACGATTCTAGGGTCAGATAGCAGGAGAAGTCACAACGGTACTTAAGATATGACTTTGGATAAGGCGGGGGTATTTTTAGATAGCGGGTAGCGATTTGGACTATCGGGTCATGAAAATAAATATGTGGAGATATATTTGAGGTTAGGATGTCTAGGCGGGAATATTGGGGGATTTTACCATTTTGGCCTCGGGGACGGTTCCGACACCCCGAGCCTCGGGATTAACTTAACGAGTAAGATAGACATAAGGAAGTCTTTAGAAAACATAAACCGACCTTATTTTCTCAGCCTTATCTCTCTATTCTTTCTTAAGGAAAACAAGGGGAAAACACAGAAATCTAAGGAGAAGTTGCTAGAATTCAGCTGGAGTTTAGAGGATTGAAGGAGGGTGATTTGGAGGCTTAGCTCAGGGATTTATCAAGAACTAAAACAGGGTTAAGGTAAGCTTTTAATTTTTCTTCTCTGTGGTTAGAATTTTGGGTTTTGGTTAAGTGTTGAAGCAAATATGGTTTTGATGTTTCAAGGCAGGATTAAGGAGGAAACTTGGGGACTTAGCTTGGCTTTGGCTTGGTGAAGTGATTCAACAGAAAAGGTAAGTTTTAACTCATGGTTTAGAGGTTTTAAATTGGGTTTGAATGGCTGGTTTGAGTGTCTATAGCTCTTAAGTTTCAGAAATTGAAAAGAGAAGATTAGTGTGTGTTAAGCTGTGTTTTATGTGGAATTATGTTGTTTAAGTCATGCTAAAGGAGTTGAGATTAATTGGTTGTGAGTTGGGGAGCTTTGGGATGGTTTAAGGTGAGGTTTGAAGCTTATAAATGATGGGTTTTCTGGGCACGAAGGGGAGGGCCGCGGATCTGTTCTAGAGCGCTGCGGCCCTAGGATGTAAAAGGGCCAAGAAGGCTCGGCCAAGGGAGGGCGCTGCGGCGGCCAAAGCAAGGGTCGCGACGCGTGTGTGGTTCAGCATGGATGTGGTTCTGTTTTGAGGCTAGGGCCATGGCTAGGCTTCGGGGGCCGCAACCCTTGGTTGCACACATGAGTTTTTGAGGGTTTTAGGCACGGGAAAGTGTTCTAGTGTGCTCGGGTTTGGTTTCACCACCATGCTTGGTGGAATTTGGAATCCCGGGAGTTAGTTTTGTAACTGGAAACCTATATTGGAGTATTAATGGAACCCTATACTTTGGTTGTGACTAGGTGATAAAGGCTTAGGCTCGGGAACGGATCGTGCTTGAGAGGCGTTGCTCGTAATTCAATAACTGCACAGACTAAAGGTAAGAAAACTGCACCTGTGTAGGTGGATAGGATGGGACTATGTGTTCCCTATATTTGAATGTATTGTTATGTGAATATGTTGGGACTAAGAGTTCCCTATAATTGTATAAATGTCATGAGGTGGTATCATGCCACGGGGACAAGAGATAAGCGGCCTAAGGGTGCCGAAATCAATATTTGCGCACATGGCGCGACTCAGACACTGGTATCCGAGGACAGCTTATTAATCACTGAGCTCGGTTAAGCTGGTCGGAGTCAGTGGGTATATCACTGAGATTGGCCTAAGCGAGCCAAAGACAGTGAATTAAACAGAGGGTGCGGCCTGTGGGCGTTAACCCTAGTTATTGCTTGGTATAGGTTCTATTGTTGATTATGGTGTATGACTTGATGAGTACCTGGAGTTGAATTATTGGTTATTGGCCAGTGTGCTGCCTTGAATGTATTTTATGGTGTGCTGGTAACTGATTAGTACCTTGTGATTATTTGGATTATGCCCAACAAACTGTTTAGCTGCTATAACTGTTATATTATGATGTTATGTTTTCTTGCTGGGCCTCAGCTCACGGGTGCTACGTGGTGCAGGTAATGCTAGTTGGCCATGGGTTGGAGAGCTCTGGGGGCGAGGTGTACATAGTCAGCTGCTCGGCCACCACGGTCAAGGGAAAAGTACAGGGACAAGAACTTAAACTATGAATTTTGCCATTAGAGTGGCTTGGTGGTTCATTTGTTAACATGAATCTTGTATTTACGTTATTTAAACCTTGTTTTGGGATCCCATGTATCAAACATGAGTTTTAGTAAAAATTAGTTGTTTATAACCAAAATTCTTTTTGACCTAACTTGCTTATGTCATTAGTTACACATTTTGAGTCAAATGACTTGACTAGCAAGTCTTGCACTATTCAAACACACAGTGTAACGGTCTTGGATATCCAGGGCGTTACAATAAAATTGCTAGACTTGCTAATTAAGTCGTTTAGTTAAAATCATGTTATTGAAACTATAATGGAACTAGGGTTAAAAGATTTTGGTCTTAAAAGTCACTTTTCTCATAAAGAAACATTTCCTGTTTACACGGGATCCCAAAATAGTAGATTTAAAACCATTTACAAAAGATTCGTAATTTAAATACAACATTAGCCATACTAAGGCAAAATAGGCAGTTCAGCGATCCCTGTCCTGATCCACTCCTCGGCCAAAGTGACCGAACAGCTGACTATGTACATTCAGCCCCGCAGCTTTTCATCTCAGGACTGGTCTAACTTGCCTTTGCCTTTACTTGCACCACGTAGCACCCGTGAGCCAAGGCCCAGCAAGAAAACACAACAACAGAGCATAAGCAATCAACAAATAATTCAATATCTCATATCGCATAAACATGTTCATAACCTCATAAACATTCAGAATAACCAAGTATTCAACATATTAAACATATCAACTCATATCATATATCAATTTACAAATGATAACTAGTGTTTACCGAGATTTTCAGAAACTACACTAATGAATATTAGCTAAGACTAATGATACAGAATTTAGAAGATTAACACAGGATTTTTACGTGGTTGGGGCATTAATAAGCCTTAGTCCACGAGTCAGTTGTATTAGAGCTTGGAAAGTCTTTTACAATGGAGTTTCTCTCTATATTTTGACAGAGTAACTGTATACAAGTCGAAGAGAGATCCTTTTTTTTTTTTCAGTGCTCTATTGCCTGTATTTATAGGCTCATAGGAACACTGGATCTGGGCCGCGTATGACCTGGGCCCATCAAAGATGTGGATACTCTTGTCTTCTCTGGTGGAAGCCCAATATAAAAGATAAAACATACATAGGTTCAAGACTAATTAAGGCCCAATAGGGCGGCCCAAGAACTATATTTCGCCCGACAGAATGGTGCTTTTGGTCTGGGAACTTCGAGTTACGAGGTAGATTCAGGGGACAAAACCAGTCAGAGTACTTGGCAGTGCAGGTTTGAAACAGCGGTGTGGAATCCCGAGGTGGCCTTTTCCGCAGGTGAAAAGTGGGGACAACCCCCACGCGTCATGGGGCGGCTTCAGGGCCACAGATGCTTTTCCTTGCCAAACCGGGAGGACCTGATCCGGGTTCGTTTACCTTTGTCCCTCTTCATTTACCACAGGCCCGGACTGTATACCAGGCTCCGGGATCGTTTTACGTATACTTCAACTGCAATACGAGCTGTCAGTACGTCTCTCGGACTACTGTCCGGGATCAGGGTCCAGAATCACATTCGGGTCGTAGACCTTGGTTATTCCTTTACCAAGCAGGCTTGGGCTAGGCCCATATCCGAACGCCCGGACCATGGGCTTGGACTGATGTCCCGGGCCCACGACAGGAAATGGGGATAACATTTACCCCCTAAGCCTTCGCCAGGGGCTGCCAGGTGGAGGCTTGCCTTGTTCCCGGATGCCCCACAGTTGCCTTCCCAGTTCCTGCTTGGAATCGTGGGTCCATGACAAAGGTCAGTGACGCTGGGCGTAGGCTGGGCCCTGACCATTTACTAGTGTTCAGGTACGTTTACCTAAGTCCCGCTTCGTGGCAGGGGTACACGTGTCACCAGGCGACTACTGCATGGATGGATCTTGACCTCGAAAGGTCATCTAGCCACCTCAAGGGTCGCTAGGCCTAGGCTGGTGCGTCAGCACAGATCTTGAAGCGTCCCATCCACACGGGGGTCCTTCATTAATGCTCCTGTGCTCATGTGGACCGTTGGATGGGGCGACCTTTGACATTCGCCTCTCCTGGGCCGTTAGATCCGAGATGGCGAGGATCCAACTTTAGAGTGCTCATAAATGCCCCTGCACGATCTTGGACCGTTCGATGGGGAGATTTCTATCCGTTGGATCAGAGGCCAGGATTTGGGCCTTTATAAATACTCCCCAGACACTCATTTTCCATTTTTACACTCTCGAGCCATTTCAAGAACTGATAAGCTTTGCATGTCCGATATTGCCGACGACATCCTTCATCGCCTGCTTACTCTACGCCGTCGTCTATTTCCGACAGTCCCAGCATCTGCCCATCCTGGGTCTGCCCTATCGACGAGTTGTTGAACCGGCTTCACCAGTTCAAGAACGAAGTTTTTCTGTTCTTACCGTCAGACAACCACCATCTTCTACGGCCAACAACTCCCAGTAAGTCCTTCTGACCATCTTGATGAATATACGAACTTAGGCTGTTCTTTTAATTCATATGCTTAGGCTGCTAGAATCTGATTACACTTAGGAACTATTAGGAAGGCCGCCTGGTTCGGGGTGCTCCGGGTTCGGATGCTTCCCGGACAGATGGTGGAGCCTTAGTAGCCTTTTTTCTCTTCCCAATCTGGGTTTCCTGGTTCCTTGGTGATCCCGGACCCGATCCGGAGGGGACTTCAAGCAGTCCTTAGGAGACCCCCTATACCTTAACCGACTTTCTTGGGTTTAGGTACTGCCTGCTTGGCTTCTTTTCTTTGTTCCCAGATCATCAACTATGGCAATGGGCGTCACCCTTCACTCCGAGGAAGAAGTCAGCAGGGCCCCTGTCGTCCTCTCCGGGTCCCGGACCCCCAAGGGCAACAGATGGGAGATGGACGTGGTGGCCAACCTGTTCCAGAACTATCGGATGATGTACATCCTGGAGAAGCGCCTCGGCATAGAGTCCACTCCCGGACTCTTCCACAACCGCATGGCCAGGATCGAGGAGCGGGCGCACACGTCCGTAGAAGGGTTCGGGGCCGTGAGCACCGGCTACATTAGTGTGGGAGCCACACTCCCGCTTCATGATAACTTCGTGCGGTTCCTGACGTATGTGGGGATCGCGCCATTCCATCTCCTGCCATAAGCGTACCGGTTACTCGCGGGATGGCGAGTGTTCTGCATCGCGAAGGAGATCGCGGAGCCGACCCCTGCGGAAATCTTGTATTTCTACAAGATGGAGCCGCAGGTCAATGCCAAGGGCAGGACCTTGGACGGCCTCTACAGACTAAAGCCGCGAGGTAGCTATCCCGCTCCCACTAGCTCCTGGAAGCATCCCCCGGACATCCGTCATTACTGGTTTATGACGTCCGGGTTCCTTGTGGAGAAGAACCCCACGCTGCTGCTGGACTTCCAGCGAGTGGGTAAGTGCTTCCCGAACCTTGTCCCTTTTTTGTTTTATTTTTTTTCTTTTTCTTCGTTTCTCATCATCTTCCTCCAGGTGGCAGGACCTTTCACTCAAACTCCCCTCACCCTATTCATCATGGAATGGAGGAAGTTCTACTCTGGGCTGAGCGCGGAGGACCTGGACATAGGAGGCTACGTCACCACGGACAACCTCCGACTGGTTGGGATGCTCGCGGCCACCAAAACTATTGTCATCCCGAACCTTCGGGGAATCCAGTGCGAGAAGAATGTCGCCATCCGGGAATAGCTGGCCTTGGACCACGTTGCAGAATTGGAGAAGGCAGCACGAGTTGACGCGGCCAAGCGAAAAAGAGACCAGGCCCTGACGGAGGCGGCCACTTCGGAGGAGCTGGAGGAGCACTTTGAGGACGCCCTACCGAACACGGGGACTCCCGGGGCTAGCGTATCGGGGCGAGGTAACTCCTCTTTAATCTTGACTTATGCTCCCCAAGTCGGGGACTTAGCTAGGAATAGGTTAGTATTCTGAGTCCCCGCGTTCGGGGCTGATGGGGAGATGGTTGACGAGGACTAGCCCAGCTAGTTCTACTTCGGCGTCGGTGGCCAGCTTTGCTAGTGTGTCTTCGAAGACATTTTGCTCTCTGGGGATCTGGCGGATGGAGTGCTTTGTGAACGCCTGCAGCATCTCTCTCGTCTGGGTCACATAAACCGCCATTCTCTCTCCTTTAGTTTGATATTCCCTCGAGATTTGCATGACAACTAGCTGGGAATCGCTGTAGATTTCCAGGTTCGATGCCCCTACTTCTCGGGCCAAACGCAGCCCGGCTAAGACAGCTTCATGCTCTGCTTTGTTGTTCGATGCCTTGAACAGGAAACGAAGGACATTTTGTAACTGGTGTCCCTGTGGTGATACCAAGATGATCCCGGCCCCTGCCCCTGCCCCATTCTCATTCAAGGCCCCATCCATGAAGACCTTTCATACGGGCGCCGCGGGGACCTCGGGATCATCGTCTTCCCGAGATACCCCGGAGCACTCAACGATGAAATTGGCCAGGGCTTGCCCCTTGATGGACACTCTAGGGCGTAGGATATATCGAACTGACTTAGTTTCATGGCCCACTTTAGGAGTCTTCCAGAGGACTCGGGCTTCTGTAACACTTTCCACAGGGGGTGGTTGGTCAGGACCTTTATGGCGTGGGCTTGGAAGTACGGCCGGAGCTTCCGGAATGCCATTATCAGGCAAAAGGTCCGCTTCTCGATTAATGGATACCGAGACTCAGCGTCCAACAATCGCTTACTCACGTAGTACACCGGGAGCTGTGTCCTTTCCTCCTCCCGTACCAGCGTGGTGCTAATCGCGTGCTCGGTCACTGCCAAATAGAGGTACAGAGGTTCCCCGTCCACCGGTTTCTCCAAGAATGAAGCTTGGGCCAGGTGTTCTTTTAGTTTCCGAAAGGCTTCTTCGCACTCGAATGACCATTCGAAACGCTGGCTTCCCCGAAGGACGTTAAAGAATGGGATGCACTTGTCCGTGGCTTTGGAAACGAAACGGCTTAAGGCGGCTATTCGCCCGGTCAGGCTTTGTACGTCCTTATGCTTCGAGGAGAGGGCATATCAATCAGTGCCTTGATCTTATCCGGATTGGCCTCTATTCCCCGAAAGCTTACTATGAAGCCCAGGAACTTCCCGGAGGCCACGTCAAAAGTACACTTCTTGGGATTCAACTTCATCCCGTACTTTCGAATGACTGCGAAAGCTTCAGCCAAGTCATCCGAATGCTTCCGGGACGTCTTGGAATTGACCAGCATGTCATCGATATAGACTTCCATGTTTCGCTCTAGCTGGGCCCGGAACATTCGATTGACGAGCCTTTGGTAGGTTGCCCCGACGTTTTTCAGTTCGAAGGGCATGACTATGTAGCAGTATATTCCCTTGTCGGTTTGGAAACTGGTGTGCTCCTGGTCTGCCACATGCATAGAGATCTGATTGTAGCCGGAGTAAGCATCCATGAAGCTTAGGATCTAGTACCCGGACGTGGCATCCACCATTTGGTCGATCTTGGGCAGCGGGAAACAATCCTTCAGACAAGCTTTGTTGAGATCCGTGAAGTCGATGCACGTTCTCCATGTCCCATTTGGTTTAAGCACCAGAACTGGATTGGCCAGCCACACGGGGTATACAGCCTCGCGTATGAAGTTGATTGAAGACAGCTTCTCAACTTCCAGCTTAAGGGCCTCGGCCCTCTCCGTCCCCAAAGGCCTGCGTTTCTGGCGGACCGGGGTCGCGTTTGGGTCAATACTCAACGCGTGGCAGATAATGTTGCGGTCAATCCCCGTCATGTCCGAGTGAGACCAGGCCAGGATATCCTGGTTCTCCTTAATTTGGGCGATGATGGCGGCCCGAACATCCGCCGACAGATTTTTCCCGACTTGGATGACTCGGGTCGGATCGGTGACGCTGATGCACACCTCCTATATCTTGTCCATTGGCTCTAGGACGCGGTCGTCCCCTATCCTTGGGTCCAGGTCATCGTCTTCCCGGATCACCCTCTCAGCAGGTGGGGGAGGAATTGGGGCAATGAAGTCCTCAACTGGCTCTTCCCGGACCATATATATTGGCCGGGCGGACACATGGTAGCACTTCCGGGCGCTCTTCTGATCTCCCCGGACAGTCCCCACCCCTCCGTTGTCGCAAGGGAACTTCATGCAGAGATGATGGATAAAGGTGATGGCCTCGAATTCTACTAATGTGGGATGGCCAAAAATGACGTTGTAAGCGGTGGGGCAGTCCACCACTACAAAGGTGCAGAACTTGAATGAGTGCTGCAACTCACTTCCCAACGTGACGGGCAACTGGATCTTCCCCATGGGGAGTAGTGCGTCTCCGTTGAAGCCGTAAATCTGGGTTGGGTACGATGCCAAATCCGCTTCGGTCAAGCCAATGGCGGTGAAGGCGGGCTTGAACAAGAGGTTGACGGAGCTCCCGTCATCCACCAACACGCGGGACACCAACTTGTTTGCGATTTGTGCATCTATGACCAGCGGGTCATGGTGCGGGAAATGGACGTTGCGGGCATCGTCCTCCGTGAAGGTGATGGGGAGGTTCATCAACTTCGGGCGTTGAGTCGAGGCCTGGACAAGGGCGCATACCTACTGATCGTGGTCCAGTTTGCTCAGGTAGTGCTTTTGGTCGTTCCTGGACAGTCCTCCCAAGTGAGGTTTGCCCGAGATGGTGGCCACATGCCCGTCCACTCGAAGGGGTGCAGCCCCGGATGGGTAAGGCATTCCAGGGTTGGGAGCTGGCGCGACGGGGGCCACCTGAGGGGCCTGTGCCATTGGTCCCTGTGCATACCCTCCGTGAGGCGGGTATGCCCTGGGTGCTCTCGGGACCGTGGGTTGTCCGGGGCCTGCTGACAGGCCTGGGACTCCCACGGGCATCCTGACCCATTGGTGGAGATGCCCCAGCTTGATGAGATTTTTGATCTCGTCTTTGAGCTACTGACATTCTTCGGTAGTGTGGCCTACATCCTTATGATAGGCGCACCTCTTGCTGGTATCCCTCATATTCCTTCCCCCCTTGAACATGGGGCTAGGCTTCCGGTAGTGAACCACCCTTTCTGTGGCCAGACATATGTTCTCCCTGGTGTCCACTAGAATGGTGTATTCTGAATATTGGGGCTCGTAGCCCCTTTTCCCCTTCTTGACCGGTTCGGGCCGGTTCTGGCCTTTGCCAAATCGCTTCCCCCGGGAGGGGCTCACGCTCGCTTCTGTCACTCCCGCCTGTGACTGCTGGGCCTCGACGGGGGTGATGCTGTGACCCGCCGACGCGGCCCCATATCCGGAGAAGTGGGTAGATTGGGCCGGGACATATCCCGAATAGGCAGGACCGTACACTGTAGGGGTGTAGGTGATGTTATATTATTTTATAATATAATGTAATATTATATTATTTTATAATATAATGTTTTAGATTAAATAAATGTGACATAGAGTGTCACATATTGTAACATATAATAGAGAGTTACATTATTTGGATATATGTGAAATATCCAAACATGTAACATATTTGGTGTTACAAATTCATCACAAATTTGTAACTCCTAAATATCACCCATTATTGTGTAGACTTGTTGTTACACAATATTGAGATGAATTTCTTAAAGCCATATGAGAAATGGCTGATAGAGATGTGATTTTAACTCCCATATTGTGTATGGAAGTTACAAAATCAAGTGGGAATAAATTGGAACATTTTGGAAAAAACTTAAAAAATTGGTTGCTAAAAATGACCAAGGGCCGCGGCGCTTGAAACAAGCGCCGCGGCCCTTGTGGCTAACAGCTTCATACAATTTCGGTTTTTATCCAATTTTGAACGATTCCAACAGCCAAGTAACTCCCAAATGTCTATTTTAATTCCATAAAACACCTAATTAATCATTGGTAACAGCCATGGGGGTTGGTGGAATTTGAAATTCAAAGGGTGTCTCTAAACTCTATAAATAGGAGCCTAATGCTCACTTGTAAGACACACCATTTCTATCCACTAGAGCACTTGGCTAGAAACACCTTGAAGCTTGATTATTCCAGAAAGCATTTCCAAAATCTGTGAGAGATCCCTTAGTGCTTGAGTTAGGGGGAAATAAGCTTTTGGACAAAGGTTTCAAACCTTGTTCAAGTTGGTGATCCCCAATACTCTTCACTTTGGTTGTGTGAGTGAGAGTTCTTTGTTCATTGTTCTTATTCTTGTTCTTTTATTCTATTGCTTTTCTTTTCTTCTATTATTCACTCTTTTACATGTATCTTTTGTTTTAGAGTTGTAATCTCATCTATATCTTTTCATTATACTACTTCTAGTTTATTTGTATATTTTGTCTTAGAGTTGTATTTTCTATTTCTATCATCTTCTACCTCTTTCTTTATATTTACATGTATCTTTTGTCATAGAGTTGTAACACTTTTTAATCAATCAATATTTATTTGTAATATATTGTCTAGAGTTGTAATATTATCTTACCATTTCCATTGAGGCAATATTATTTTTCCTAACAGGTGATTCCAAGAGTAACGGCCGGTCCCGGGGCTACCAGGGCGCGACGTAGGACTGCGCTGGGAACGAGGCCCCGTACCCCGGGAAAGCTTGGGCGCTGGGCTGTGGTGCCGAAGGCCATCCGAAAGCCTGGATCTGGGCTTCTTCCCAATTGATAAATCCTTAGGCCCTCGTGATGAATTCTTCTAGGGAAGCCGCCTTGTTACGCTGCATGTCATCCCAGAGAGGGGACCCGGCCCGGATCTTGGACTGCAATGCTACCAGGCGCTGTCCGTCGTCCACCTTTGTCTTGGAGGCTTCTTCAGTGAAGCGCTGGATGTAGGCCCTCAGTGTATCCGTGGGGAGCTGTTTGATATTTGCGAGGGTGCTGATCTGCATGTCCATCCTCATGGTGGCCACACACTGCTTGGGAAACGTTGACTGCAGTCCGGACCAGGATTGGATGGATCCCGGCTTAAGTATTTTCCACCACTCCTCGGCGGGACCACCTAGAGTGATCGAGAAACAAAGGCACTTGCCGTCGTCACTGACGTGGGCCACTATCATGAGCCGGTTGTATCGGGACAGATGGTCCCTGGGGTCGGTGTTTCCGGTATAGGCGGTGAGGCTTGGCATCTTGAACCCCTTGGGGAGTACAACGTCCAGGATGTGCCTCGCGCAGGGCTATTTATCCTCTTCATCTGAATCGGTATCCGCTCCTTCCTGCTTGCAGACTAAGCGATCTGTGACCTTTTTCAGAGCGGCCAGCTGTTCCATGAGCTGCCTGGCCGTGCCGTCCTCCAGGGGGATTCTTTCGTTCCTCCTGTCGTTGATGTTGTTCCTAAGGTCACCACCTCGGGGGAGAATATTTTCCTTACGGACCCGCTCTTTTCGAGCGTTCAGTCCGCCGCGTAGGTCTATCCGGGACGTATCGTCCCCTGAACAAAGGGCATGACGTTCCTCGCTGTGCGGCCGCTCCCGACGGTTTTTGTTTACCGAGGCGCTTAGGTGCAAAGACCTTTCCCTTTCGTCTTGCCCTGGGGGGTGCCGGGGCCGTGCATTCCGCAGCCGTGTCCCCTGCGGGTCGATCGGGTGGCCTCGTCCTGGGACGAGGCACACCTTCTCTTTCCTAGGGAGTGGCTGGGAATGGGTCCCGACTTTCGTGACGGGGGTGCTCTTTTCTTGGGTCTTTCCACCGGCCTTCTTATTCTCCCTGTCCAGGTTTCCTGGGGCTGGCTCAGAAAACTGCTTCGGGGGAGGGGCTGGCCTTGCTTCTTTGGGGACCCCGGCTCGGGCTTGCGGAGTGGGCTATTGCGCTCCCGGAACTGGGCTAGCTGTAGGATTAGTCGTCGAACTCTGTGCGACAATGAATGCCTGCAGGGTTTGGAGAGACTCTTGCATATGCCGATGCGCCTCCGCTTGCTCAACGATCCTGGCCTCCTGGTCCAGGACTTGCTGCCTCAGTCTAATCACCTCCAGGTCCTACTGGTTGGGCTCTCCTTCGGGGATCTCGGGATCTGCAGCTTCGTCGTGGTACTCCCCCTCGTTTTCCTCTTCACAATATTCCTCCTCATTCTCCTCTTCGTACTCTGTCCCACCCTCATAGTCTTGTGACTCGTCAAGGTGAGATGTTTGAGGAGGAGCGTTCTCAGGCGGATTATGAGGAAGATGCTAGGAAGGTAACGGATCTCCATTGCCCTGCTCTGGATTACTAGGGTCGAATGTTGTGTGTCGTGTGCTCACCATTGTAGTAAAGGCTTGGTGTTAGCACTAGCTTTCTTCAGCTCTCAATGAAAGCTCCAAAATGTTTACCGAGATTTTCGGAAACTACACTAATGAATATTAGCTAAGACTAATGATATGGAATTTAGAAGATTAACACATGATTTTTATGTGGTTGGGGCGTTAATAATCCTTAGTCCACGAGTCAGTTGTATTAGAGCTTGGAAAGTCTTTTACAATGGAGTTTCTCTCTATATTTTGACAGAGTAACTGTATACAAGTCGAAGAGACATCCTTTTTTTCAGTGCTCTATTGCCTGTATTTATAGGCTCATAGGAACACTGGATCTGGGCCGGGTATGACCCGGGCCCGTCAAAGATGTGGATACTCTTGGCTTCTCTGGCGGAAGCCCAATGTTGATCCCAAAAGAGGGTGTTTAATATTTAAACTCGCAAGTGCACGAATCGTTTCAGAATATAATGTTCATGTAAGTACGAGGTCGAACCCATGGGAGTTGACTAACATCAAAAGAAACTATTTCAAACAAAGCAATAATATTCTAACCTAGTTCCAAATATTTGATGAGATTTTGTTTTAGAAAAATAAAAGACAAGTAATAAAAAGATTAATGATTAAATAGAAAAATGGTTTTCAAATGAGATAAGTAAAATAAGATTATTAAGATGTTAGAATCCACAAAATGCAAGTTCAATAGTATTTATAAGTATATTGATTCCCAAGTTTAGATATAGTTGAAATAAATCACACTATACTTTTTTTCAAAATATATTTTCTTATTCAAGCACAAGTTACTCTTTAAAAAAGGTAGGATTTTTCTTCACTTATATAAGATATAATTTCTAAGCATTAGTTGTGTTACAACCTAATGGAACTACAAAAAATCAAAGAGATTATGTTTAGGCAAAATATGATACTTATGCTCTAAGAATTAGATGTGAACAATTTAATGAAAAACATTTAATCAAAGAATATCATATTTTTGCATAATGAAGAACTAAGTGTAATATGCTTTAACAATCAATAATAGATGAAAAAATGCATATCTTTGATAGAAAAATCTATAAACAATGTTATACAAATGGGAAATCAACATACAACAAAAAATATTATCTAGTTACATTTTGCTTCATCATCATCTTAATAACCTTTGAAAAAGATTAGAAGCTCATAACTAGATAAAAATTACAAAATAACATACTTGACATGCTCTTCAAAAGATGAAAATGGTAGAGAGAAACTAGTGAAAAGAAGAGAGAAAAATGTGTAGAAGATGTTGAAAAAAAGATGAAGAAGAAGAGCTCCCCCAAATGGTCTTACAAGACTCTATTTATAGGCAAAATGTGGAGATTAAATTAATCAAATTAAAATAAATAAATTGATTAATTTAATTGTGTTGGGAAGTGGTAGGATAAATAGAGTAAGTGTAAGAGTATTGGAAAAATGAAATGTTTGGTTGGGTAAAAGATTAGTGAAAAGCTAGGGTAAAAAAATAAATTAGGAATGTTTATTTAGGTAAGAAAAATAGGGAAAAGTGAATTGATATTTGAGTGAAAAATATTGGGAATGAAAATGTGATTTTTGGGTCTTTTTGGTGGTTGTTTGGTGCTTGGTCTAGGCTGGCCGAAATGGGCTTTGGTGGAGGAAGGCATCACTTGGGCCTTGCGGACTGGGCTGGCCCACGTTGGGGCTGCTTTGGTGATGTTGAGGAGCATGTGCTGGGACGAATTGGAGATGCTGAATGCGACTCAGGCATGAGTGGCTGAATGTGTATCAGGCGGGCTGGAAGTCTTCATTGCTGAAGGAATTGGACCCGTGGGCCTGGCTTGGGTGGCTGAAGCTGACGAGTGGGCTTGGGCCCAGGTGTACATTGGCTGAGTGATGAAGGCTGGTGAGGAGTGCTTGTTGTGGGGTGCTGGTGGCGTGACAGCTGGCTTTCTTTGCTGAATGCATGAAGTGCAATGCTAAAGAGAAGGCAGGGACAGGTGGCGCTGGTGGAGTCTTTGTGGTACTGTAGCAGGCGGACAAGAAAGTCTTGGAATGGGCCTGAAAAAATGCCACTTCCTTGCTTTTCTTTTACAAAAATGTCATATTTTTTCACCATTCTTCTTGCTTTTCAAGTGCAAATAGCATACAAAAAATTCCCTATAAAACAAACATAAATTAAATTAAAACTAAATATTTTCAATAATGAAATATACAACAAAAGTTCAATGAAAATATTAGTTAAAATTTAATTTACTTAAACATTTAAGCTTAAAATTTCATCTTTTTACTCCTAACTTAACAATATTAATTTTAAATAATTTAACCATAACATTTTACAATAATATAACAATAAAAACACACAAAAATCTATAAAATTAAAATAAGCCTAATAAATTCAAAAAGTAATTAAAAACTAATAATTTAATTAAAAACTTAAGAACTAAATCATTTTTAGCTTAAAAAATGTGGTAAAATAACTCTAATTTCTAGAGTTATCACCTAATATAAAAGATAAAACATACATAGGTTCAAGACTAATTAAGGCCTAATAGGGCGGCCCAAGAACTATATTTCGCCCGACAGAATGGTGCTTTTGGTCTGGGCACTTCGAGTTACGAGGCAGATTCAGGGGACAAAGCCAGTCAGAGTACTTGGCAGTGCAGGTCTGTAACGGTGGCGTGCAATCCCGAGGTGGCCTTTTCCGCAGGTGAAAAGTGGGGACAACCCCCAGCGTCGTGGGGCGGCTTCAGGGTCACGAATGCTTTTCCTTGACAAACCGGGAGGACCTGATCCGGGTTCGTTTACCTTTGTCCCTCTTCGTTTACCACAGGCCGGGACCGTTTACCAGGCTCCAAGATCGTTTTACGTATACTTCCACTGCAATTTGAACTGTCAGTACGTCTCCCGGACTACTGTCCCGGATCAGGGTCCAGAATCACATTCAAGCCGTAGCCCTTGGTTATTCCTGTACCAAGCGGGCTTGGGCTGGGCCCACATCCAAACGCCTAGACCATGGGCCTGGACCGATGTCCCAGGCCCACGACAAGAAATGGGGATAACAACTAGGGTTAGCGCCCTCAGGCCGCACCCTCCATTATCCCACTGAATCCGGCCCGCTTAAACCGAGCTTAGTGAATAATAAGTTGTCCTCGGCTACCAGTGGCCAAGTCGCGCCCTGTGCGCAAATATTGAATACAACACCCTTAGGCCGCTATCACATGTCCCATGGCGTAATACCATCATTGACATTATACAAATATTGGGAGCTCTTAGTCCCATCACAAACATATAATCAGGTGCAGTTTTCTTACCTTCAAATTCGCTAGCTTTGTTCACTTGACTCCTTGAGCACGATCCCTCTCGAGCCCTAGCGCTCACCTAATCACAACCATAGATCAAAGTCATCATCAACCCTCAAGTCCATAACCTAGCCTCAGAAGCAATCCCGAGCCCTCGGGAAGTCCTAATTCCACCAAACTGGGTGGTGGAATCGAACCCCGAACCCTTGGTAAATAACCATAAAATCCCTTTCTAGAAACAGGGTAGCGCTACAACGCTCTAAGGAGGGCGCTGCAGCGTTACAAGCAAAACCAAAATTCCCCAGAAAGCATGACCTAGCTACAGCGCCCAAAGGCTAGCGCTGTAGCGCTAGTCACAGACAGCCAACACCACATTTTCCCTTCCTGCGATTTCCCCGAGTCAAACTCAACCAAAACTTCTCCAAACCTTTACCAAACTTAAAAACAAGATTATTAACACACTCCACTCATCCCAAATACTCAAAACCCAAACACATGCATCCCTAATCTCAAAATTCACCATAGTTGCTCATAGACTTCAGAAACTCAGCAAAGATAATCAAACCTTCAAATTTTAAAGTTCAGAACTTATACCTTTGATGGAAATTCGACCTCAAGTTGCCTCTAGACCTCCTTAGCTTGCTCTTCCTCAATCCTTAGCTCCAACTTCCCTAGAATTCCCCATCATTTCAACTTAGATACCTTAGTTAGAAATCAAAACCAGAACTGAAGAAACTTTAAATTCTTACCTCAAATATTGATGTGTTCTTGCTAAACCCTTGCCAACTCTTCAAGCCTAACTCAGAATCCTTATGGCTCAGCATGACCTAGCCCTCCTCTGAATTTTGCTCCAGGAACCCTCAAGAAAATAGTGGAAAAATGCCCAAACCGACCTTGCTTTCCTTCCCTTCTTTCTCTTTCTTTTCTTTCCTTCTTTTCTTTCTTTCAGACTTCTTTTGTATTCTACAAACTCCACTGAGCCAAATGACCATAATGCCCTCCCATTTAATTCTAAATCCTTTAATCCCCTTAGGGGCATTTTGGTCATTTTACCCAATTCCTGCTAATTCCTCGAGTGTCTCTAATATTTTCCGCTTACTTCCCGATACCTAATTAATCACCAATTATATTCCTCATTATCAAAATTAACCTCAATATATTCTCTAAATTCCCATTTATACCCCCAGGCTCGCCCCGAGCCGGGTATAAATCCCTGCCTTGACTTTTTCGCTAATCTTCTCACTAGGATAGTCTCGAGTCACAGATCACAGGTATATCCACATAATAATGTGGTCTCAACAAATATATATACAGTTATGCCCGCAATGGGACAAAATTACGATTATGCCCTTCTAATCACGGCCTAGATGCATACTAATACACATAGTCATGCATCACAAGTATTCAAATAGTCATATAACATGCTTTAAATCATTAAATCACATATATTCCATTTATGCCCTCCCAGCACGCTAATCAAGGCCCTTAAGCCCTATTAGTAAATTTGGGTCGTTACAACTATCCCCTCCTAATGAGAATTTCGTCCTTGAAATTTACCTGAATAACTCGGGATACTGATCCCGCATCGCTGTCTCAAGCTCCCAGGTCGCCTCCTCGACCTTACTATTCCTCCACAACACTTTAACAAGAAGAATCGTCTTATTCCGCAATACTTTTTCTTTCCGATCCAAGATTTGAACTGGTTGTTCTTCATAAGCCACATTTGTCTGTAATTCCAAGTCTTCATACCTTAACACGTGAGTCACATCTGAGACGTACTTCTGGAGCATAGAAACATGGAATACGTTATAAACTCCAGACAACGATGGTGGCAAAGCTAATCTGTAAGCCACCTGACCAATCCTTTCCAGGATCTCAAAAGGTCCAATAAATCTAGGGCTTAGCTTGCCCTTCTCTCCAAGCCTCCTCACCCCTCGCAAAGGTGAAACTCGAAGGAACACGTGGTCCCCAACCTGGAACTCCACATCCCTACGCTTAGGATCAACGTAGCTTTTCTGTCTGCTCTGAGAGGTGAGCATTCTAGCCTGGATCTTCTCTATAGCTTCACTTGTCCTCTGAACCATGTCTGGCCCTAAATACTTCCTCTCACCCATCTCATCCCTATGAATGGGTGATCTACACTTCCTCCCGTACAACATCTCATAGGGAGCCACTCCGATCGTTGATTGATAACTATTGTTATATGAAAATTCAATCAACGGGAGATACTTACTCCATGAACCCTCAAAATCAATCACACATGCCCTGAGCATATCCTCTAACACCTGAATCGTCCTCTCAGACTGTCCATCAGTCTAAGGATGAAAGGTTGTACTGAACTTCAATTGAGTCCCCAAAGCCTTTTGCAGACCACCCCAAAACTTGGAAGTGAAGATAGGATCCCAGTCTGACACTATAGACTTAGGGACCCCATGGAGACGTACGATCTCCCTCACATACAATTCTGCATACTGATCCACAGTATATGTCGATCTCACTGGAAGAAAATGGGCTGAATGGGTGTACCTGTCCACTATCACCCACATCGAGTCATGTAGCCCTACTGTTATGGGTAAACCTCCCACAAAATCCATAGTAATGTCCTCCCATTTCCATTCAGGAATACCCAAAGGCTGAAGCAACCCTGCTGGTCGCTGATGTTCAGCTTTCACCTGTTGACAGGTTAAGCATCTGGCAACGTACTCCACCATATCCTTCTTCATCCCGGGCCACCAATATAAAGTCCGTAGATCCTGATACATCTTCGTGGTACCTGGATGAAGTGAGCACGGCGTCGTATGAGACTCATTTAGTATCACTCGCCTGATCCCCTCATCAGCTGGAACACAAATCCGTCCCTGATACCGAAGTAACCTAACCTCAGAAATAGAATAATCCTTAGCTACTCCTGCTAAGACATCCTTTCTGACCCCCTATAACTGAACATCTACCAACTGTCCTTCTCTGATCCGCTCTAGCAGAGTCGACTGCAGAGTAATATTGGCCAACCGGCCTACCACCAACTCTATCTCTGCTCTGACCATCTCATTAGCTAACTCTCTTGAGATTTGAATAGAACTATATAACTGACCCGGACCTCTCCGGCTCAATGCATCTGCCACCACATTGGCTTTCCCCGGATGGTAAAGAATATCACAATCATAGTCCTTTACCAACTCTAGCCAATGCCTCTGTCTCATGTTCAGGTCCTTTTGTGTAAAGAAATACTTCAGACTCTTATGGCCAGTATATACCTCGCACTTCTCCCCATACAGATAGTGTCGCCAAATCTTCAGTGCAAACATCACTGCTGCCAACTCCAAATCATGGGTAGGATACCGCTGCTCATACTCCTTCAGCTGCCGTGATGCATAAGCTATGACTTTCTCATTTTGCATCAACACACAGCCCAAACCCAACCTCGATGCATCGCAGTAAACAAAAAACTTCCCTTCCCCCGAAGGAAGACTCAACACAGGCGCTGTAATAAGCCGTCGCTTTAACTCCTGAAAACTGTCTTCACACTTGTTTGACCAGACAAACTTCAGATTCTTCCGTGTCAATTCTTTCATCGGTTGCTGCTATCTTTGAGAAGCCCTCAACAAACCGTCTGTAGTAACCCACCAAACCAAGAAAACTCCGCACCTCCGAGGTGTTCCTTGGCCTCGGCCAATCCCTGAATGCCTCCACCTTAGATGGATCCACCTTAATCCCATCTGCACCCACGATATGTCCAAGGAATGTCACTTCTGGTAACCAAAATTCACATTTCTTAAACTTGGCGTACAACTGATGCTCCTTCAACCTCTGAAGAACTTGTCGAAGATGAAGCTCATGCTCTGCCTCTGAACTGGAGTACACCAAGATGTTGTTAATGAAGACAATAATAAACTGATCCAGAAAGTGCTTGAACACCCTGTTCATTAGATCCATAAAAGCTGCTGGGGCATTGGTCAAACCAAATGACATGACCAGAAACTCATAGTGCCCATACCGCGTTCGGAAAGCCGTCTTAGGTATGTCCTCATCCTTGATTCTCAGCTGGTGATAACCAGATCGTAGATCAAGCTTCGAAAATACCATCTTATCTTGTAGCTGATCGAACAATTCGTCAATCCTTGGTAGGGGATACTTATTCTTGATAGTCAACTTGTTCAATTTCCGATAGTCTATACACATTCTTAAAGTCCCGTCCTTCTTCTTCACAAATAGAACTGGAGCACCCCATGGCAAGTAGCTAGGTCTGATAAACCTCAAATCCAGAAGCTCCTGCAACTGTATCTTCAATTCTTTCAGTTTCGCCGGTGCCATCCTATATGGTGCCCTCGACATTGGCTCTGCCCCTAGTGCCAACTCAATGACAAAATTAATCTCCCTACGCGGCGGCAACCCAGGCAAGTCCTCCGGAAACACATCCAAGAACTCACAAACCAATCTGGTCTCCTCTGGTCCTACTGGCGAAACCCTGGTGGTATCCACCACACTAGCTAGGAAGCCTATACATCCACCCTGTAGCAAATCTCTGGCTCTCAACACCGATATCCTGGGCACGCAGGGTCCTTGCACCGCTCCCAAAAAAACAAAGGGATCCTCGCCCTCTGGCTCAAAAGTCACCATCTTCTTCCTGCAGTCAATGGTAGCTCCATATCTAACCAGCCAATCCATACTTAAAATTATATCAAAATCCTCCATGCTCAATTCAATCAAGTCTACTGATAACTCCCTACCATCAACTATCACTGGCAGTGCTCTAATCCACCTCCTTGATACTACCATTTCCCCTGTAGGCAAAATAGTCCCAAACCTTGAAACACAATACTCACTAGGTCTACACAGTCTATCGATCACCTTACTAGAAACAAATGAGTGTGTAGCACCAGAGTCAATCAATACAGTAAAAGGAGTGCCAACACTAGAAAGATGACCTGTCACTACCGAGGGACTAGCCTCGACCTCTGCTTATGTCAGGGTGAACACTCGAGCTGGAGTCAAGCTGCCCACCTTCCTTGTATCTCCATTCTTCATTGTTGGACAATCTTTCTTGAGGTGTCCCACCACCTCGCACACATAATAGGCCTTAGCCCGACACTCGCCCGGATGGCGTCTTCTGCACCTCGTGCACTCAGGGTAAGTCCTCCATGTATCACCACCTCCCTGACGGCCACCCTGGGTACCCCGACCTCTCCTATCAGGACCAGAAGAAATCGAAGCCTCAGGGCTCTTCCTCTTCAAATCACTAGGGCCTCCGCCCCTACTAGAACCAGAATATGGAGGCACCGCCCTGCGGCCCTCTCTCCTCACTGCACTTTCTCTCCAAATCTTGTTTTCCGCTTCCTCAGCGGTAAGAGCTTTTTCCACAGCCAAGGCATAAGTTGTCCCTCTAGGAACTGTGGTAATTCTCACATCTCGGGCTATCATAGCATTCAACCCTCTGATAAATCTGTCTTGCCTAGCTGCATCAGTAGGCACAATATCTGGTGCAAACTTCGCAAGTCTGACAAACTTCAAGGCATATTCTGTAACTGCCCTGAACCAGCCCACGAACTCATTTACTTTCGCTGCCCTGATGGCAACATTATAATACTTCTGACTGAATAGATCCTTGAATCCTTCCCAAGTCAAAGCAGTAACATCCCTGGTCTGTGATGCCACCTCCCACCAGATTCGAGCATCCTCCCTCAGCATATAAGTGGCAAAGGCCACTCTGTCATGTCCCTCTACCCTCATAAAATCAAGAATGGTAGTAATCATGGTCATCCACTGTTCAGCCTTCAGTGGATCTGGTCCTCCCTCAAAGATCGGGGGCTGTTGCTTCCTGAACCGCCCATACAACGGTTCCCACTTGTTCCTAACCTCAACTGGCTACACAACAGGTACCACCGCAGGTGGCAGAATAGGGGCAACACTCCCAGATGGAGCCTGCTGCCGCAGAATTAGGATCTGTTCATCTTGGCTCTGTAACCGAGCCTGCATGTCTGCCATAAACTGCTGCCAGTTCTCAGGGACTGGCGGAGGGGTCTGGCCATGATCATCATCCCTAGTCCCGGACCTGCCGGCTAGTCGCGTAGATATTCTTGGATGCATAATTATCCAAGTCAATCTGAAAACAACGACTCGACAATCAGACTATGATGACAGGGTAATAATCCTTTCATGATCCATCACTGGAACTCCAATCATTCACAAGCAATCAAAATATAGCAAGTTATTTAGATATTCATCCACATGCACAGCAATGCTAATAAGCACGCCTCAATAGCATCATGCAATAGTCAAGGGCCAGGCCCTATCAGTTTCTCATGCTTCCTATTAATCTGTCAGATATCAACAATCATATCTCATTCAAATCATTTAAACATGAAATTCCGTTTTTAGTAATTACCAAATTAATTAAACCAAGTAAATTAATTAAAGTGCGGAATGGTAATTAACTGTTTACACAGATTACAGTTCTGTCGGGACAGAAACCAAACTCGTCACGACAGAAACTGAACACAATAAAAAGACAGTGCAAAACAATAAAGAACACAGCGAATTTTTACAAGGTTCAGAAATCCTTTCGGATAACCTAATCCTTGGGGCCACGCCCAGAGAATAAAACCAATTAATAAAGAATCACAAGTACAAAAACATTGACTTAAACAAAACAAGACTCCCTCTTGAGATTTGCCGCAACTTGTTGTACTTCTCTTCACTAATCTGATTTTGATTGAAACGCTCAACCACTTGAACTCCCTTCAATGGTCAGCGAGTGCTTGCATCCTCCCGACGCAAGGCTTTGTAAAAGATCTTCTCCCGAAGACTACAAACGATGTGTTCAAATTATAATGTGTATTCACTCATGAACATGGTATAAGCTCACCACTTAAAACTAAACACACATAATTCAACAAGATCACGTGAATACTTATGATCTTGAATACAAAGAAGAACTCTCAAATATTACAATAAAGCTCACGAATAATGCCCCAAAGAGTTCATTTTTCTCACTGCCTTTAGAGCCCTATTTATAGAGTCTTTTTCGTGCTCACAAAGGCAGAAAAAGAATTCTTCTAATAAAGCCAAGAATCGTAGAGGATATTCTTGATTGTCAAAGAGTTGCCTTATTTAGAAGATTCTGATCCAACAGATGCGATATCGGAGGGGACAACTCAAACCTGTGTTGGATCAAAACAAGCTCAAAAAGGAAACAATAATTAATGATATTAAAAACCAGTTTCCTGATTGTAATCCTTGAGCTGCACGAAAATACATCAGTAAATAATCCAATAATAACTTTGGGTAAGTACAGAAAATTTGCAATGACCTTTGTTTCCTTTATAACCAAAAAGAGACAATATATGCTAAATAAGGAAGCATATTATTGACCAACAATTACACAAAAGGAAAGAGAGATTCTGAAAATTGGAATAAAGGAAACCAAATATTTTCCAATTAAAGCCGAAAAATATAAGAAAGGAAAACAAATATTTCCGAAAATTATAATAAAAGGAAACAATTAAATCAACCATTTACTCTTTTAAGAAAAAAAAGATATTTCTATAAAAATGCCAATTATAGGATTTACAAAACACATAATCATGTATACACAATTACCAAACCCTGAGTCGAGCTTGTCTCTCGCGGCGAATGTACATGTCCAGCCAGTCTTCAGGAACCCATAAACCTAGGACGCTCTGATACCAAGTTGTAACACCCTGGATAGCCAAGATCATTACACTGTGTGTTTATAAAAGTGCTAGACTTGTTAATCAAGTCATTTAGTTAAAATCGTGTTATTGAAACTATAATGGAACTAGGGTTAAAAGATTTTGGTCTTAAAAGTCACTTTTCTCATAAAGAAACATTTCCTGTGTTACATGGGATCCCAAAATAGTAGATTTAAAACCATTTACAAAAGATTCAAAATTTAAATATAGCATTAGCCATACTAAGGAAAAATAGGCAGTTCAGCGATCCCTATCCTGATCCACTCCTCGGCCAAAGAGACCGAACAGCTGACTATGTACATTTAGCCCCACAGCTCTCCATCTCAGGACTGGTATAACTTCCCTTTGCCTTTACTTGCACCACGTAGCATCCGTAAGCCAAGGCCCAGCAACAAAACACAACAACAGAGCATAAGCAATCAACAGATAATTCAATATCTCATATCGCATAAACATGTTCATAACCACATAAACATTCAGAATAACCAAGTATTCAGCATATTAAACATATCAACTCATATCATATATCAATTTACAAATGATAACAAGGGTTAGCGCCCTCAGGCCGCACCCTCCGTTATCCCACTGACTCTTGCTCGCTTAAACTGAGCTCAGTGAATAATAAGTTGTCCTCGGCTACCAGTGGCCAAGCCGCGCCCTGTGCACAAATATTGAATACGGCACCCTTAGGCCGCTCTCACATGTCCCATGGCGTAATACCATCATTGACATTATACAAATATTGAGAGCTCTTAGTCCCATCACAAACATATAACTAGGTGCAGTTTTCTTACCTTCAGATTCGCTAGCTTTGTTCACTTGACTCCTTGAGCAATATCCCTCTCGAGCCCTAGCGCTCACCTAATCACAACCATAGATCAAAGTCATAATCAACCCTCAAGTCCATAACCTAGCCTCGGAACCAATCCTGAGCCCTCGGGAATTTCTAATTCTACCAAATAGGGTGGTGGAATCGAACCCCGGACCCTTGGTAAAAAACCCTTGTAAATAACCCTAAAATCCCTTTCCGGAAACAGGGAAGCGCTACAGCGCTCTAAGGAGGGCGCTACAGTGCTACAAGCAGAACCAAAATCCCCCAGAAAGCATGGCCTAGCGCTACAACGCTCAAAGGCTAGCGCTGTAGCGCTAGTCACAGACAGCCAACACCACATTTTCCCTTCCTACGATTTCCCCGAGCCAAACTCAACCAAAACTACTCCAAACCTTCACCAAACTTAAAAATAAGCTTATTAACACACTCCACTCATCCCAAGCATCCCAAATACTCAAAAACTGTAGAGTCCAAGAACTTTACTTAGCTAATTGTTTAGTAGTATTATAGTATGTTTAGTATTATCTTTGTAACTGTGGATTTTTGGTTCAAACCGGAAATTATTTGGACACTCATAATAGTACTTGTAGATTTTCTAAGTTTAACCTATAGTTTAAGAATATTAATTTTAACCTAAGGTTGATTAATATGACTGATATTAAGGATTATATTTATTGTACTATAAGGTTTAGATATCAACCAATAGGATTTTAAGCACATGTTATGAATGGTGATTAAGGATTAAGTATTTTTTAGGATTAAATTTAATAAGGAGTAAAGTTTGAATGTTATAGGGTCAGTCAGCAGCTTTGAATACGTTGAAGGCTTAGTCAAGGCTGTTTACTCCATTCAAACTTAGCTAAAAATGTGTAATTTCGTGTTTAAATATTCAGCGTGTGCCGATATATCGCAGCTATAGGGGGAGATATATCGCAGCACGTAGATACGGAAAACACGAGACGATGCACGGTCGCCTCGGGCATACTGGCCCAGGCGATATATCGCCTACAGGGGGCGATATATCGCCTCCTCCAGCATATGTTCAAACATTTTTGAATTCTTTTCCTTTTAGCCATTCAAACTCCTCATAAGTCCAGCGTCTTTTGAACGAGTCTTCAGCCTCTGCTGAACGATTATTCAAATTATTTTCACCTAAAAAGCCATTATTTTTATTCAAGTAAAATCAAGATAATTTCATTCCCAAACTCTATAAATAGGACCTAGTACCCAGCCATTATTCACCTTTTGCTCTAAGTTCAGAAGCTGCTAGTGTTAAGTGAGTGTGAGAGTGTAAACACCTGGTTTGGGAAAATCATAAGCTTAAACATCATAAGCTTATGAAACACTTTGGGAAGTAAGGTTCTTTAGTATTTCGGTTGTGGTTAGATTGGTCTTGCAAGTCTTTGAGGTAAACCCGAAACTCTATTTCATTTGTTTCATGTTATTTTCTTTCTCAAAGCCTTCTACTCAGTCCCTTAACCTCATTTTTATTTTGGTTAGGGAATCCAAGTTCTTGAGCACATAAGTTTCGGTAAGCATAATTCTCAATGGTTTAGTCTTCCTATTCATTTTCATTTCTTCTTCTTCATAAGACTCACTCTTTCTCATATGGTTCTAGGAGTGTTCCAAAAGTCCCAACTCAGTCCATCATATCCCGGTAACTTTGGTAAGGAAAATAGGGTAGAATCTATATGTGTATTGCTTATGTGTTATGTTATGAGATATGATATGTTATGAATATGTTATGAATGTGTATGTTTGTAGGCTTGGGCTTATGCCCTATTTGACTAATAAGACCCCAAAAAGATTATGGGCATATGCCTACTTAGCTAGTAGGACCCCACTAATCTCATGGGCATAAGCTTGTTTAGTCTATGGGACCCCAAGTAATAATGGCCATTATAATAAGTGTATGTATTAAGTGTTATGTAAAGTCTTTATGTTTCTTATGAAATTATGTTTATGACTATGTGTTAGATTTTCCTTGCTGGGCATTAGGCTCATTCCTTTTTGTTTTATGTGCAGGAAAATAGCTTTAGAGGCGGTAAGATTCGTGATGCTTAGAGGATGTGTATCGATGGTGAATGAAGTCAAGGGGCCGAGCGTTATTCGATTCGAGGATGTAGTCTCATTTTATCTTTTTAGGTTTTTTTTGTGTATTTTCCGCATTTCTTATGTAATTCTTTTCATTTAAATCATGTTTTGTTTTTAAAGACAATGGGATCCCATATCCTTCTTAGTATTGATTTGTAAGTAACTCTTATTTTACAAGTTACTCAATAAAATTATGGTATTTTCGTAAAAATGTAAGTTTATGTATAGTTTCCTTAATGGTCCAAAAAGTCTAGATTAGTGGGTCATTACAGTTGGTATCAGAGCAACGGTTCCTTCGCATGAAGTTCTCCTCGATACACACGCTCAAAGCTCCGAATCTGACCGCCAAGTAAGTATTTAAGTTACAAGTTACTTTGCCTATGTGTATAGCTAACAACTTTAGTGTTTATGTTTTAGTTAAGAATGAACGGAGCTTTAACCTACCAATATATCCGAGCCATTAAGGCCTTAAAAAGAATAAGGGAGCCAAGAAACATCGTAGGAGCCCTAGAAAGGATCACTCGAAGGTTGCTTTTGTTTCACCAAGAGATAGGTGGCCTTCAAGAGGCTAAGCAAATAATGCTATGATCAACAGAACAATATGTACTAGTGATTAGGCTATTTAAAGATTTCCATCCTGTAATAGCAGCTTTAGAAGAAATATGGGAAGAGATGCATGAGGAGGATGAATTACCATTAGCGATGAGATACTATTTCCTCTTAGTTAGGTTCACCGCAAAATTTGAGTTTCAATTCACAAATGAGCAAAAACATAGGATTCTCACCAACCTTCCTAGAGGACGCTTCGATGCACATGACAATGATGATTATGAACAAATAGATGATGATATGCTAGATGACGGATCGGATGTAGAAGATCCCGATTTTTAGATTAGTAGTTTTTATTTGTTTTATTTAATTTTTATGTTATGATTGTAATAAGTGAAAAATCTTTTCCAAATGAATAACATGCTATTTGAATATCATGTGTGAGTTTGATTTTATTTTTGCAATCATAATAAATACTAAATAAAATGAATAATGACTGAGTTCGGTGAGGGTGGATACAAATCAATGAACCTGGTTTCCTTATTGAGAGTTAGGGGGCCATAGTAGTGGGAACGATTTTACTGATCCCAGCCCTCCCTCAATATGGTGAACTTTGGAACAAAGATAAGTTTCGAGCCTGAGAATTAAGTCATATAGGATGATTAGAAACACACTTAGAAAATAAAGATGACTTATTTTTCTAAGTATAGAAACCCACTCTAACTAATAAAGACTTATATTTTTTTTTCATAAGAAGTCATAATAAATAGGTCCGAGATATGTTTGTTTTAGAATAAGTTTTGCCTTAGAGCCTATTAGGAAAAGTTCTAACACGATTCTTTCAACTGTTAGAACTCTGCTACGATGTCTCTCCGAAGATCTGCACGCACCAACGGAGACGCCTCCAACGATGTTCCAGCGACCAATGCGGTCCCTACAGTACGCCGAAGGGGAGTGCGTGCTACTGCTCGCCGCAACACGCCGGCACAGCTAGCTGACAACACTGCAGAGATTGCCAGACTGCGACAACAAGTCGAGGAACTTCTGCAGCAACCACGCCAATAGGCTCAATCTCAGCCTCAGCCTATGCCACAACCACAACAGCAGCCACAGCAAATGGCCCTAGCACCCCAGCAAGTTGGTCCGTATAGGGGATGGCCTATGACGAATTACGCGCCGTACCCAGTACAGCACATGGAGCCAGTGTACAAGAGGTTCCACAAGCAGCACGCTCCAAACTTCGAAGGGACTACAGACCCCTTTGAAGCAGAAGAATGGCTAAGGAATGTGGAGCCAATCCTAGCCCACATGAATCTCAGTAATACGGATCGCATATCCTGCGTCTCGTCCTTGCTCAAGAAGGATGCCAAGATATGGTGGGACTTGGTCCAGCAATCCCATGATGCTACCACCATGACATGGACCCGATTTGTGGAGCTATTCCACAAAAAGTACTACAATTCAGCAGTACTTGCTACGAGAGTTGAGGAGTTCACCAACCTAAAGCAAGGGAATTTAACAGTGGCAGAATATGCTCGTCAGTTTGACCGCTTAGCAAAGTTCGCAGCAGAGTTAGTTCCAACCGATTATCTGAGGGTGAACAAATTCGTGAGAGGACTCCGACCGAAGATCGAGATGGGGGTTAAACTAGCGAACCCGGGAAACACTTCATATGCCGACGTTCTTGAGACGGCAATCGAAGTAGAAAGGTTGCAGGCCAACGTAAGCAAAGAAGAAGCCAGTAAGCCTGAACCCAGACATCAGAGCCAACCTCAGGCCAGTCGGAACAACAATCAGTCTAACAATAGCGGCAACAATCAGTCCAACAACAATGGTAACGGACAGAAGAGAAAGCATCCTGACAACAAGCAAACTGACAATAATAAAAGGGCACGACCAAATAATGGGGGAAATAGGTCGGGCTACGTGGAATACCCGCCATGTGCCAAATGTCATAAGAAGCACCCCGGAGAATGCCGCACCAACACCAAGGAGTGTTTCAACTGTGGTCAAGAAGGGCATCGTAAGAAAGAGTGTCCTCAGCAAAAGCCAGAAGGAAAGAAGGACGAAAAGATGGTTCCTGCTCGGGTTTTTGCTTTAACCCAAGGAGAGGCGGATGCTAGCAACAAGGTGGTCATAGGTCAGGTTTCCATCCTTAATAATTTATGTCATGTATTATTTGATTCGGGAGCCACTCATTCGTATATTTCGTTAGGAATGATAGATAAACTAGACAGACCTAGTGAAAGATTTAGAACTAGGTTTGTAACCGAGTTGCCTTCGGGCAAAGTAGTTCTATCATCACGAATTGTACGAGGCGTACCAATCAAGATTGAGGACAAGGAACTAGAAGGAGACCTGATAGAACTGGTGATCAAAGACTTCGACGTCATACTAGGCATGGATTGGCTAGCACAACATGGCGCAACGATCGACTGCAGACGCAAGAAGGTGATGTTCGAGACTCCTGACGGCCAGAAACTGTGCTTCATGGGACAAGCTTCAGGACTACGCACTCCGTTAGTGTCATCTCTCAAAGCTGAGAAAATGATGGAGAAAGGATGCCAAGCGTTCTTAGCCAGCATCATGAATGTGGAGAAGGAGACGCCGCTTAAGGTTGGAGATGTTCGGGTTATACAAGAATTTCCAGAGGTATTTCCCGATGATTTGCCAGGATTGCCGCCAACACAAGAAATAGACTTCACGATAGAATTAGTACCAGGCACCGAGCCTATCTCTAAGGCACCATATCAGATGGCACCTACGGAACTCAAGGAGTTAAAGACGCAGCTACAAGAACTCCTAGACTTGGGTTTCATTAGGCCAAGTCATTCACCATGGGGAGCTTCGGTACTATTCGTGAAGAAGAATGACGGGAGTATGCGGATGTGCATAGACTACCGTGAGCTGAATAAAGTAACAATTAAGAACAAATACCCGCTACCTCGGATTGATGATTTGTTTGATCAACTCCGAGGCGCAACTGTATTTTCTAAGATCGATTTACAGTCCGGGTATCATCAGCTCAAGGTAAAGGGAGAAGATATTCCTAAGACAGCCTTTAGGACTCGTTATGGACATTACGAGTTCTTGGTTATGTCTTTTGGTCTTACCAACGCGCCAGCCGCATTTATGGACTTAATGAATAAGGTCTTCAAAGACTACTTGGATAAATTCGTCGTTGTGTTCATCGACGACATTTTAATTTACTCCAAGGACGAAGTAGAGCACGAGGAACACTTAAGGTTGATTTTGACGCAATTGAAGGAGCATAAACTATACGCCAAGTTCAAGAAATACGAATTTTGGCTTTCGCAGGTGGCGTTCCTCAGGCACATCATATCAAAAGACGGAGTTGCAGTAGATCCATCGAAGGTAGAGGCCGTGAAGGATTGGCCTAGGCCAAATAACGCGTCATAAGTAAGAAGCTTCTTAGGGCTAGCAGGTTATTATAGAAAGTTTGTAGAGGGCTTTCTAAGATAGCCACTCCATTTACCAACCTGACCCGGAAGCAAAAAAAGTTTAACTGGAATGATAAGTGTGAGGAAAGCTTCCAGTTGCTTAAGGATAAGCTTTGCTCAACACCAGTACTTAGTGTCCCAACACCCAACGACATGTTCGTTGTCTAATGTGATGCATCAAAGCTAGGATTGGGATGCAGACTGATGCAAAACGACAAGGTGATAGCCTATGCCTCACGTCAGTTGAAGGAGTATGAGCAACGCTATCCAACCCACGATATGGAGTTGGCAGCGGTGGTCTTTGCGTTAGAAATCTGGCGCCATTATCTTTACGGAGAACGATGCGAGATTTATACGGACCACAAGAGTTTAAAATACTTCTTTACGCAGAAGGAGCTCAACATGAGGTAGCGCAGGTGGTTAGAGATAGTCAAGGATTACGACTGTGAAATCCTATACCACCCAGGGAAGGCGAACGTAGTTGCCGATGCGCTTAGTAGGAAAAGCTATGGGAATTTGGCAGCCTTATCCGGAATAGAAAAACCGTACAACAGGAGCTTATCAGTGCCGGAATTGAAGTGGTTGTAGGCAAGCTGGCTAATCTGTCTATCCAATCAAATTTGTTAGAGGATATACGAATTGGGTCCCATCTGGTCGCCTAGAGAACAAAAGAAGAAATTTCAGAAGGGTCGACCTAAGCATAAGAAAGAATCTGAAGAGAAGTGTTTCCTTTGCACAGGATGAGGTAATCTCAGCCCGTGGAGAGTGAGACCACGCGGTTCTATGAACACGCGCCTGTGCTCCCAACGGATCCCCGATTACTTAGAATTCGTATGTCAGGAGGGTCAGGATAAAAGTTTGCCTTGGAAGGAAAGTTTCAGTAGGCAAGAAGTGCAAAACTGCCTGTGAAGCGTGTCCCCTAAGCTCCCCGATTTTGCACCCAAAAGGCTGGATATTTTAAACAAGCATACCAAAAAATCCTACCCAGAAGACTTCCCCAGAAAACGTACCCTATGGGCCATGCTCCTAAATGGTTTTATTCTACAATCGATGCCCTAAAATAAAAACCTACACCCTTCATACCCACAAAAAACCAACAGAATGTTGCATGCAGCTACAGGAACTATTTACCTAGGCTACAGTGAAAAAAAAATTTAAGCATGCACAGTCAGAAACTTACGGAGTGTTTTGCTGTGGAGGGGATGAAGGGATCGTCTGGGTTGGAGCCTCGCTGGAGTAGCTGGTACCAAAGCCTCAAAGGAGCCCTTGCACCTGAACTTCTGGAGTGCTGGGAACGGTGACCGGGAGAAAAAGAGGGTTTTTTTAGGAAGAGAAGAGAGAAGAAGATGGGAAATTCAGAAATTTTTCAAATAAACGGGTGGCCCATGGGTAAGGTGGCCACCCCTTTTATATACGTGAAAGGCCATGTGAGGAGGGCCGTTGGATTGCCCTGGTGTGGGATCCGAGGCTCTCTACTCGAAAGGCGGAACAACGGCCGAGTATAGGCTAGGCCATTTAATGTGGTTCTCGGAAGACGTACAAGTCACCAACCACGATGCTCCACGTATTCGGCGCCTGCGTAATGGGTGGAATATGGAGAGTCCATGGAGAAGCCTAAAATCCCCCACTGTTGCCCCAGATGACGTCGTGTGCCACGAGCAGGGGCTTGGGGGGCAAATGTACACCCTAATTTTCCATGGGCTATTAGCGAGCTGAGATATGGCATAATTATATCAGCCACTTGGATACCACGTGGCCGGAGCTGCTGTTGTCAGGTCCTACCTCTTTAGCTTGAGGTAGCCAAAGGTTTATCAAGATTATTTATGGGCCGAATCAGAAATATGAAGACCGCGGGTCAAGAAGGCATCCAGCTCGAGGCACGAGCTGGAGTTGGAGGCTGTGACCCTTTATAAAGTCAACCACGCAATGTAAATGTGCATATATCAGATATCACATGTCTGATATATCCCTGAATTCTCGGACACGCAGCTGGAACGTGCGTGTTCAGGCACCCACGACTGGGTTGGGCCGTGCGGCCCATTATCCCCCTTACCTACTGATTAGACCACACTTCATTTGTCAGGTTTTAGGAATTAAACATGAATGTCACAGAAGTGACATGATGGGTAAGAAGGTCATGGGATGACCCCCCTTACCAAAATACCCTGGAGACCCTGGGAGTTGCAAAGGGTTGGATTCTATTGTATAACAAAATACCCTGTAAAGAATACTAGAAATATACCAATAATATTGGCTGGTGGAGTAGAAGGATTTTAACCTTTGAACCACCTAAAAACGTATTGTTGTCATCAGTTCATTATAAGATCATTCATTTGTTTCGGTTCATTACTCTACACTAATCCCTTTCTCTCATTTTCTTAATTACAGGTTGGCGAAGAACCGCGTCAACAGTTTGGTGCTTTCATTGAGAGCTTGTTAGATTGGTGCTATCGCAAATATCCAACTATGGTGATCACTCGATCAAGACACGGTAACGAGGTGGACCAACATGATGGGCAGGAGGCCCATCGTGCCGCCATCTCCGGTGAGCAAAACCTCGAAGTTCAGCAGTGGCCGGGCAAGCAGCCACTAGGCCAGGATGACACCGGAAGTTCGGCGCCCCAGACACCTAATCCAAACCCGGACTTTTACACGGCGGTAGAGATGGAGAATGGCTGAGAAGTCAGCTGGCGAAAGCTAATCAGCAGATTAAGGAGGTGTTTGCCCGACTACCTCCTCTTACAACCGACGCTAACGTCGGAAAGAGGCAAGGCGAGACTCATAAGTCCCGCCGGGGTAATCGGTCCAGGCCTAGCCACTCGACCAGACCTCCGACATCCAACTCCACTCCCACATCGCACTTCCGAGAGGCAATCTTCAAAGAACTATCCAGGGCCGAGCAACAGTATAGCCGCTCGGTCCGAACTTCAACTCCCAGCTCACTGCCAGCCTTGAGCGCTCCCAGGAGGGCTCGAGGGAATTCTAGAAGGAGATCTGGGGAGGGCTCACAGCGACAGGCCGTCCCGGCCAGCTGTCCTGCACCCCGCTCAGATCGCCAGGCGCAAGGCCCCTACCTAACCTGATCTGCCCTGACGGAACTAGGATTGCATCCCCAGTCAGGCATCCTCCTTCACCGATAAGATATCCATCTCCTCCTCGGCCTGTCCGAAATATTTCAGCTTATGGGAGTAGCAGGAGAAACCCACCTTCCGCAGGACCTTCACATCGTAGCAGGGCGCCCAGAGAAGTCCCGGATCCTCACCCCCAGAGGCGGGCTCCAAGCTTTTCTAACGGGAGCTACTGGACTGGAAGTCACCGAAGTGACCTTTCTGGCGGAGATCTGCGCCAACGCCTAAGCTTGGCGCAAAGTCCTGAAGCCACCCCGAGGGGCGACCTACGAGATCGCCTTAACTCTCATAGGGGGGACCCGGTAGGAAGTGGTAGCCGCGCTCGCTCAAGGGGAGACCTGTCCGAGGTACGTGACGACGGGATTGCCCCAAATAACCTATCTCAAGATAGGAGGGGCGATAACCCACCAAACGTATACCATGGATCCGGAGCTATTGAACAGCCCCGGAATAACCAAGGACAAAACCCTTGAGCGCCTGACTCAGATGGAGGAGCTAATGAGGAAGCTCCTGTCGGAGAAAGAAAAAGACGAATATGATTCGGGGGACGAGCTTAAGCTCTTCGCCCCCAGCATAGCAGCAACGGCATACCCGCCCGGCTTCCGTATGCCGCACTTGTCCAAATTCAACGGAGACAGAGATCCGTTAGATCATCTGGGTATGTTCAATACCCTGATGATGGCCCACAACATTGGCCCCGAGTTGAGGTGTTTAATATTTCCCTCCACAGTGACCGGGCCAGCCAGGCAGTGCTTCAAACAAAGTAAGAAACAGTCAATCAACTCCTGGAAAACTTTCTATGTTGACTTCAAGCGAGCATTCCGAGCCTCCCAGGCTGCCTGAGTCAAAGGCGACTCCCTGGCCAATGTGAGGCAACAACCCAACGAGCCTCTGAAGGCTTACCTGAGCAGGTTCGCGAATGTCGCTGCTCGGGCCAGAGACGCAGATGACAGCTCCAAACTCATGGCTTTGAGGACTGAAATCCTCGTTGGAGGGGGACTCTGGAATGAGATACAAAGGAAGGGAGTCAACTTAGTAAATGAATTCCTAAATAGGGCCCAGGGATGGATCAACTTGGAGGAGGCCCAAGCCTCAGTTGCAGGATCCAGCCAGGTCCCTGAGCAGCCCGCTGGAGTGGGAACGGAGGTCGTGACAACGACCCAGAACGTTACACAGAATAGCCAGTTTGGTGGAGGCAAGAGAAAGGGGAACGGCGAGGGCAACCAGCACGACCCCAAGAAGAATAAGTCCGTGGAAAAATTTAAGCCGGTCTATGCGACTTATACGGAGCTCACCCATTCTAGGGAGAACATCTTCCTAGCAAACTCTACTCGCCTCCCCTGGAAGAAGCTGGAGTCGTTAAAGCACCAGAAGGGGAAGCGAGACACCTCCAAGTTTTGCCTTTTCCACAACGACATTGGCCACAATACCGATGATTGTAGACACCTGAAAGATGAGATCGAGACTCTCATCAGAGCCGGTCCCTTGGCTCAATATGCGCGGAACAGGGTTCCAGCAAGCCGACCTGCTCCGGAAGCCCTGGTCAGTCAGCCCGGGTCCCGGGTAGATCAAGACGTCCCTCCTCCAGTGATAGGAGGAGAGATCTCCACAATCTCTGGGGGTCCTCATTTGGCTGGCACGAGCAGAGGTGCCCAAAAGAGGTACGTCAATGAACTCAAGGCTCATAATGGAGTAGAGTTCGTCCCCGAGTAGCATCTGCCAAAGCAGCAGTGATTGGAGAGGCAACCAATCATTTTTACTGAAGAAGATGCCAGCCACGTTCAGTTCCCTCATAACGACCCTCTGTTCGTAGCAGCGCAGCTCGCTAATCGGAGGGCTAAGAGAGTGCTGATCGATAATGGGAGCTTGGTAAACCTTCTATTCTGGTCCACGCTAGAGAAGATGGGTTTGGCTGTCGCCGAGCTGAAGGCGACCTCCATGATGCTTTATGGTTTCTCTAGAGAAGGATCAGGGGCTATAGGGACGATCGAGCTGGTGATCACCTTAGGGGAGGGACCTCGGACAGTCTCAAAACTCCTTGAGTTCGTGGTCATCGACTGTCCCGCCGCATACAATGCCATTTTGGGTCGACCTACACTTATAGCTTTTGAAGCCATCACCTCTATCCGCCACCTCGCGCTGAAATTCCCTTCTTCCACAGGGATATGCACGGTCCGTGGCGATCAGATTGCTGCCAGGGAATGCTACAACATTTCCATGAAGGGAAAATTGAAACCCGGGCAGTTAACAATGGCCATCCAAGGTGGAGAAGAGGAATCTCAGGAACCTTTGCCTAATCCTGAGATTGAAAAACCGCAGAGCGCCGAAGGGGAAAGTATCGTCCTAAGTGAGGATATTGACCCCCGAATAGGCGAGGATAAGTCCGAACTCCAAGCAATTGAAGAGCTTGAGGAAGTAAATATCGATCCACAAAATCCCTCACGGATGGTTAAGCTCGGGAAAAACCTCTGTGGCAAGAGGAAGGCGGAGCTGATCAAATTTCTGCAGGAGAACCTGGATGTGTTCACATGGTCACATGAGGACATGGTGGGAATCAATCCAAATGTCATCATGCACACCCTTCATTTGGATAAGAGCGTTCCTGCAAAGACCTAGAAAGAGAGGCGCCTGGGAACAACTCGGGCTGAAGCCCTAGAAGAAGAAGTAACCCATCTCAAGAAATGCGGCTTCATCCATGAAGCCAAGTTTCCGGTTTGGGTCGCCAATCCTGTGCTGGTCCCGAAGCCCAATGGGAAATGGCGAACTTGCATCGACTTCTCCGATCTGAATAAATCATGCCCCAAAGATTGTTTTCCCTTGCCAAGGATCGACCAATTGGTGGACGCCACGGTGGGGCATGAGCTCATGTCCTTTATGGACGCTTACTCAGGCTACAATCAGATCGCCATGAATCCGGTGGACTAGGAGCACACCCGCTTCATGACCCCAACTAACGTCTATTGTTACAAGGTCATGCCATTCGGACTGAAGAACGCCGGCGCTACATACCAGAGATTGGTGAATAGAATGTTTGCCAACCAGATCAGGAAGAACATGGAAGTGTACGTTGATGACATGCTGGTCAAGTCAAAGGATTCCGATAACCATGTTTCCGACCTGGAGGAATGCTTCAAGATACTAAGGGAGTACGGCATGAGGCTGAACCCATAGAAGTGCACTTTTGGGGTCGCGTCTAGAAAATTCCTGGGTTTCATTGTCAACACTAGAGGAATCGAGGTGAACCCCGATAAGATCAGGTCATTGCTCGAGCTCCCCTCACCTAGGTCGTGAAAGGACGTCCAAGGCCTGACAGGAAGGGTGGCGGCCCTTAATCGGTTTATTTCCAAATCCACCGAAAAGTGCCTGCCATTCTACAACCTGCTCCCGGGGAACAAGAAGTTCGAATGGACAGAGGAGTGCGAACGTGCGTTCCTCGACCTGAAGGCACATCTGGCCGAGCCGCTCGTATTTTCCAAACCAAAGGCAGAGAGCCTCTTTTCCTTTACCTAGCTGTCACAGAAGATGCAGCTAGTGCCGTATTGGTCCATGAAGAAGACCGGGTTCAGAAACCAGTCTACTACATCAGCAAGAGACTTCTCGGAGCCGAGTCCCGATACCCGTTGATGGAAAAATTGGCGTTCTGTCTTATCACGGCCTCCCGAAAGCTCAGGCCGTATTTCCAGTCCCACTCAATACACGTCATGATCGATCAACCTTTAAGGCAGGTTTTGCAAAAACCTGAAGCATTGGGACGCCTGTTGAAATGGGCTATCGAGCTCAGTCAATTCGAGATTTTGTACACCCCATGAACTACTATAAAGAGTCAGGCCCCGGCCGATTTTGTGGCAGAGTGCATAGGATTTAGGGAGGATCCTATGGAAGGGTCACCCCAGGTCACCTCGACCCAGGCGTCATGGAAGATCTTCGTGGATGGCTCGTCTAATGAGAATGGCTCCGGGGCTGGAATCATTTTGATATCCCCAGAAGGGCATAGATTCCACTCGACGCTGAGATTCGGATTCAAGGCCTCCAACAACGAGGCCGAATATGAAGCTTTGCTGGCCGGGCTAAGGGTAGCCCAAGAGCTGAAGGCTAGCTCTGTTCAGTGCTTCAGCGATTCCCAGCTCGTGGTAAACCAGGTGCTAGGTGAATATAAAGCACGGGGAGTCAAGAAGGCTGCTTACCTGGCCAAGGTAAAGTCGAACTGTTTGCATTTGAACGAGGCTCAATCGAGCAGATACCTCGAGAGCAGAACGCTAAAGCAGACGCCCTCGCCAAGCTCGCTACCTACGGGGAGACGGAGGCTTTGGAGTTAGTATCGGTAGAGTCCTTGGAGAGACCAAGCATAGAAAAGGTCGGGGCAGAGGTCGAGATGATTGATGCCAGACCGACCTGGATGACCCCCCTCCTCGAGTTTCTAACCGAAGGAAAGTTACCCGAGGGGCGTAATGACGCACGGCGGGTACTATACCAGGCTCCAAGGTATACGGTAGTAGATGAGGTGTTGTACCTACGTGGGCATTCCCTACCCCTCCTTCGATGTGTTCTCCCAGGTGAAGCAAAGGCCATCTTGCAGGAAGTGCACGAGGGTTTTGGCGGGGATCACACTGGAGGGCAAAGCTTGTCCCTAAAAGTCTTAAAGCAAGGGTATTACTGGCCCACTCTATCAAAGGACTCGATCTCGTACGTCAAGAAATGTGACAAGTGCCAGCGATTCACCACAGTTGCCCGAGCTCCCCCAGCCAGGCTGAAGATGATCTCGTCCCCGTGGCCCTTTGCGGTCTGGGGAATCGACCTGGTTGGCGCCCTCCCTACTGGAAAGGGCGGGGTCCGCTACGCTGTGGTGGCTATTGACTACTTCACAAAGTGGGCGGAGGCAAAACCCTTGGCAACTGTAACGCCCTGGCTACCCCAGAACAGTTACGGTGAACGGTGGACCGGAAATTTGACTCGTTACCTGAGTCCTTTGGTCAAAAACGTGCTCTAAGTGTAATTAACAGGTTAAGGTATAAAACCAATAAAAAGGAAATGGAGATTTTATTACAAACTGCTCTGCAAAGCTAAATAAAACATTTACAAGTGGTTCTCAGTACAAAATGGTCATTACAGTTTTAAATTTACAATCCCGCCGACCTAAGCGGCAAAAATAGGGTAAAACCCCTAGTTCCTCTGAGAACGCCTTGGCCGTGGTGGTCAAGCAGCCGCATATGTACACATCACCACATCAGCTCTCCACTCAAGGCCAGGTGAGCTTTTCTTTCCCTTTACCTGCACCACATAGCACCCATGAGCCAAAGCCCAGCAAGAAAACATAATACTTTTCATAACATTATCAAATGATTATCATTATAATCACACTAAATCATAAAGCTTTCAAACAAGCAAATGAACATCACATGATTTTAGCGGGAGAGTGGCTGTTAGGTAAGCCACTAGCCTCCAAGCTCTCTTTTCTAGCGGGAGAGTGGCTGCTAGGTAGGCCACTAGCCTCGAAGCTCTGTTTATTCATCGACCCTCAGGATCGATCAGGCATTAATGCTCCTTGAGTCATTCAATGCTAGTAGTCGATTAGATCTAATCTCTGTTGGCTTGCGTGAACCACGCTAAGTCCATCCTTGACTAATAAGTCAGCGCTAAGTGACCAGTGTCCAGTATCACCGCCGAACTTGACTAATAAGTCACAGCTTCACAGCTGACACTAACACCTTTGCCAATTCTGACTGACAAGTCAGTGCAACGGGACCAGTGCCCAGTACCACTGCCGAACCTGACTAATCAGTCACAGCTTCACAGTTGATACTAGCACCTTTGCCAAACCTGACTAATTAGTCAGTGCTATGCACAAGCGAACAACATATGCTAAGCATTCCATGTTCAATCCATGTCCATATTACACGATCAACATGCCTTACAAATATCCATGCATGTCACACTTGGGGTGCAGTTTTCTTACCTCGGATCCGAGCTAGAACGAATAAAAGAGTGACCCTGAAAACGATCGACCTTTTGGTCCTTTAGCGATTACCTGGTCATAACCAAATTATGGGATTCCATCAATAAAATGAATAATAAAAGGTTCCCAAACCAAAACCTAACCTCCGGGACATCAAACACTACTCAACCGGGTAGTAGGTTCAACCACGAGGCCTTAGGTTTGAATTCCCATGCTTAAAAACACTTTTCTGGCCAAAATGCCTTGTTGAGCCGCAGCCCTCCCCAGCTGTGCCGCGGCGCGCCTCCAAACAGAGGCGGCCACCCTCCTGACAGACACCTTGGGCCGTGGCTCACCTATGCTAGGCCGCGGCTCAATAAGCAAAAATGTCCAGAATTCAGCACGCACCACCAAACATCCTCCTGCGTTTAACCTTAGAACCAGCCCTTCAAACCAACTCAAAACCTCTTCCAAACACCCATTTAAACCTCCAAATATGACCCATAACTCTCCCCCATCATAACCCAAGTAAAACACCACAAGAACTCCCCTTGATTCCAACTTTCCACACTTAAATATAGAGCTGAAAACTTAAAACGGAAACAGAGTATAACCAGAAAAATAATGGATAAAACTCACCTCAAATTCAAAACCAAACCCTCTTCAATGGCTGAACCAAGTCTACAACCTTAGCCCCTTGATCTCCTAGCTTAATTCCACCCTTTGAGCTCAAAACCCCAAAGAAGAAAAGAGAGAAATGGATGCAAGGGAAGGAGAAAATTCACTCTATGTTTTTGCTCTGTTTTGTACGGTTTCTACAGCCTTCTAAAACCACATATATCCTAGCAAAATGACCTAAATGCCCCTAGGTCATTTAAGGCTTCTAAAACCACTTCAAGGGTAATTTTGGCATTTTCCACCTATACCGTTAATGATAATTAACGCTTCCCAACTCCCGCTAATCTCAATATTCTCAAACACCAATATTTCACATCCCGTTACCCTTTAATGCCCGGTAACACTCTAATCATTAAAACACCCCGAGACTCACCTCGAGCCCCGAGCTTAAGCCCGTTATGACCAAACCGATATTTAACATTCCTTGATCGTCTCATGCCAAATAGCACGAACAAACCCACATTATAATGTGGTCTCAAATTATATCACCAACATGCGAACAAATAGTCAATTTACCCTCAACGGGCCAAATTACCATCACACCCCTGTAATAAGAAATATGGACACACATGCATGCATTTCACATCATATCATAATATAATCAACATATACATGCATTTTATCAATTAATAACATAATCAAGCAAGTATGGCCCTCCCGGCCTACTGTTCACGCCGTTAAACACAACGGAGAATTTGGGGCATTACAACTATCCCCTGCTTACTGAAATTTCGTCCCCGAAATTTACCTGAACAGCTCGGGATACTGACTCTGCATATCTGACTCCAGCTCCTAGGTCGCCTCCTCAACCTTGCTGTTCCTCCACAATACCTTAACCAAAGGTATTGTCTAATTCTTGAGGACCTTGTCCTTTCTGTCAAGTATCTGAACTGGCTGCTCCTCAAAGGAGAGATCTGGCTCAAGCTCCAGATCTTCATAACTCAAAATATGGCCCACATCAGACACATATCTCCGAAGAGCTGATACATGGAATACATTATGCACGGCAGACAACGCCGGAGGCAAAGCCAATCTGTAAGCCACCTGACCAACCCTCTCCAGGATCTCAAATGGACCTACAAATCTAGGACTCAGCTTGCCTTTCTTCCCAAACCTTCTCACCCCTTTCCATGGTGAGACCCTGAGGAAAACATAGTCCCCTACCTGGAACTCCACGTTCCTGCGCTTGGGATCTGCATAGCTCTTCTGTCTACTCTGAGAAGCAAGCATTCTAGCACTAATCTTCTCTATAGCCTCACTGGTCCTCTGAACTACATCAGGACCTAAGTATCTCCTTTCTCCTGTCTCATCCCAATGGATGGGAGATCTGCACTTCCTACCATATAGCATCTCATAAGGTGCTACTCCAATGGTAGATTGGTAACTATTGTTGTAAGAGAATTCTATCAAAGGCAGATACTTACTCCAAGACCCACCGAAATCCAGTACACATGCTCTGAGCATGTCATCCAAGATCTGGATCGTCCTCTCAGATTGCCCATCTGTCTAAGGATGATAAGCGGTACTGAACTTCAATTTTGTCCCCATGGATTTCTGCAAACTCCCCCAAAACTTGGAAGTAAAAGTGGGGTCCCGATCTGACACGATCGACCTAGGTGCACCATGGAGCCGCACGATCTCTCTCACATAGAGATCTGCATACTGATCAACTGTATACGTAGTCCTCACTGGCAGAAAGTGAGCTGACTTGGTGTAGCGATCCACTATCACCCAAATGGAATCATGCTGACCAATAGTCCTGGGTAAGCCCACCACAAAGTCCATTGTGATGTCTTCCCACTTCCACTCTGGAATATCCAGAGGCTGCAGTGTCCCTGCCGGCCTCTGATGCTCAGCCTTGACCTGCTGACATGTCAAGCACTTAGCCACATACTCTACTACATCTCTCTTCATCCCTGGCCACCAATATAACGATCTCACATCTTGGTACATCTTCGTGGTGCCTGGATGCAAAGAGTAAGGTGTAGTATGAGATTCATCCAGAATCTCTCGCCTCAATGCAGTGTCTAACGGAACACATATCCGCCCTTTGTATCTCAACAAGCCTACCTCAGACACTGTATAATCTCTGGATGCTCCAGCCAGAACATCCTCTCTAATCTTGATCAGCTGTGGATCACTCAACTGACCTTCTTTGATTCTCTCCAACAGTGTAGACTGTAGCGTAATGTTAGCCAACTGGCCCACCAGCAACTCTATACCAGCTCTGGTCATATCATCTGCTAACTCTCTGGCTATCAGTCTCATACCATGAATCTGCCCCGGACCCTTCCGGCTCAAAGCATCAGTTACCACGTTGGCTTTACCTGGGTGATACAAAATCTCACAATCATAGTCTTTCACTAACTCCAGCCAACGCCTTTGCCTCATATTCAAGTCTTTCTGGGTGAAGAAATACTTCAGGCTCTTGTGGTTTGTATAGATCTCACACTTCTCTCCATAGAGATAGTGCCTCCATATCTTCAAAGAAAAAACCACAGCCGCCAACTCCAGATCATGAGTAGGATACCTCTTTTCATACTCCTTCAACTGACGAGAAGCATAGGCAATAACCTTCTCTGATTGCATCAAGACATAGCCCAAACCCTGATGAGAAGCATCACAGTAAATCACAAACTTCTCCTGATCTGTCGGAAGACTCAGAATCGGAGCTGTAATCAACCTCTGCTTCAGTTCCTGGAAGCTGTTTTCACACTTATCTGACCACACAAACTTCTGGCTCTTGCGTGTCAGCTCAGTCAAAGCACTAGCAATCTTCGAGAACCCTTCCACGAATCGCCTGTAATAACCTGCCAATCCAAGGAAACTTCTAACCTCAGAAGCATTCTTTGGCCTTGGCCAATCTCTGACCGCTTCGTTCTTCGCTGGATCTACCTTAATCCCCTCCTTACTGAAAATGTGTCCAAGAAAGGATACCTGAGACAACCAGAACTCACACTTCTTGAATTTTGCAAACAACCTGTGTTCTCTCAGTCTCTGTAGAACCAACCTCAGATGCTGCTCATGTTCTAACTCAGTCTGAGAATATACCAGAATATCATCAATGAAGATGATCACAAACTGGTCTAAGTAAGCTTTGAACACTCTGTTCATCATATCCATGAAAGCAGCATGGGCATTAGTCAATCCAAATGACATAACTAGAAACTCATAATGCCCATACCTGGTACGAAAAGCAGTCTTCAGTATATCTCCCTCCTTGACCCTCAACTGATGATAACCAGAACGAAGGTCGATCTTAGAGAATACCTTCATACCTTGCAGCTGATCGAACAGATCATCTATCCTTGGCAAAGGATATCGATTCTTAATTGTCAACTTATTCAGTTCCCTGTAATCTATACACATCCTCAGAGAACCATCTTTCTTCTTTACAAACAGAACTGGCGCACCCTAGGGTGAGAAACTAGGTCTGATGAAACCCATATCTAGCAGCTCTTGCAACTGTACTTTCAATTCTTTCAACTCAGCTGGGGCCATTCTATATGGTGCTCTAGACACTGGCTCCGTCCCTGGTGCCAGTTCTATAACGAACTCAATCTCTCTGTGTGGTGGCAACCCTGGCAAATCTTCTGGAAACACATCCAGAAACTCACATACAAGTCTGGTATCCTCTGGTCTCACTGGCATGACCTGAGTGGTGTGAACCACACTGGCTAAGAATCCAATGCATCCTCTCTGCAAAAGATCCCTAACCCTCAACACAGAAATCATAGGAACACGAGGTCCATGCACAGTACCAACAAATACAAAAGGATCCTCACCTTCAGGCTCAAAGGTGACCATCTTCCTTCTGCAGTCAATAGTTGCCCCATACTTTGCCAACCAATCCATACCCAGTATCATATCAAAGTCAGTCATAACTAACTCTATCAAGTCCACTGACAACTCTCTGCCCTCTACTGTCACTGGCAAAGATCTGACCCATCTTCTGGACACCACTATCTCTCCAGTGAGTAACAGAGTACCAAACCCCACAGCATAGAAATCACAAGGTCTACACAACCTATCAATAATGCTACTAGAAACAAAAGAATGTGTAGCACCAGAATCAATTAACACATGATAAGGGGTTCCTGCACTAAGAAGCTGACCTGTAACAACTGAGGGGGTAGCCTTAGCTTCTGCTTGAGTCAACGTGAACACTCGAGCTCGGGCCGAGCTGTCCACCTTTCTGGGTTCTTCTTTCCCTATCTGAGGGCAATCTTTCTTAAGGTGACCCACTACTCCACACAAATAGCAGGCCTTTGCTCTACACTCTCCCAAATGGCGCCTCTTGCACCTAGGGCATTCAGGACGAGCCTTCCAAGCTTCATTGCTCCCAGGAAGACCTATTGTAATACCACGAGGTCTCCTGTCAGGACCTGGAACTGGGAAGGTGTCAGGAACCTTCCTCTTTTGATCACTGGGGCCAACACCCCTACCAGAACCAACAAATGGAGGATCTGGCCTCCTGAAATCCCTTCTGGCTGCATTGTCACGCTAGATCTTAATCTCTGCACTCTCAGCTATGAGTGCCTTCTCCACCACCTGTGCATAAGTAGTGACTCCTGCCACAGTGGTGATGCGAACGTCACGAGCTAACCTGGGCTGTAGCCCCTGGAGGAATCTCTCTCTCCTGGTCCCATCAGTGGGCACCAGCTCTTTGGCAAACTTTGCCAAACGGTCAAACTTTAAGGCATATTCAGTAACTGATAAGCTTCCCTGAAATAGCCTCATAAATTCATCGGCTTTCGTCGCTCTTATAGCATCGTTATAGTACTTCTCATTAAACAAGGTCTGAAACTCCTCCCAGCTCAGGAGATTAACATCCTTGGTCTGGCCAACCACTTCCCACCAAATCTGGGCATCTTCCCGAAACATATAGGCAGCACAGGCCACCCTCTCACTACCAACTACCTTCATAAAGTCAAGAATAGTGTTAAGCATGCTCATCCATTGTTCAGCTTTGATAGGATCAGCACTGCCTTCAAAAACTGGAGGTTGCTGTTTCCTGAACCGCTCATAAAGAGGTTCCAATCTGTTTTCAACCCCAGGCTGCTGCCCAATAACTGGCATCGACACAAAAGGTGCCTCTGACACATTAACCACTGCAGGCACTTGTTGTTGCCTCAGAAGACGAAGCTCCTCTCCCTGTTTCAACACTATAGCCTGTAAATCATAAAACAACTGCTGCCAGATTGCAGGTGCTGGCTGTGGAATCTGGGATTAGTCATTCTCTTGACCCTGACTATTGTCATTATTCTGACCCTGACCATTCTGGCCAGCTGTAGTGTCTGTCTGTTCTGGGTTCATTCTGTCACTGATACCTTACTGAAATAACAATCAATACGGCCAGTCAGGTAGTAATAACTAAACCTCTTGCTGCCTCACGGTCCAAGAACAAGAAGACAATTATCATATTCCACAGTCATTCAATATGCACAAGCAGATACATGTTTATGGCACTCAGCACTCAGCATGTGTCACATAATAGTTCATAATATATCATGCATACAGGTAAAGCATTTGCACCACATTTAGGCAGTTATGCACATAACTACATAAAGAGTTACCAAACCAAGAGTCGAGCTTGACTTCAGTGATGTGTGTACATGCCCAGCCAGTCTACAGGAACCTTAACCTTAGCACTACTCTGATACCAAGTTGTAACGCCCTGGCTACCCCAGAACAGTTACGGTGAACGGTGGACCGGAAATTTGACTCGTTACCTGAGTCCTTTGGTCAAAAACGTGCTCTAAGTGTAATTAACAGGTTAAGGTATAAAACTAATAAAAAGGAAATGGAGATTTTATTACAAACTGCTCTGCAAAGCTAAATAAAACATTTATAAGTGGTTCTCAGTACAAAATGGTCATTACAGTTTTAAATTTACAATCCCGCCGACCTAAGCGACAAAAATAGGGTAAACCCCCTAGTTCCTCTGAGAACGCCTTGGCCGTGGTGGTCAAGCGGCCGCATATGTACACATCACCACATCAGCTCTCCACTCAAGGCTAGGTGAGCTTTTCTTTCCCTTTACCTGCACCACATAGCACCCATGAGCCAAAGCCCAGCAAGAAAACATAATACTTTTCATAACATTATCAAATGATTATCATTATAATCACACTAAATCATAAAGCTTTCAAACAAGCAAATGAACATCACATGATTTTAGAGGGAAAAAGCGGAACTCAAGTATATATTGAAAGGGATCCTACCCTCCGAGCTAGAAGAGGAATCTATGGTCACGACCATCGGCCCTGGAGCTTCTGCGGGGGAATCTAAGACAATGACTTCGCGAGCTGGAACAGGTTCTGGGTCCGAATCTGGTTCGGGACTAGACTCTTCTACATACTGCCTAAGACTCGGGGCTATAGTACCCTCCCAAAGAGAGGGCCACGACCGGAGATTAGTCTCATACTCCTCAAAGAAGGCCGACCTAAAGGCTAAGGTGTTGTCTACGACTACAGTACCCCTAGGGCGGCTACTCTCGTAATCCTATACAAGCCGGTCGACACACTGGAGTGGGGTTATGTCGAGGGTCAGCGATGTCCCTATCTAAGCCCCTGAACATGTAAGGATTACCTTGCCCAGAGGGACCTACAGCTGCTCCGGACCAGACCCTCTCCTCATCCGTTTCTTGGGCGACCTCCAACGCCCGCTTCCTCGTCCTTATGAGGGGCACCTCGTCCTCCTCGTCCTCGTCCTCTCCTTCCCCCGCGACCCCCTCCTCGGGGATGGGTGCCATCTCGCGGGCTGGAGGAGGACCCCGGGGCCTCCTCAGGGCCAAAGTCTGGCCTGGAGAGATCAGTTTTCATGCCAACATCGTCTTGTCTATCACGAGCTGGCGATAGTCCTTTTCACTGGGGGGCAGACCCGCCAGTGTTTCGTACTCCCGAGGATCACAAACTTTTCTGTTCTCGCGAAAATAGCTGCAGAATTGTTCTAAGTCAGAAACTGATAAATGAGAGCTAATCAAAACTTAACTTATGAGCTAAGAATAAAAGATACTTACGAGGACGGTTGAAGTAATGAAGTTTGCAGTTGCGAAACCCCTTGGATATACAGAACTGGTCTTTGAAGTCGTTGGGGTGGTTGGGCAGCTTGATGACCGCAGCCGTGTTTGGAAAACAGGTCAGGTTGTAGAACCCATCACCTCGCCCCTGCTGCTCTGGGCTGGCCTTGAGGCAGAAAAAATATAAGATATCCGCCGGGGTGGGGATATCCCATTCCTGCTACAGGAACAGATATCTCAGCCCCGCTAGCAAACGGTACGAGTTAGGGGGGAGCTGGAAAGGAGCCAACTTCACGTAGTTGAGGAAGTCGGCAAAGTATTGGTCCAGCGAGAGGAAGGCCCCAGCCTTGAAGTGCTTGTCACTCCAAGCCGCGTATTCCTCGTCGAGCGGTGTGCAGCTCCACTCACCTTCTAAGGGAGATCGGGCGATCAGGGCGCCCATCCCCATCTCGATATTGTGGGAAAGGAATATTTTATTCACTTTCCCCTGGTCAGTGATCTTCGAGACGATCCTCTTGGCCTCGAAGAAAGCGTCGGGCGCCACCTCGAGCTCCCGCTCCACGGCCGGCCCGAAAACGGGGATTAGGGATTCTGTCACCACCTCCTTTCCTTTTGATTGTTGGGATGACGAGCTGCCTGCGGTCTTCTTAGGGGCGTTCTTCTTGGGTCCCATCTGGTCGCCTAGAGAACAAAAGAAGAAATTTTAGAAGGGTCGACCTAAGAATAAGAAAGAATCTGAAGAGAAGTGTTTCCTTTGCACAGGATGAGGTAATCTCAGCCCGTGGAGAGTGAGACCACGCGGTTCTATGAACACGTGCCTGTGTTCCCAACGGATCCCCGATTACTCAGAATTCGTATGTCAGAAGGGTCAGGATAAAAGTTTGCCTTGGAAGGAAAGTTTCAGTAGGCAAGAAGTGCAAAACCGCCTGTGAAGCGTGTCCCCTAAGCTCCCCGATTTTGCACCCAAAAGGCTGGATATTTTAAACAAGCATACCAAAAAATCCTACCCAGAAGACTTCCCCAGAAAACGTACCCTATGGGCCATGCTCCTAAATGGTTTTCTTCTACAATCGATGCCCTAAAATAAAAACCTACACCCTTCATACCCACAAAAAACCAACAGAATGTTGCATGCAGCTACAGGAACTATTTACCTAGGCTACAGTGAAAAAAAAATTTAAAGCATGCACAGTCAGAAACTTACGGAGTGTTTTGCTGTGGAGGGGATGAAGGGATCGTCTGGGTTGGAGCCTCGCTGGAGTAGCTGGTACCAAAGCCTCAAAGGAGCCCTTGCACCTGAACTTCTGGAGTGCTGGGAACGGTGACCGGGAGAAAAAGAGGGTTTTTTGAGGAAGAGAAGAGAGAAGAAAATGGGAAATTCAGAAATTTTTCAAATAAACGGGTGGCCCATGCGTAAGGTGGCCACCCCTTTTATATACGTGAAAGGCCATGTGAGGAGGGCCGTTGGATTGCCATGATGTGGGATCCGAGGCTCTCTACTCGAAAGGCGGAACGACGGCCGAGTATAGGCTAGGCCATTTAATGTGGTTCTCGGAAGACGTACAAGTCACCAACCACGATGCTCCACGTATTTGGTGCCTGCGTAATGGGTGGAATATGGAGAGTCCATGGAGAAGCCTAAAAGCCCACACTGTGGCCCCATATGACGTCGTGTGCCACGAGCAGGGGCTTGGGGGGCAAATGTACGCCCTAATTTTCCACGGACTATTAGCGAGCTGAGATATGGCATAATTATATCAGCCACTTGGATACCACGTGGCCGGAGCTGTTGTTGTCAGGTCCTACCTCTTTAGCTTGAGGTAGCCAAAGGTTTATCAAGATTATTTATGGGCCGAATCAGAAATATGAAGACCGCGGGTCAAGAAGGCATCCAGCTCGAGGCACGAGCTGGAGTTAGAGGCTGTAACCCTTTATAAAGTCAACCACGCAATGTAAACGTGCATATATCTAGTATTCTCGGACACGCAACAGAAACGTTCGTGTTTAGGCACCCACGACTGGGTTGGGTCGTGCGGGCCATTATCCCCCTTACCTACTGATTAGACCACACTTCATTTGTCAAGTTTTAGGAATTAATCATGAATGTCACAGAAGTGACATGATGGGTAAGAAGGTCATAGGATGACCCCCCTTACCAACCCCAAGGTGCCCTCTCCTATAAATATGGAGACCCTGGGGGTTGCAAAAGGTTGGATTCTATTGTATAACAAAATACCCTGTAAAGAATACTAGAAATATACCAATAATATTGGCTGGTGGAGTAGAAGGATTTTAACATTTGAACCACCTAAAAACGTATTGGTGTCATCAGTTCATTATAAGATCATTCATCTGTTTCGGTTCATTACTCTGCACTAATCCCTTTCTCTTATTTTCTTAATTACCTATTGGCGAAGAACCGCGTCAACACTCATTATCAAAATTAACCTCAATATATTATCTAAATTCCCATTTATACCCCCAGGCTCGCCCCGAGCCGGGTATGAATCCCTGCCGTGACTTTTTCGCTAATCTACTCACTAGGATCGTCTCGAGTCACAGATCATAGGTATATCCACATAATAATGTGGTCTCAACAATTATCGCATATATATATAGTTATGCCCGCAACGGGCCAAAATTACGATTATGCCCTTCTAACCAAATCAGGGCCTACATGCATACTAATACACATAGTCATGCATCACAAGTATTCAAATAGTCATATAACATGCTTTAAATCATTAAATCACATATATTCCATTTATGCCCTCCCAGCATGCTAATCAAGGCCCTTAAGCCCTATTAGTAAATTTGGGTCGTTACACCATCAGCACACAAAATGTCAACTTCTCAATCAACGGATATCGTGACTCGGCCCCAACAACCTTTTGCTCACGTAGTACACCAGGAGCTGGGATTTTTCCTCCTCCCGCACTAGTGCGGAGCTAATCGCGTGCTCATCAATGTAGACTTCCATGTTTCGCCCCAGCTAGGTCCGGAACATTCGGTTGACGAGCCTCTGATTTGTGGCTCCGGCGTTTTTGAGCCCGATGGGCATGACGATGTAGCAGTATATCCCTCTGTCGGTTTGGAAACTGTTATGCTCCCAGTCTGCTACATGCATAGAAATCTGATTGTAGCCGGAGTAAGCATCCATGAAACTCAAGATCTCGTACCCGGATGTCGCATCCACCATCTAATCGATCTGGGGAAGCGGGAAGCAATCTTTAGGGCAAGCCTTGTTGAGATCCGTAAAATCGATGCACGCCCTCTAAGTCCCGTTCGGCTTTGGAACCAGAACTGGGTTGGCCAGCTATACGGGGTATATAGCTTTGCAGATGAAGTTGATCGACGACAGCTTTTTGACTTCCAGCTTGAGGGCCTCGGCCCTTTCCGTTCCCAAGGGCCTTCGTTTCTGCTGGACCGGGGTCGCGTCTGGGTTGATGTTCAATGCATGGCAGATCATGTTACAGTCGATCCCCGTCATATTCGAATGAGACCAGGCTAGGATATTCTCGTACTCCATCCCACCTTCGTAGTTCTGCGACTCATTAGGCTGGGACATCCGATGAGGAGTGTCTTCAGGTGGACTTTGAGGAAGAGGTTGGGTGGGAAGTGGCTCTCCATTTCCCTGTTCTGGGTTAGTAGGGTCAAAAGTGGTATGTCTTGTATTCACCATAGTTGTAGAGGTTTGATGTCAACGCTAGCTTTCTCAGGCTCTCAATGAAAGCACCAAAATATTTACCGAGTTTTTCGGAAACTATAATAATAATAGATAAGAGAGATTAAAGAGAAAGGGTTTAGAAGTTATAAGCAAGATTTTTACGTGGTTGGGGCGTTAATGAGCCTTAGTCCACGAGACAGTTGTATTAGAACTTAAAGAATCTATAACAATGGAGTTTTCTCTCAGTTTCAGCAGAGTAATTGTATACACGCTAAAGAGAGGTCCCTTCTTCAGTGCTCAGTTACATGTATTTATAGGTTCACAGGCGCACTGGGCGTGGGCCGGGCTGACTTGGGCCCAATAAAGGTATAAATACTACTGGCTTCTCTATCGAAGCCCAATACAGAGGATTTAAAACATAAAAGAAAAACATTAACCTGAGCCCATTGGGCCAGCCCAAACCATATCTATCATCCGACAAATTGGAGCTTTGGTCTGGGCATCTCGAGTTATGAGGCAGATTCAGGGGACAAGATCGGTTCAGAGCAGTGGCGGCACATGTCTAAACCAGCGTCATACAATCCTGAGGTGGCCTTTTCTGTAGGTGAAACGTGGGGACAACTCCCACGCTTCATGGGGCGAAGTCAAGGTCACGGATGCTTTATCCTACCAACCTCAAGGACCCAACTCGGGTTCGTTTACCTAAGTCCCTCTCCGTTCGTCGAGGTCCCGTACCGTTTACCATGGGCCCAGACCATATACCAGGAGCCTGGATCGTTTACTAGGCTTTGGGACCGTTCGCATCGATCCTGACTGTTACCCCCAGCCAGTCGTACCATCTCCCGGATGACCGTCCCGGACAATACTCCTCGGACGCCTTCTGGGCCTCACCCAGAATTGGGCTGTCGATATCCATTATACTCCTTGCCAAACGGGCTTAGGCTGGGCCCACCCTCAATTGGCCAACTCGTGGGCCTGGAACGCAGTCCTGGGCCCACGGCAGGAAACGAGGATAACATTTATAATAATAATATATCACTTGTGGTGGGTCCCAAGTTAGAATATGGGTCCCCAAATGAGAATGTTGCCAAAGAAGATTGCCCAAAATTGGTGACATTGCCATCTTTTATATATATATATATAAATATTTCTTGCTACGTTGATGAAAGAAAAAATAAAAATATTAATATTTTAAAAATTTTGACAACTTTATAAGGTGCCTACGTTGGACACTACAACAAATAGGGGCTTTAGGGGCGACATAATGTCTGAAGTTGCCCCTAATAGTCATTAGGGGCGACATGTCGCCGCTAATTTGCAAGAGGAGGTAGTCGAGCCAAGACTTCCTCGATTTGCTTATTGGCCTTGGCTAGATGGCTCCTCAACTGCATGTTCTCCATCTCTACCGCAGTCAAGTAATCTGGGTTCGGCGGTAGAGGTGCTGAACTTCCAGTGTCGCCGTGGCCCATCGGTTGTTTTCCCGATTGCTGCTGGATCTCCGGGCCTTGTTCGTCAGAAACAGTGGTATGGTGAGCCTCCTGCCCACCATGCTGACCCGTTTCGTTACCATGCCTTGAACGAGTGACTACCATGATGTAATTTTCCCTGAATATTTTTCAATGGCACTAATTCACAGCTCTCAATGAAAGCACCAAACTATTGACGCAGTTTTTCGCCAACAGTGTATTACGAAAATTAGCTGGATTAAACTAGTGCTTAAGGGTAAACCGTAAGGAGATACTTATAATGATATAGTAAGATCACTTGTTCCTTTTTACGTGGTTCGAAGGTTAAAATCCTCCTAGTCCACGAGTCAATATTATTGTTGTGTATCTCTTTCTATTTTTACAGAGTATTTTCCTTACAGAAAGAATCCAACCCATTTTCTATCCAAAGTCTTGGTATTTATAGGAGAATGATCCCTGGGTAGGTGTTGGGGTCATCCCTTGATCCCTCACATCATCCCTGTGACACTGATGATTAACATTTACATTTTATATTGAAGTGTGGTCTAATCATTAGGTAAAATAGATCATGGATCGCATGGTCTAAATCAGGCGTGTGGTGTCTGATCATGCATGTTTATATTGCATATCCAGGAATTAGGGAGTAAACAGACACGTGATGTCTATTTACGCATGTTTATATTGCGTGTTCAACTTTATAAATATCCTGGGGTACGTCAGACCTCTGGCGTACCACGAGCTTAGCGTAATGTCAGCTCGTGCCTTTTGATGCTATATTACACAAATGGTTCCAAGTAGTAAGTTGCTAAATAACTCATCAGCTCGAGCTATATATCTAGGGAATCATGCTAAATTCCCCCGGATGAAAAGTGAACATGTGGAACATCGATTATAGCCTTTTGCTAGCCAGCTGTACTCGAGCTGCCTAAAAAGATATGTGCTAATTTTCACGGCGTACATCAAGCTTTCCCCAATACTTGTCATACTTTAGTTTCATGCTCATTGCCATTGTCCTCAATAACTCATTCTCATCATCGTCAATTGCTAAGTCATACAACTCCTATTGCATATTGCAGATCTCAATGAAGTACTTATTAATAGTAACAAAACTAGACCTACTAAACTTTAATGTTATTTCGTAAAAAGTCTCCAAAAAGCTCAAAAACACTAGAGCATTATCCCAATAAATATCAGTGGGGGCCACCCTTTGGTTTTCCATCTTTTTCAACCTCATCAAAATATTTCATATAATTAACATCTCTTAGCATCTTGTCAAATGCCTTTCGAAATTTCATTGCACAATTGAGCATTAGATATGTGGAGTTCCACCTTGTTGGGACATCTAAACATAGAAGCCATTTACATTCAATCATTTCAGGCATCACATGCTCCTTAAAAAAATTTAGCCTAGAAGGAGAAGACCTAACGAACCTCACATCATTTCTAATTGCTGCAATTGATCCATGTTTTTCCTTTAACCCTCCAGTGACACTTATGTTCACTATATGAGCGCAACACCTCATATGTAAAAACTTTTCATCCAAAATTAGTCCATTCTCTTTCTCCTTGAACTTTTGCCTCAAGTATCTAATGGAAACATCATTAGAAGAAGCATTGTCTATCGTAATAGTAAACAACTTAGAGATGCCCCATTCTAAAAGACATAACTCGATCTCATTGCCAATTGTTTCCCCTTTATGATCTACCACTTGGAAAAAATTGATAATTCTTTTCTGACACTCCCAAGAATTATCAATCCAATGAGCAGTGATGACCATGTAATTCAAATTTTGAATGGAAGTCCAAGTATCGTTAGTAATCGATATCCTCTCACAGTTGAAAATATTTTTCAATGTCACCATCTCCTCCTTATATAACTTCAATACATCTCTAGCAACAGTCATTCGAGAAGGGATCTCAAACCTAGGTTGGAGTGATTTGACAAATCTTTTGAACCCTTCACCCTCGACATGACTAAATGTCAACTCATCCAACACAATATATTGTGTAGGGCTACCCTACAAGCTTCTTTGTTATAAGCTACCGCTACTAAGCTTGTTTCCCATTCTTTCCCTCCATTTACATGCTGAAAGCTTAAAGTATTTTGTTTCCACTCATCAATCTTAAACGGACTTAGCTCGCATACTTTCTTAAGATGGTTCCACAAATGACTAGTCCCATGTTTTCTAGTGTCACACAAGAAGTCAGACTCACAATAATTACATATACACTTGGGGGGGGGGGGGAGACTCTTCGTTAGGATCTGTCAAGGGTGGAGAAGGATCTTCCTTAGTAAAATGATCCCAAACAAATGTCAATTTTCCCTTTGTTTTCCCAGTACTAGCACTAGGGATGGGAGGTCTAGCCCTAGTTTTTCTACCCTTTTCATTAGGAGTAGAAGGAGTAGGGTTTCCAGTCTGAGTGAGAGGTGGTTGATCTTGATTATCTATCGGGGGAAGAGTTTCATCTACCTCATCAATATCCATTACCTAATACAGCATATTTAAGAAAAAACTAATCAACGGAGTAGCACACAAGCCTATAATCCACTACAACAAAGTAGCACACAAGCCTATAATCCATCCACTACAACAGAGCAGCACACACAAACCTAATATCCACTACAAGAGGGAGCACACATTCAGACAAGTTTATATATTTATATTATAATCTAATATAACAATGATAATATATTTACCTCAAGTTTCAATGTTGAAACACTGACTTTACTTTATACTAGTATGATTTCGCTCCAATCTGTAAATCAACAAAAAAAAAATTGTCAATTTCTCAATAACTTTTAGGAAAATTTCTAACAAAATTAAGATCAACCTAATAACACATATAACAAGGTCTACACATCTACATAGAAACCACATTTTAGTCTAAGCAAAGCACACAACAATTAAATAAAATTGATTTATGATAAATTGAAAATGTATGAAGAGTAATTGTCATAATAAGTAATAGTAATCATATTACAACTAACTGTCATAACTGATTAAATTTAATTATAATATATATAGTATAATATCCAAAGCCAAAGAAGAAGAAAAAAATCGCAGGAAACCGAATATGATACCAAAACTGTGATGAAATCCCAAGATGAGATCAATCATCAAAATGGTTGCTTCTTAACCAAACAAGCAATCTCAGGAAACTGCTTAAAGTTTCTTTATTTTTGACCATGTAGAATTGGTTAGCAACCAACACTATAGGGCTTACAAAATGGTTGCTTCTTAACCAAACAAGAAAGAGGTTGGCATGAAAAAAAAATGGTGAAAACTGAGAGATACATGATGGGCATTGGCAGATGTTAAGACAAACAAAGAAATCGTGATAAAATATATTATAGTTGATAATCTCATCAAAAACATTAATTACAAAATGAGAATAATAGAACAAGTACATATATAGCAATAAACATATATAAACCTAAGAATCTGTAAGCACCTAAACACACAGATGCAGTAGTTCCTCCTCATCAATAGTATAATATATAGTTATAATATATAATTATAATATATATATATATATAACAGAACCTGTACCTTAAGTCCGAGAGGGGTCGGGCTCGCTGCTGACTGGCTAGGCTTGGGCGGCGGCGGAGGGCTTAGGCCATAGTGGCCGAGAGAGACACTACAACAAAAAAGGTCATTTGCGTCAGTTTCTAACTGCCCTAATTGAGATTTTGCGTCAGTTTTGTATGTGACGCAGAATCCTATGACGCAAACCAGGCTGGCATTTGCGTCAGTGGAGCACTGCCACAAATGCCAGGTTTGATAGTGCCCCACTAACGCAAATGCTATATAAAAAAAATGCTATGAACCACGACCTCATGTACCCAGCCACCCTATGCGACCCCTGCCCCCTTATACCCATTCCCCAGCCAGCCACCTCTCAACCCCCGCTACCCCAGCCACCCACCATGACCCCCACCACCCCCATGACCCCTCAAAATCAAGAGGAGAGATTTTGGGTTTTGATTTTTCAAACAATAATCTTCAAAATAAAAAATCTATACAAAAAAAAAACTATGTATAAGGTTCATAAACATATTATATTCATCAATTTAACCTTAAAATTAAAAAACATGAAAAAAAAAAAACTCACCAAAATGGGTTGAGAAATTCGGAGGCCCCGTTGGTTGGGAGAAAACCTAAGTTTTCGAATCTGGGAGAATAAGGGGCTCGGGGACAATGGCTGGAATTTATAATTGGGCACACCATTTGTGTCAGTTGCCCATTGACGCTAACAACGTGTTTGCGTCAGTGGGGCACTGAGGCAAACACACAGTTAGCGTCAGTGGGCAACTGACGCAAACGGTGCATTAACGGCGTCAGTTGGCCACTCACGCAAACTTTGCCAATTAACAGCGTCAATGTTATCACTAACGCAAATGCCCCTGCATTTGTGGCAGTGCTCAACTACCACAAATGATGATTCTCGGTTTGACTAACGCGTTTGACTGACACAAAAAATGGTATTTTGGTGTAGTGAGAGAAAGGAGAGTCGAACTCTTTGACTAGCTGGCTTGGGCAGTGGAGGGCTTGGGCAACGACGACCGAAAGAGAGAAAGGAGGGTCGGGCTCGCAGGGCTTGGGCGGCGGAGGGCTTGGGCCGAGAGAGAGAAAGGAGGGTCGGGGGGAATCGGGGGGTTAACTGAGTCTTCTTAGGTTTGGGTTCTTTGATTTTTAAATTTTGAACTGAAGTAAAAAATCAACTTTTTAACAAAAAATTAGTTTTTAATAGGTTTTGGGTTTAACCCGAATTCGACGCAAGCAAATGTCAAAACCCGAACTCGTCCCAACTCATGTCGGGTTTGGGTCGGATTTAACCCGAATCCAATGAGTTTTGCCAGAAAACAAGTTTTCGGGTTGCGGGTCGGGAGGTTTACGGGTTTTGCGGGTCACCATTAATATAAAGAGTTTGCACCAAGCTTTGTCATGTACAATTGGAGCGCAATGGACATATATAAATATATATAGTGCCTAGCCAATAAAAATAGGCTGATAAGTTAGATTTGTTTGTTTCAAGACTAAGTACATAGTACGATACAATACTTTTTTTTTTGTGGGGAATACAATACATATTGTTGAAAATGATTCCGAAGTGCATTTACATTTTTTCATTACCATCGTCCCCATGTTACTATTACTATAAGAAGCACGGTGACGGAGACGATGATGATCCAGACTACGACTACGCCCCCGCTGCATGCGTCATTCCCTTCGACGGCGACGACATTGATGCCCCTGACTACTATGCCCCGGCTGCAACCATCAACCTCCGCGCGACGGCCACGACGACGACGACGACGATGGCGATGACGATATGCTCCCTAGCTAGTTGATCTATTTATACGAAACCATATATGCTGATCACGATTTTGGAAGATCGAACTTAGTTAATGTTTTGCAAAGTGATAGCCTGCATTTTTCATCAACGATAATCATTTATATCGACGCTAATCATGTATTTATGTTACATTGAAAAGTTTTTTTTTTTTTTTTTTAAATTGTCAATGGTTTTATTGAAGGCTTATCTATGCATGTAATATGTTCTTGAAGTTGGTTAAAAATAATTGTGTGTGTTAATGTCTCGATCTTTTGTTCTAATGATTCTTAAAGTTTTATCGATCAACTTGGGAGATTCCTTTAATATGTAAAAGAAAAGTTATATCGTACGTTATTATATTAATTTCAGATGTTAATTAATCTTGAGTTCTCATAATTTATTAAATATTTTTTCTATCGTAATTTATGACAATTATTAAATAAAAATTTAAAATTTATAGAAGGTGACAATTATTAATATTTATATATATTTGTTAGAAGAATTTCTAAACTAGAGTGGAATATTATGTTAAAAGAAAAACAGAGATGCCCTTTTTAGATTAATTGATGTTTAATAATTAGCATTTTTTTTTCTTACTAACCATTATGTACTATTATTAGATACCACATAATTAATATATATGGGTATTGATTATTTTTAATCAATACTCTTATAAGTATTTTTTTTATATAAATGTACTGCAACTCTAATTTTGCTCCAACAAATTTTTAGAAAATGTTTGGGAGATTTCAAATTATTTAGGATACTGAAATAAAGATTCAAACAATATATGACATGTTTGCTTGTTTCAATATTTATATATATATGAGATATTATTTAAATCTTAATTTTAACATCTTAAATTATCCAAAATTTTCTAAAAATTTGTTAAAAATCTCATGCAACTACATTATATATCATAATATATATATAAAAAAAAAATTTATAACTTATCCATATACTAAATACACTAAAAATACATATTAATCACTACCCAAACACTAAATTTATAACTAAATACACTAAATATCAACCTAACACTCAGCCGATGCACTAAATGCGTCATGCATGCATATATAAACTCATGATCACTTTCTCACTATTTAATTACGAAGTGTTATCATATTGACTTTATATTTCTCACTCTAAAGTCCGAACTATTTATTTGTTTATAAATTATGAAGTATATATATAAGTCGATCCAATCGTTATGTGTCCTCGTTATGTAACACATCTTTTTTATATATATGTATAGTTAATTATTAAGTGTAAAGTTTGTAAACGTATATCATTCCCTTGTTTTTCTTCAAGAGGTGTATATATACATCCATATATATTCATGTGTCTCAGTAATCAAAGATACGTCATGTGAAAAAGATAAATAAATAAATAAAAGCAGAAGATTAACTATAATTTAAAGGTCAAAACAAGCTACCAAATTTACACTTCACGCAGGCGCATGCCTCTGACCTTAATTCATACAAACGTCAAGTAATTAAGCTTATATATAAATATAATTAGGCATGCCCATTGCAACTAAATCTGACTCTAAATTAACATATATTTGTTTTAGATTAATTGATACCTCGGACTTTTGCCAATTAACGCGCTATTCTAATTCTTAATTTATATATAATTAATTTGTTAAGCTGTCTCTGTCAATATATGACTACATTTTCGGTTAACTAATATTCCCCAGATAATTAGGAATGCTGACTTCATACTCTCCATGTCCACTAGTATACTGGCATTTTCCATGCGTATATATATTTTTATATATTATAAATATGACTAACAGAAATGATTGGTTTCAATTAGATTTAACTCTTGTTTTATTGTTTTTAATACCCTTAACTTTAAAATCATCTAATAAGGTAAATAAATCAAATATAAAATAAAATATCTAAATAAATAAATTAAAAATAAAAATTAAAAATAAATATTTGCAGCAAAAATACTTAAATTATTGTGTTTGTAGCACTTAAGTACCTAAGTTATTTTTTTGGCAATGAAAGTACATTTTGTCCATGTTTTGAGCAATTTAGTATATCTGTTTATTTCGTCGTTAAGCCCGCTACTATGGTATTAAATTTACTTATAAGTTAAGTGCTTTCGCCGCAAATATCTCTTAAATTGGGTACTTTCGCCAAAATATTTTTTTAATTGGGTACTTTCGCAAATATCTATTTAATTAGGTACTTTCGCCTACGAATCACAATCAAACTTAACGGTGAGAATTTACGATTGTACTAAACTACACCAAAACATGGACCGAAAGTGCTTTCGCCGCCAAAAAATAACTTGGGTGCTTAAGTGTTACAAACATAATAAATTAGATATTTTCACCGCAAATATACATGTATATATATATATAAGAAAATGAGCAATGAGTGTATATATATTTGAATTTATTAGCACGTATGTTAATGTACGTTGCGACCATTTTGAACTTGGATGTATTAACTAATATTTTGTTAAATTAGGAAAACAGAAAGTGTTATATATATGCTCGAAAGAAATTAACAAAGTTGTTTGCAACTATGCTTACAGTGTTATTTGGCACCTAACACCATATGAGATGATTTCTCACGATCAGTTAGTGTTGAAAATAATGGAATAGCAATAGCAATAACAGAATTGGAGGAGCACCACAATGATGAAAAGGCTGACAGCTAATCATTGTCCTTTCACAGTACAATTCGGTTAGTGATTCCCTAGAGAATGAAGAATATTCTGTACAATGCAATATTGCTTTTTGTATTCTAGAATAGTGCACTGTGTACTATATATACTCAATCATACTATTGTAAATGTATCCGTTGAGCATAAAGTAATATACAACAAAAGTTTTTCATACATTCCTCTATTTTCAACTTGGTATCAAGAGCCCAGGTTCATCCATGGCTACCTCCAGTGCTACCACAGAAAGTTCTGCAACCCCTGTTGCTGCTCCGGTTCCAGTAGCACCACCTGCTGCTGCTGCTCCTCCTCCAGTTCCCATCTTTCAAGGTCTTGCTGCACTTACACTGAAGCTTGATCGGGGCAACTATACCTTTTGGAAATCCCAGGTTCTGCCTGCACTACGTGCGTATGATCTCGAAGGCTTTGTACTCGGAACAAAGCTCTGTCCTCCCCAGTTCGTAGACAACACGATTGGAGGAACCATTCCAGGAGAAACTCGACAGCTAAATGTAGGATATGCTCTCTGGAGGAGGACAGATCAAGCCATCATGAGCTGGCTACTCAACTCAATATCAGAAACAATGTTTGGCCATGTGGTAAGATGCACCACTTCCTTTGAGGTATGGTACACTCTTGAGCTTTTATTCACAACTCAGTCCAAAGCTAGAACACTACAAATCAGATTTTAGCTTCAGTCTCTCAAAAAGGGAAATCTATCTATACATGACTATATGATGAAGATGACAGGTCTTGCCGAGAACTTATCTGCAGCTGGACAGCTTATCTCGGATGAGGAATTAATCCTTTATATACTTGGAGGCTTAGGTCATGACTATGACCCAGTTGTAATCACCCTTACTTCACGTGCTGACCCAATTACTCTGCAGGAAGTTCAGTTTCTTTTGCAGAGTCAGGAAATGCGTTTGGAACAGATGAATGGTCCTATTTCCAACGATTTAAACATGCCCAGTGCAAACTTTGCAACTCAGTCTCGTAGGCCTCCCAACACAAATGGAAGTTTCAACATTCACAGCAACAACTTTTAAGGACGAGGCTACTCTCCAAGAGGCCGAGGACGCAGTCGAGGAGGCCGAGGAAACATACCAATCTGTCAGCTTTGCAACCGTGTTGCTCATGTGGTGTCAAAGTGCTATCATCGCTTTGACATTAATTTTCAAGCTCCTGTCTTAAGTTCAAACAATACTCAGTCCACTAATGCATCCTCGGGCCAACAATATCCTGGACAAAATCAACATGCATACTACTCCTCTGCTGCACCAGATCCGAACCAAGACAATGCTTGGTATATAGACAGTGGGGCAACGAACCACATCATCTCTGACAGCAAAAATCTGCAAAACAAAGTTGAAAACAAAGGTATTGATCAGCTGCTAATTGGTAATGGCCAGCCTCTCCCCATTACTGAAATTGGTACCTTAAGATTGCATAGTTCTAAATCTTCCTTGCTGCTTAACAATGTCCTTTGTGTGCCCCAAATAACCAAAAACTTGCTGTCCATATCTCAATTAACAAAAGATAATCCTGTTTATGCTGAGTTTTATTCTAACTGTTGCATTATTAAGGATCTGGCTTTGAGGAGGGAGCTAGCTCGGGGTGCGCTTAACAATGGTTTATATCAGCTTCAATTGCCAATGCCACGGTCAAGAACTGCAGTCCCAAAATCGAGTCCATGTTTCTCTTTTTCACAGTCTTTAAATTCCCAAAAGAGACCTATCTCAGAGTCCAAATGTAAGAGTCAAGCAAATGAACATATTCATTTTTCTCAGTGCATGTTTGTGCAATCAACAAGTATTAATGAACTTGATCTTTGGCATATGAAACTCGGTCACCCAAGCTTGAATGTAATGAAACATCTATTAGGCAATGACAAATTTCCCTCTAACAGCTCCTTAAAATTCTGTGATGCTTGTCATATTGGAAAATCCAAACACATACACTATCATTCAACTACAAAAAGTGCCAAGAAACCTCTAGAAATCATTCACTCCGATGTATGGGGCCCCTCACCCGTTCTATCTAAGGATGGCTTTAGGTACTATGTACACTTTATAGATGAATTTAGCAACTTCACATGGATATTTCCCTTGAAACTCAAGTCAGATGTCAAAGAAATCTTTCTCACCTTCCAAAAATTTGTTGAACGAAAATTTGACACAAAAATCAAAACACTCCACTCGGATTGGGGGGGTGAATACTGCAGCTTAGCTCCATTTCTTAATGCCATAGGAGTTCATTTTAGGCATCCTTGTCCACACACACACCCTCAAAATGGCAAATTCGAGAGAAAGCATCGACATATAGTTGAAATGGGGCTCACCTTATTAGTTCAAGCCTCGGTTCCTCTTTAGTATTGGTGGGAGTCTTTTAGCACAGCAACCTTCCTCATTAATCATCTGTCCACTCCTACCTTAAATCATCAATCTCCCATTGAAGTCCTTTTTCAAGTGAAACCCGACCTTATTTTCCTCAAGGTTTTTGGATGTGCATGCTTCCCACATCTTCGAGCATACAATCAACACAAGTTAGATTTTAGATCCACCAAGTGTGTATTCTTGGGGGTATAGCCCAAACCATAAAGGATATAAGTGCCTACATCCATCGGGTCGTGTCTATATTGCTCAAAGTGTCTCCTTCAATGAACAAGATTTCCCATTTTCAACTGGTTTCACTACCTCTCAATTCAGAAACACCACACCTGACACTCACTCTAATATACTCCAATATAGTCAATGGTTTCCCTTCACCTCCCCTGTTCACAATGACTCCTCGCAACATGAATCTGATATTGATCATTGCTCTACTGCTGACTCTCAGCTATCTCCTGCCTCCACGGTCAACCCAAAGTCATGCACCAGTCCAGGTAATTCTCCTTAATCCATCTCTTCATATTCAACACTACCCCTTGAAGTTCATCTCCCTTTTTCCACTTCCCACGAACCAAATTCACCCCATGCCAACACCACTCCTCCTTCTCCACTTATCCTTCCCGAACCTACCTTACAAAACCCACCCGTGCCCACTCACCAAATGATCACCCGCCCCAAAGCCGGTATATTCAAACCCAAGCTCCTCCTCACCACCACAAACACTCCACCAGAAATCACCTCCCATGAAGTCCTTATCCCTGATACCATAGAACTTGCCCTTCAATCTCCAAAATGGAAAGCAGCGATGGATGAAGAACTTCATGCTCTCTTGAAAAACAATATCTGGACAATTGTTCCTCGGCAACCACATATGCATGTAGTTGATAATAAATGGGTTCTCCGTGTGAAGTATAACTCCGACGGCACTGTTCATCGCTTCAAGGCCCGTCTAGTTGCTAAGGGCTTCCAACAACAACCCGGCATTGACTTCTTTGAAACGTTTAGCCCGGTTGTAAAGCCATCCACCATTCGCATCATACTTTCCTTAGCTGTAATGAATGATTGGGATATCCAACAAGTGGATATCAATAATGCCTTTCTTAACGACATGCTTGATGAGGAAGTCTTCATGGTTCAGCCAGTTGGTTTTGTTGATCCTAAACAGCCTACTGCAGTCTGCAAACTCCACAAGGCTTTATACGGCCTAAAACAGGCTCCCCGAGCCTGGTTCGACAAGCTTCGAACCACCTTACTTGCTCTCGGCTTTCTCAACTCAGTGGCCGATACTTCATTATTTTTCTTCCACAAAGATGATGCTTTACTCTTTGTACTGGTCTACGTCGACGACATTCTCCTTACGGGAAACAATGCTGCCCATGTCCATGCCATCATCTCCAAGCTATAGTCTACTTTTGCTCTCAAATCGCTGGGTTCAGTCACTTACTTCCTTGGTTTTGAGATAAGTAGGGGGCATCACGGTATCCACTTATCTCAAACAAAATACACCCTAGATCTTCTCAAGAAAACAAACATGCTCAATGCCAAGGCCTGTCCTACACCAATGAATCAAAACAACAAGCTGAGTCTCCAAGACAGCGCTTTTTTTGAACATCCAACACTCTACCGAAGCGTCATCGGGGAACTCCAATATCTCACACTTAGCAGGCCAGATATTGCCTTCTCAGTAAACAAGCTCAGTCAGTTTTTACAGGCACCAACACAAAACCATTGGTATGCTTGTAAGAAAATCCTTCGTTATCTTGCTGGTTCCATTGGTGAAGGCATATTCTTTGCAATATCATCAAACATGGCTGTTCAAGGCTTCTGCGATTCTGACTGGGCCAGCTCCTTGGATGATCGAAAGTCCACGACAGGGTATTGCATCTACCTCGGCAACAATCTGGTTAGCTGGAGTTCACGGAAACAGAAGTCAGTAGCACGCTCCAGCACTGAAGCCGAATATAGAGCACTTGCCCAAGCATGCATAGAGGTAATTTGGCTGAGATCACTTCTAGCCGAGATTGGATTAAAAGGCAAAGAACCAGCAGTAATTTGGTGTGACAACTCAGGGGCACGGCAGCTTGCTTCAAACCGAGTCTTTCACTCAAGAACAAAACATATTGAACTTGATGTTCACTTCATTAGAGACAAAGTATTAAGCAAGGAAGTAGAAGTCAGATATGTGCCAACAGAAGAACAAGTTGCCGATATACTCACCAAGTCTCTCAGCATATTTCAATTTCAATATCTTAAAAGCAAGCTTGCTATCATACACTCATCACAGCACAGCTTGAGGGGGCATGTTGAAAATAATGGAATAGCAATAACAGAATTGGAGGAGAACCACAATGATGAAAAGGCTGACAGATAATCATTGTCCTTTCACAGTACAATTCGATTACTGATTCCCTAGAGAATGAAGAATATTCTGTACAATGCAATATTGTTTTTTGTATTCTAGAATAGTCCACTGTGTACTATATATACTCAATCATACTATTGTAAATGTATCCGTTGAGCATAAAGTAATATACAGCAAAAGTTTTTCATACATTCCTCTATTTTCAACTAGCAATGCTCAATATTAATTATTAAATTAAATTGTGAGGACATCGATATTAGATTACACCAATAAACGACAATATGCCACTGTCACATGGTGTTGGCCATTATTGGTACCCCTTAGCATTTCTCATCTTATAATTAAGGAAACCATTACACAAACCCAAAATTGTGGCAGAAAAATTTATATTGCCACTATATGTCTATTATAATAATAAATGTAATGGGCAGTAAAAATATCTAAGTTTTTCAATTTGTAGTACTTAAATACCCAAACTTTTTTTATGGAAAAAATTCATTCCATCACATTTTTTTGGCAGCAGTAGATTGTTAACTGCCAAGTAAGCACATACATATCAACTTCTAATTGGTCAACATTATTCATTATTTAATTTTTATATAAAAATTTAAAATTAAATGAAATCAGAATTCAATAAACTATTAAAAAATTATTGATTAATTTTAAATTTAATTTTTAAATAATTAAAATTTTAGAATATTTATTTAATTAATTTATAACGTAAACAAAAACTCTTTTGGAATCTAAAATCATTAAACATAAACAAAAACTTTATTTAGAAACTAAAATCATTAAAATCAAGCCTAGCCGTAATATTTTTCTTCTTCTTCCAAACCATGTCTTCTCCTTACAACAAACCTAGCGGAACCCAGCAAAGATGACAGAGCTTGGCTGAGGCGCGGGAGAGGTCGTTTGTAACGCCCTGGTTACCCCAAGACAGTTACTGTGAACTTTGAAACGTGCTCAACTCGCTAGTCGAGTTCTTTGGTTAAAAACGTGCATCTAGGTGTTAATATGTTAAGGTGGAAAACCAATCAAAAGGAAATGTTATATTTTATTTCTAACATAATACTGTTCATGGGCCCATAAAAAGCATTTACAAGTTATTTACAATCCAAAATGGTCATTACAGTTTAAAATTTCAACCCGCTGACCTAAGCAGCAAAAATAGGGTTAACCCCTAGTCCCTCTGAGAAACTCCTTAGTCGTGGTGGTCAAGCGGCCTCATATGTACACATCGCCACCTAAGCTCTCCACTCAAGGATGAGTGAGCTTTTCTTTTCCTTTACCTGCACCACATAGCACCCATAAGGCAAAGCCCAGCAAGAAAACTCAATATTGCATATATATAATGTCAAACGATGATCATGATAATCATCTAGGACTTATAGTCCTAAACTGATGAGTGACAAATGTATAAGTCACTAATGTGGGTTCCACACCCTTTACAAGTAAGTGATCGAGTCACTAGCTTAAACAGGATAACTGAATGATGAGCGAGTCACCAATATAAACCAAGGGAGTGACCATGGAGTCAATGCTGTGGGTTCCATACCCTTAGCCATGTGACGATGGGGTCACCTGGGCCTTCTGGCCCTGGCTCTGAGTAACTAGCCATAGAACTCGGCAAGCGCTTTTAGTTTTCATCGAACTTGAGGTTGGTCCGACATTAATGCTCATGATGAGTCATTCAATGCAGATTTTGATTAGATCTAATCTTTCATCGGCTCTGCGTTCATGATGCTTATGCCGCTCCTAACTCTTAGGTCAGTAACATACAACCAGTGCTCAAAACTACTGTCGAACTTGACTAGTAAGTCACACCTTCACAACTAGTTTTGACACCATTGCTGATTCTGACTAGTAAGTCAGTGCCATTCACAAGTAAGCAAGATTTCATAAGCATTTGATATGCAATCAATATCCACATCTAAACACTCAACATGCCTCAATTATAACCATGCATGTCTCATATATGGTGCAGTTTTCTTACCTCTGGTTCGAGCGAGAATTAGAAAAAGAACGACCATTGAGAACGATCTATTTTTTAGTTCCTTAGCGGTCACCTAGTCATAACCAATTGGAATCCATCAATAAGTAAATCAATAAAAGGTTCATAATCTAAAACCTCACTCCCGGGATCAATCCCGCACTCTTGGGACTCCCAATCCACCCAAACGGGGTAAAGGAACCAATCCCCAAGCCCCCAAAGTCATCCCGAGCCCTAAAAATAGGACTTGCTGAAGTTGACCTAGCGCTGGGGCATTGCCCCAAGTCAGAGAGACCCACCTCCCTGCTCTGGCTAGCGCTAGGGCGCCAGGAGTGGTTTCATGGCTGAATTTCTCAACTGAAAACCATTAGAAAAACAGACTATAACTAAAGTTTCATGGTTATATTCTTACCTCAAGCTGGATTTGAGTCCTCTTCAATGGATGAACTAAAGTTCTAAGCTCCAAACTTTGATTCTCTAGCTTGGTTCTTCAATTGGGGTTCAAAAATTGAAAAATAAAAGGAGGAGGAATGATGATCGGAAGAAGGAGAAGAGGTGCTCTGCTTTGGTAAACTTCTACAGTCTAAATGGTTGATATATATATATATATATATATATATCTTAGGGGTGAAAAGACGATTTTGCCCGTAAGTTAATTAAAGTCTTTTAAAGGCTCCCAAGGGTAAAACCGTCATTTCCCGCCTATTATGTTAATCATAATTAACACCTTCCAATTCCCGTTATTCTCGATATTCTCAAATACCAATAATTCATATCCCGTTACCCTTTAATTCTCGGCAATGCTCTAATCACCAAATTACCCCGAAACTCACCCTGAGCCCCGAACTTAATCCTGTTATGACTAAACCGCTAACCTGCACTCAAAGATCGTCTCATGCCGAATAGCTCGAACAAATCCACATTATAAAGTGGCCTCAACAATAGATCACCGACATGCATACAAATATACAATTACGCCCTCAACGGGCCAAATTACCAAAATACCCCAGTGATGAAATGTGGACCCACATGCATGCATTTAACATCATATTATAATATAATTCACATAAACATGCACATAATAATTTAATGGCATAATAAATCAATTATGGCCCTCCCGGCCTACTAATCCAGCCATTAAACTACATTAAGGATTTTAGGGCATTACATCGTTGGTGAGTATGAGGTTTGCGAGAACTCAGGAACTTTCGACGATAATAAAAGGACAGCAGATCTACAAAGGGGCTAAAGATGAAGAAGAACAGAGGGCTTTCGACAGGGGTGACAGTTCTGCGAAGGTTCCTTCATCTAACTTGTGAAGAGCTTCGTCTCTTCCTCTTCCTTTTTCTTCTATTGGGTTTTGCCGCAGTCGGAGGTTTGGGAATGGTCGTAGGCAAAAAACTTGTGTACTGTTGGCGTTTTTTGCCAGGATTTAGGCGGAGCTTTAAGGGGCGTCCTGGTAGTGGGACCCATATTTGTGTTTTGGAAGAACCACCATTTTGATAAATCTGGTTATTTTTATCCTGAGAAAAGTAAAATTTAACTAAGTCCTTGTAGGAAACAAGATTTAATTGAGTCATGATGAAATTGTTTGAAAATTTTGAGATAATTTTGAATGTATGTTAGAAAGAATAATTGGATTTGTGTTTGATAACTATGAGTTTGAAGAACTCAAGAAAACAACTAAGAACACGATGAGCGTTCATTTAATTGATAATATTAAATTTATTTTAATTTTAAATTAGTTTAAACTAAATCATTTTATTCATTAATAAACATGTTAAATAATTAAAATGAATATTCTAAAAATTTAATTATTGAAAAATTGAATTTAAAAATAAATTAATAATTTTTTTATTAAATTTTAGAAAAATATCAATTTGACCCCTGTGTTTTTCTGAATACTCGATAGGCCCCTATGTTTTGTTAAATGACTATTCGGTCCATATGTTGTTGTAAAATGGATCCAAATGAAACCCTGAACCCAATTTTGATCAAATAATTTTTCAATATAACTAAAATACCCTCAGGTTTTATTAATTAATTAATATTAAATTTTATTTAAAAATTAAAAATAAAACTAAATTTAAAATGTAACATTTAATTTAAAACATTTAAAAGTAAAATAAGAATCTAAAATAAAATTATAATTAAATCTCCCATCTCTCTCTTTTTCTCGATTTCCCTAATTAATCCTTAACCAGTGTCTCAGCCATCATCTACCATCTTCGTCCACCATAATCTTCCTACCATGCCCACCATATTTTCCATCTTTCTCTGCAAAAAGAGAAAAAAAAGTCAACACTGGTGAAAGGTCGAAGCTTCACTTGATGGAGATTACACAAAGATTTAGATCTGGTGAGAGGTTACACAACTTCAATATAGTGGAGCTTGGGGCGGAGCTTCAGATTTGGTGAGAGTTCGGGGCGATACTTTTTGGGCTTGAGTCAGACTGTGCAGAAAGGGTTAGGGTGAACGACGTGGGTCAGAACTTTGGGTGTTGGAGGTTGGGTGGTATTGCTTTGTTGGGCTAGGAGGATATCTGTATTTGTATAGGTCAGGATGTGAGGTGGTCTGGGCTGGTGCAAATCAAGAGAGGTGGCCATTTGGCCTGTGATGGGAGGTCGCCAGCAATGAGGTATGGGTATGAGGTGGGCGAGCGGTGAGGTGAGCGAGTTTGTGATAGGTCTCTGGGTTTGGAGAGGTGTTGTAACGCCCTGGTTACTCCAAGACCGTTACTGTGAGCGCATCTAAGTGTTATTAATAGGCTAAGGTGAAAAATCTCAATTAAAAAGGAATGGATATATTTTATTTAAAATATAAAGCTATACATGGGCCCATAAAAACATTTACAAGTTATTTATAATCCAAAATGTTCATTACAGTGTAAAGATTACAACCTGTCGACCTAAGTGGTAAAAATAGGGTTAACCCCTACCTCTGAGAAACACCTTGGCCGTGGTGGTCAAGCAGCTGCATATGTACACATCGCCACCTAAGCTCTCCACTCAAGGCTGGGTGAGCTTTTCTTTCCCTTTACCTGCACCACATAGCACCCGTGGGCCAAGGCTCAGCAAGAAAACTTATTACTGCATGTATACAATAGCAATAAATGATGATAGTAATCAATGTGGGGCTTGCAGCCCAATCAGATAAGTGAATATCAATAATGATTTTGGTAATCATGCTGGAGCTTGTAGCCCTAATAAGATAAGTGACTATTGAGTCACACGCTGTGCAGGTGACTAATAAGTCAACATGTAAGGATCTGTTCCCTGTATAGATGACTAGTAAGTCCATCTCTAGGGTTTTTCTCCTTAAATAGATGGCTAATAAGTCCATTTCTGGGGATCCTCTCCCTAAGCCATGTGACGTACCAGTCACCTTAACATTTTAGCTCTTGCTCTAAGTAACTAGCCTTTAGACTAGACAATCGCTTTTGTTTTCATCGAACTTAAGGTCGGTCAAGCATTTCATGCTTATCTTGATAATGCTTATGTCGATTAGATCTAATCTTTTTGTCTTACGTTAAATACGCTAATACCGTTCTTGACTTATAGGTCAATTTCATACAACCGGTGCTCAATACCACTGCCGAACTTGACTAATAAGTCACGGCTTCACAATCAATACTGACACCATTGCCGATTCTAAATAATAAGTCAGTACCACTCACAATAAAGCAAGACTGCTAAGCATTTAATATTCAATCAATGTCCACATATAGAGCACTCAACATGCCTCATCAATAACCACGCATGTCACATACTGGGTGCAGTTTTCTTACCTCTAGTTCGAGCGTGAAATTATAAAAGAACGACCCTTTGAGAACGATCAATCCTTTCGTCCCTTAGCGAGTCATAACCAAATATGGAATTCCATTAATAAAATAAATTATAAAAGGTTCATGGTCTAAACCTCGCTCCCGGGACCTCGAATTGTACTACAACGGTTAGTAGACTTGATCTCGAGCCTTAGGAATTGAACCTTCAAGCCTAAGCCCTTGAAAACTCCTCCCTGGCACAAAAGGAAGGGGCGGGCCGCGACTTGGCCTAGTGAGTCGCGGCGCGCCCCCAAGTCAGAGAGTACTCTGGCTAGGTACCAGGGGCAGATCGCGACTTGCTTGGGCCAAGTCGCGACTTGACCCCACGAATACATCATTCCTGCCAATTTCACCATTAAAACCAACCAAAAACTTTCAACAAACAACTCAAAAATCACACCCAAGCATTACCACAACTTACCCAACATTCAGCCAACAAAATCTAAGCTTTAAACCATTTAAAACCTCATCAAATTTCCATTTATTCAGTCCAAAATATCAACTAAAAACTAGCTGAAAATCGTAGCAAAAACCAGAAAAATAATGGTTGAAACCTTACCTTCAACTCAGAATTAAGCCCCATTCAATGGCTGAACACTAGCCTAGAACCTCAACCCTTGATTTCCTTGCTTGAACCCTCAAACTAAGCTTCAAAAGTCCAAAGGAAAGTGAGAAGGAGAGATGATCGTGGGAGAGGAATGAAGGCTCTGTTTTGCTGTCTAATTCTTCTACAGCCATCCTAATTCAAATATATCCTAAGGTCAAATGACCAAAATGTTAGAGAATATATTTTTATACTCAATGGAAATGTGTAAAAAACCAAAATACAACTCTATGCAAAAAATACAATAGACAAAGTAATTGATTAAATAAATATTACAACTAAATTGCTCAAAATACAAGTAAATAGAAATTAGAGAAGGAAGATAATTATAAGAACTAAAACTCTAAAACAAAAGATACCAATGAATATGTAAATAAAAATAGAAGTAGAGGATTACAAATTCAATACACTAATAAAACAAGAAGAACAACATAATGAAAAGAAAACCAATAAAAGGGACAAACTCTCACACAATCAAAGTGTAGAGTTGTGGGGATGACCAACTTGAACAAGGTTCAAAACCTTTGTCCAAAAGCTTATTTCCCCCTATTCTCTAAGCACTAAAGGGATCTCTCTAGGAAATATCTCTTTGGAATCATCAAGCTTCTATGGTGTATTTTCCAGCCAAGTGCTTTGTGAATGGAAAATAGTGTGTCTTACAAGTGAGCATTAGGCTCTTATTTATAGAGTTTGAGATACCCCTTTGAATTTCAAATTCCACCAACCCCCATGGTTGTTACCAATGTTTAATTGGATGTTTATGGAATTAAAATAGATATTTGGGAGTTATTTGGGATGTTAGAACCATTCAATTTGGAAAAAAACTGAAAAATCATATAGGCCGTCAGCCTCACTGGCCGCAACCAAGACTTTTCAGTGGTCGTGGCCACTGGCTTCTATTCCCCAGGCCGCGACCACTGAAAGTCAGTGGCCGCGGTCACAGGCCATTTTCAGCACAAAAAAGTCATTTTTCCAAAACGTTCCAAAACGTCTCAAATCATTTCCCACATGATTTTGTAACCTCTAAACACCTATTGGGAGTTAAAAGCATGTCTCCAACAGCCATATTTCATCATGGTTTTGTGAAGTTCAATCTCAAATGTGTAACATATAATATACACATTATTGGGTAATATTTGAGAGTTACAAATTTGATACTGATTTTGTAACTCCAAAATATGTCACATTTGGGCACACACATGTGTCTAATTTTTGTGACTCTCAATAATATGTTACAAGGTGTGACAAATCACATTTGTGTGCACATTTTGTCACATTATTTAATCTAACATTATATTATATGAAATAATATAACACAAAATGCCCCCAAGCCTAATTTATTTCCTTAATAGCCACCAAGGGTAAAAGTGTCATTTCTCCTCTATTCCCGTTAATCATAATTAACGTCATCAAATTCCCGTTATTCCCAATACTCTCAAATAATAAATCAATCAAATCCCATTACCCTTTAATTACCAGTAATGTACTAATCATCAAATTACCCCGAGACTCACCCCGAGCCCGGAAATTATTCTCATGATCAAACCGCTAATTTACATTCTAAGATCGTCTCATGCCGAATAGCTCGAACAAATCCACATTATAATGTGGTCTCATCCATAAGTCATAAACATGTATGAAAATATACAAATATGCCCTCAACGGGCCAAATTACCAAAATACCCTTATAATGAAAAGTGGACCCACATGCATGCATTTATCATGATATAATAATATAACTCACATAATCATGCATATAATCATTTAATGACATATTAGGGATTTTGGGACATTACAGATATTGTATTGAAGCTTGAAAAGAAGATGAACCGTACTGAGAAGATGAACATATTGGTAGTTTTGGCTTTATTTAATATTTTTCTTGATTATTTTTTATTTTTTGTTTGGTAAATGTATTTGATTTTTTAGGTTTTAAATGTAGATTTAATTTTAGTTTTTTTTTCTTTGTAATTTTCTATCTTAATTGATTTTAATTTAAGTGATATATATTTTTATTTTAATTTATTAAAATCAATATAATTTATTTTATTTTAAAATCTATTGTTAGTTATTTAATTAATTTATTAACTAAAAAATTCAAAAATACTTTAGTCGAATTGAAAAATTATTTAACTAAAATTAAACACTATTTAAACATTTCACATCTCTAATAGAGAACAAATTTAAAACATTTTAGTGTAAGACAAATTTAAAACATTTTATATTTTCAACATGAAATATCCTCTAAAACTTTTCATGTCCTAAGACATGAAAATGTGCTAAAATTGGAGTAGTTAATATAGAAAATAATTAAAGGGTCACACTCACTATCCTGTAGACATATATATAAATAATATAATAATTACAAAACTAGTCCCTAAAGTTTTATATATTTCCCGATTGATTCACATTATAACTCTATATATTTTAGGAAAAGTGATAAAATATTATTTACCTGGATAAGTTATGAAGGCCAAATAATCTTTCATGTGTAAATGCGACTCCACGATGCACTCAAAGGTCCAAATACCAAATAATATATGTATGTTTATGTAGTCCATGTCTTTTCTCCTTTTGAGACAGATAAGACAAACATACTTCCATCAGAATAGATCTTTATCGGAATATATCAATAACATCTTATAGGCAATATGTTCGATAAATATATATCACGTGATTTTCCTAGGTGGAACCACGCGCAGACCCTCTTCCCATGCTAGTCTCCACGTACACCCCACGTGGTTTTCGTGTGTTGAACAGTTCAAAGCTACTAGTTTCTTCTCCTACATGTAATAATGAATAACCCTAGCTCACTACGTAGCTTTATACATGCAGTAGTACAAATACTTCTTAATCAAACTTACTCTACTTCAAAACTAGTGATATTTTAAAATAAATTTAAATGCTAAATGTATTATCTATTTTCAACTCATTTTTATTATTTTATTATATATGAATGTGAATTGTGATAATTAATAAGTTATATCAAAATTATAGGCTTCATTCGAATAAGATCTGAAAATGATTTTATAAATTCAAATTCATTAAATATGTGATATCCATATTTGATTGGTTATCTGTTTTTTTTTTAAAAAAAAACTATAAACTAGTTTAAAAAAGATACTCACTCATTCTTTCATAAAAAATAAAAGTAATATTTTACTATTTTTTCTACTTTCTTTATTATTTATATAGAAAACAATTAACTTGAAAACATATAATTTTAGTTTTCACAGCCCCAAGTATTTTTAGACAGGACAGAGAAGCATAAACGAGTGGAATAGTGGATTGACTTAATTACTGATTGTTTTTTTAAATAAAATTATATGTAATTATTTGGCATATTTTTATTTTTGTCTTTATAATTTAAAAAAAAATAATATTCATTCTATTCTATTTTTATTTTTAATTTGAACATGCTAAATGTTTTTCTTTTAAAATCACCCTACTAAAAAATTAAGCCAAATCCCCAAACATTTTTAGCAATCCTCATATTGTATGTTCATTTGCACATTTTTCTTTTTATATGGACTTTTCTATACAATTTGTATAAAGTAGCCTTATTTGATCTTTGATTTATGTGTATAACTTAATATTTTCGTATAATTGTTAGAAGAGAAGCACTATTACAAAAATATAATTTGGCATATATGTATATATATATATATATATATATAGACGGAGAAAATCTAGGGCGTTGGCCAAGCAATAACCTGCTATATCGGCCGGTCTCATGACATTGATACGCCATAATGTATAGATCCCTTTTTCAGAACACAGAAAAATAACCATAATTTGTAATAGGGTCGGCACTAATTAATCACCTATATTACCTGTGTTTATTAGTTTGTGATTTGGTTCATTATAACTTGCAATATTAAAGTCGAAATGTCACTAAAGACTTATATGATTGTATTTAGTTACTTTGTTTACACATTAGTCCATCCCAACATGCTGAAGCCGCCAAGCGTTTAGCAAATTGATTGTTTTTTTATTAAAAAAATCAATTATAGGTCAAAATAAAATTTTCGTTAATAAAATTTAAAAAACTACTCGCAAATATGACTATTTTTTTTAGTATTAAAATTTATTTATCAGCTTCTATTTTCTATGAATTTAATTTATGGTCTTGTTTCCACACGTTCGTTCGTTTTAATTATTTATCTTAATTACTTATGCCCAAAATTGAACACATCTTAATGTAAGATTAATTGATATATATACCTCGGACAATTCGATCTTTTTTTTTTTTTTTTTTGATCAAGAAGAAAAAAGCTTCAATAATCACAAGCAAACTATACAAACAATACCAGCACAAAGAGCAACAGGCTGCTCTCTTACAAACCAGCAAGAAGGGCACCTAAGTCATAAGTCTATTATAGAAATTTACATCCTGGACACTATTCTTGTTCCTTTTCACATTCAGAATTCTAAATTGCACCATTTTTTTTACATTCTCAATAATGTTTCCAGCCAACAACGAGCTACCTTCATGTAAGCACCTGTTCCTGTTGAACCAGACAAATCGATCTTGCCTTGGTTGAAATCAGAGTAATTTACTTTTGACTTCAATTGTTTTTTTAGGAAATTTTTTTACTTTAAAATGTGTCGTAATACTATCATGATGAGCTGTTGCCTTTAACGCGTCTAACCATAATAAAACCAATAATACAATATTATAAATTAATATTTGTTCTTCTCATAATTTTATTACATTATCTATCTATTCTATTTTTTTTCTTCATTTGATTCGAAAAACAAAGATGGCAATACATGCATATATGTAATCACATATTAAAAATAATATATAAATAAATTCGTTGACCCCTGTGTCTGTCTACCATACCGGCCAGGCCAGTTGTGGCACTTTTCATGCACGATATTAATTGATCAAGCATTTTATATCGCAATACCCTTTTGGTTGATTTTCCAGAACTTTTTCTTGCCCCTCTTTCTCTATGTATAAACATATTATTATAGCACAGAAACGGACATCAGATATCCATTTCACACTACTACCAATCATGTAAAATCCTTTATTGGCATTTTTGATAATTATGACAAAATTAATTAAAAGGATATTTTCGAAATTAGTTGTTTCCTCTTTTGTAATATTTTGTGGTGAATTTCGAAAATGGGTAGTTACTTGTTTTGTAATATTCAGTTTTTTATTTATGTGTTAATAAAATAAATATATATTTTCCTATAAAAGAATATCTTTTTCTTGAATTGGAAAATTATTATTTATTTTTATTTATCTGAATTGGTTACCTAGAAATCGTGTACAGCTTGCAATAATAAATGATATATTGTTTCCTTATTTATTTAAGGAAACTGGGTTGAAAATCTGTCCAGGTTCAATGAATCTGTTTGAACGGATTGCCAGTCTGTTTGAACAGATTCTGACTTTCCTGTTTTGGAAGATTTTCCATTTATTGGCTGTTTGATTCCTGATTTTTTTTCCACGACCTAAAGGGATTCTAAACAGTATATAATCATCCTTAAGTCGTTGGTTTTTGATCATCTCTCTTGGGTATCACTTTCCAAATATTTTTCAAGTTTTAGAGAGACTTTTTATGTGAAGAACTTGAGTCCAGCAAGTTCTTAGTGGTTTATTACAGTGTACTTCTGTATTGTTTTCTTTGTGTTAATTGTGCAGGTTGAACACACTTGGACATTGGTCATCAAGCTTCGGGAGAAGTCTTGTTCGTGAGTCACTTTTCGGGAGGAAAAGTGCAAGTGTTATGATTTGAAGGGAGTTCAAGATCTTAGCACTTCAGAAATTTGATTAGGAGTTTAGATTACAACAGTTGCGACAAATTCAAGAGGGAGTCTTTATTTGTATAAGTCAATTTGGTTTTGTAATCGTTTAGATATTCTTCTAATAAATTTCATTCTCTGGGCGTGGCCTAGTGGACTAGTAGCAATCTGCAAAGATTGCTGATACCACGTAAAAATTCGTGTGTTCTTTACTTTATGTTCGTTTTTATCTTCTGGTCACAAACTGTTTAAACATATCTGGTTTCTGTTCAAACAGTCTTTGTATCTGTTTAAACATTTCTGTAACAGTTCAACAATTAATTATTTAATTTGAATAATTAAGTTGGTAATCATAAAAAACGGAATTTCAATTGGTATCAGAGCGGTTCACTAAACTCTTAGTGAGATCTTGTGGTTATTTTCCGTTTGATTTGTTTTGTGTGAAATGTCTTTCTTTGCAGAAGGTAGTTCGGTGTCTCGACCTCCATTGCTTAATGACTCAAACTATCCATATTGGAAAGTTAGGATGAGAGCTTTCATAAAAGCTCAAGATGAGAAAGCATGGAGAGCAATTTTGTCTGGATGGTCACCTCCTACCGAAAAAGGTGAACATGGAGGCACAAAGGTAAAATCTGAACTTGTTTGGGATACAGAAGAAGAAAAATTATCCAGTTATAATAATAAAGCTCTTCACGCCATTTTCAATGGTGTTGGAGAAAGTTTTATTAAACTTGTTTCCACATGTGTCTCGGCTAAAGATGCTTGGACAATTCTTCAAACTCAGTTTGAAGGAACTATAGATGTCAAAAGATCTAGATTTATTATGTTACAAACTAGGTTTGATGACCTTAGGATGTCTGATTCTGAAACACTTTCTGAATTTTATGAAAGATTATCTGATATTTCTAATGAGTATTTTGCACTTGGTGAGAAACTTGATGATTCTGTTCTTGTTAGAAAAATCGTTCGAGTTCTTCCTGACAGGTTCAATGTTAAGCTCACTGCTATGGAAGAGGCAAAAAACTTCAGCACTATGAAAGTAGAAGAATTGATGGGGTCACTTCGTACCTTTGAGTTAAATCAAAAGATTCGTCAAAAAGAAAAGCCAAGTACTTCCAAAGAGAAAGAGAATACCATAGCTTTCAAAAGTACTGAAAAAGAAGCATCAGATGATGAAGATGGTGATAATGAAATGGCAAAGCTTACAAAGAATTTTCTAAAATATATGAAAAAGATAGGAAATAAGAAGTTCAATGGCAAGCCATCAAAAGGTAATCATTCTTCTCTTAATCATTTTCAAACTAATAAAAAGGGTATTCAGTGCAGGGAATGTGATGGATTTGGCCACATCCAGTCTGAATGTGCAAACACCTTGAAAAAGAACAAAAAAGGTATGATTACTACTTGGAGTGATAATGACTCAGAAAGTAGTGAAGATGAGGAAGGTAATGTCGCTTTCACTTCTATTTTACCTGTTTCTAAATCTGAAAATGAAAAAATTGTTTGTTTGAATAATGTTTCAAAAGATGAAGAAAATTCTGATAGTGATGAATCTGAATTGAATGATGAGTCTTTGTGTGAATCTTACAAAAAGATGTATGGTTCATGGGTGAAAGTGTGTTCTGAAAATCGGTCATTGGTAAGCAAAAATAAAGAATTATCCTTTCAAATTAAACAACTTACTGACTTAAATGAAAATTTTGAAAAAGAAATAATTTCAAAAAATGTTGAAATTAATAAGTTGTCTAAAGATTTGGATACTCTTGAGAAAAATGTTAGGATGCTTAACCCCGGTTCAACTGTTTTTGAGAATATACAGAATGCAGGTCAAAGAAGTCATGTGGGACTTGGTGCTTCAAGTTCTCAAAAATCAAAGAAAACTGTCCTTATCTCGGCTGGGATGCTATCGTCTGATGTTCCTATGTCATCCTCACTAAAATCTGTTGTTCCAACAGAAAGGACACAGTCAGCAGGTAAATCCAATGGTAAGTTTGAAAAATTCATTCCAATTTGTCATTTTTGTGGTAGGAAGGGTCATATTCGACCTAAGTGTTTTATTCTTATGAATTTTTCCAAAAATGAATATTTTGAGAAATTCAATTATTTTGATAATTTCAAAAGAGAAAAAAATAAAAATATTCAATCAAGGAAAATATGGATAAAAAAGAATAATTGTTTTGCTGGTTTTACTAGTAAATATGGTAGATCAGCTTCTTCATATTTTTGGTATTTTGACAGTGGTTGTTCAAGACATATGACAGGTGACAGGTCTATTCTTACAGACATAAAACCTATGCATTGTGGGTCTGTTACTTTTGGCAATGGAATTGAAGGTAATGTTCTTGGTATGGGTACTCTTAACTTTGAAGGGTTGCCTAAAATCAAAAGAGTGTTACTTGTGGAAGGTCTTAAAGCTAATCTTCTAAGCATAAGTCAAATTTGTGATCAAGGTTATACGGTTAACTTTGATAAAGAGAATTGTTTTGTTTTAAACAAGAATGGTGAGAATGTTCTTAAAGGTTTTAGATCTAATGATAATTGCTATACTCTTTTGCCTTCTATTATGTGTCAATCTGTTGTGAGAAATAACACTGATGTGTGGCATGCTAAACTTGGTCACATAAATTTCAAAGCCTTGAAAAAATTGTCACATGCAGGGATTGTTCGTGGTTTACCTAAGCTAGGTAAAGAATCTGATGGTAAGTGCAAAAGTTGTCAACTTGGCAAGCAATTAAAAATTACACATAAAAGTGTTTCTGACATAAACACTTCGAAAGTTTTAGAATTGCTTCACATGGATCTTATGGGTCCAATTCAAATTGAGAGTTTAAATGGGAAAAGGTATATTTTTGTTTGTGTGGATGATTTTTCTAGATATACTTGGGTGGATTTCTTGAAAGAAAAATCTAATACTTTTGATGCATTTAAAACTCTTTGCTTGAAATTAAAAGTTGAAAAAGATTGCAACATTGGAAAAATTGTTCGTATAAGAAGTGATCATGGTAAAGAGTTTGAGAATTCTGTCTATGATGATTTTTGCAAGTCTGCAGGTATTTCTCATGAGTTTTCAGCTCCCAAAACTCCTCAACAGAATGGAGTTGTAGAAAGGAAAAACCGCACTCTTCAAGAAATGGCTAGAGTGATGCTAAATAGCAAAAAATTGACCAAACGGTTATGGGCAGAAGCAATTAACACTGCTTGCTATATTATAAACCGTGTTTTTCTCCGTCCAGGTACATCTAAAACATCTTATGAAATTTGGAAAGGTAAGAAACCAAGTGTGGCTTATTTTCATGTTTTTGGATGTGTTTGTTACATTTTGAGAGATAGAGAAAATCTTGGTAAGTTTGATGCTAAGAGTGATGAAGGTGTTTTTATTGGATACTCCACTAACAGTAGGGCTTATCGTGTGTATAACATGAGAACCCAAACTGTAATGGAGTCGGCTAACGTTGTTATTGATGATGCCAGGGATTTTTCTGAGTTTTCTACTGAGGAAGAAATTGATAGGTTTACTGATGAACCTACTGAAAAACACGAAGAAGTTTCTGTCAGTGATACTACTGTTGCAACGTCTGGTCCATCTGTTCCAACAAATCACGAATCCGATGAAACAGATTTTTGACAGACAGAAAATAAATTTCCAGATATTATTTTGGATGAAGTCCAAAAAGAGCCATCAACCAGAGTTAAGTTAAATCATCCAGCAGATTTAATTCTTGGAAATCCAAAAGACAGCATGGTAACACGAAGAAGATTTAGTAATGTTGTTCAATTTGTTTGTTTCTTATCTTTAATTGAGCCTAAAAATGTGAAAGAAGCTTTAACTGATGAAAATTGGATTAAAGCTATGCAGGAGGAATTGGAACAATTTTTTAGAAACAAAGTGTGGATCCTTGTGCCAAGACCGTTGCATACCAATATTATTGGCACAAAATGGATTTTCAAAAATAAATCTGATGAATTTGGTACAATCGTGCGAAATAAAGCAAGATTAGTGGCACAAGGGTACATACAAGTGGAAGGAATAGACTTTGAAGAAACATTTGCACCTGTTGCAAGACTTGAATCAATTAGATTATTACTGTCTATTGCTTGCTTGATTGGTTTCAGGTTGTTCCAAATGGATGTCAAATCCGCATTTCTCAATGGGATCTTGAATGAAGAGGTATACGTTGAACAACCCAAAGGGTTTGAAGATCCCCATGCACCTGATCATGTTTACAAATTGGAGAAAGCTCTATATGGTATTTGGTATTCAAAAGAAACTAACCCTAATCTAGTGTGTTTTAGTGATGCTGATTGGGCAGGTACCACTGATGACAGAAAAAGCACTAGTGGAGGATGTTTCTTCTTGGGAAATAATCTTGTTTCTTGGCACAGCAAGAAACAGAATTCTATTTCTCTCTCAACAGCTGAGGCCGAATACATTGCAGCGGGAAGTTGTTGTGCACAACTTTTGTGGATGAAGCAAATGATGATGGATTATGGGTTTGATCTTGACACTTTAACTATTTTTTGTGATAATACAAGTGCAATTAATATTTCAAAAAATCCTGTGCAACATTCTCGTACTAAACATATTGATATTCGTCATCATTTCATAAGAGAATTAGTTGAAAATAAAGTTCTTGTCTTGGAATATATTGAAACACATAAACAAATTGCAGATATTTTCACTAAAGCTCTTGATTCGGTTCGCTTTGATTTCCTCCGAAAATCTTTGGGGGTTTGTTCTCTTTAAATTTTCTTGCTATGGTGTTGTCCGCTTGATCTAATGTGTGTTATTTTTGGTTAAGAAAATTGTTAATCAATTTGAAAATTTTGTTGTGTGTCAAGCTGGATAATCTGTCTTGTGTTTATGAATCTTTGGTTGTATATTCTTGAGAGAAATTTAATCAATTCCTCCTAGGCATATTCGAGTAAATTAATCAATGTTTAATGTTTGAGCTTCCTTTTGTGTAGCATTGTTTCAAGCTCCTGTGCAAGAATAGAGCTACCTGCATCAGTGTGTGAAAGCCGTCTTTTGAGTAAGTTGGAACTTTGTAATTCGGAGTTATGAAGAGGATACGCTACCATAGAAAAGGGCTACCACTGGTGTAATGTGACAGCGTCTTCATGGGTTACAATTATTTTAATTTCGAAAAAGACTTATTTGTCATTGGGCAATGTTCCCTTGCATACACTGTCACACACTTATGCTTGAAACAATGCAATAAAAATTGTACACAGTTTTAAAAAAAAAAAAAAAAATGTGTGTAAGACTCATACATGTTGTTTGATTCACTTAAAGAATATGTGCTTGTGACTGAATTGTGCTTTATTTCTCTCGAATATTCTTTCTAAATTTTTCATTTTCACAAGTGTTCTTATCTTTGTTTTACACTAACACTTATTTTCATTTGCTTGATTTTATTCTTATCAGGATGACTCTCTTTGATCAAAGCAGATTATTTTTGGGTTGAGTTTTTATTTTTGTTCATATATATAAAATAATCAATGATAATAAAAATTTAAAAAAAAAAATGATAATCAAGGAAATTCATGGTGGACCGAATCATTGTGGTGATTATGAGAATTTATGCATTTAATTGTGTGATTTAATATATTCTTTGTCTCCAAGGAATCTATTTTTGTCTTCCTTCACTTTTTGGAATATCATGATGTGTATCTTTATTGTCAAGTACTTTGTTTAGGTTTTTGATTAAAAAAAAAAAGAAAAAAGAGAAGAAAAAGTCAATAAGGAGATCGTGTGGGGTATTTTTTTTTGTTCCCTTTTTTGGTTTGAGAGTTTTTGAATAAACTGAATTTAAAAAAAAAAAAAGGGGTAAGTTGTTTGAAGATCGTGTGTCTTCAAGTTTGTTTCTTTTTCTTGTTTAAATAAAACATTTTTTTAATAAAAAAGGGAAACCTCTTTTTGCCGTGGGTATTCATTTTGGGTAAGTAATATATTTAAAAAGGCATGCCATTATCCTATTTCCTCTCACCCACGATTTCACTCAGTTATCTCTTCTTCTTCTATTTTTTTTTTCTTTCTCACATTTTTCTGTAAGTGTTTGCTGTGTTACAGAGAAGAAAATGGTGAAAACTCGTGGAGCTTCCTCTAAGAAGACCCCTACTACTCAATCTCTGAAGTTTGCCTCAGATGACATTCCCCCTGAATTCTCATCTGTTCCCCCAGATTCAGGAACTGTTGCTTCAGAACTAGCTGGTGTTCGAGCCTCTCGTGTTTCTTTGGCTTCTTTGAAAGACACAAAGGGGGAGAGTATATACTTTCCAAAACCTGCTTGTTTGCTATTTTGTTTAACTCTGGACCTTCTTATTTTGAGGGGGAGTTAAGTCCAGTTTCTTTATATGTTTGTTATAAGTTAATGCATGTTTGCAGGGGGAGTTCTTTCTCTTTACTTATCACTAACATTTGTGTTGCAGGTTTTTGGATTAATTTTGTCTATCAAATTGCCAAAGGGGGAGATTGTAAAATCCTTTATTGGCATTTTTGATAATTATGACAAAATTAATTAAAATGATATTTTCGAAATTAGTTGTTTCCTCTTTTGTAATATTTTGTGGTGAATTTCGAAAATGGGTAGTTACTTGTTTTGTAATATTCAGTTTTTTATTTATGTGTTAAAAAAATAAATATATATTTTCCTATAAAAGAATATCTTTTTCTTGAATTGGAAAATTATTATTTATTTTTATTTATCTGAATTGGTTACCCAGAAATCGTGTACAGCTTGCAATAATAAATGATATATTGTTTCCTTATTTATTTAAGGAAACTGGGTTGAAAATCTGTCCAGGTTCAATGAATCTGTTTGAACGGATTGCCAGTCTGTTTGAACAGATTCTGACTTTCCTGTTTTGGAAGATTTTCCATTTATTGGCTGTTTGATTCCTGATTTGTTTTCCACGACCTAAAGGGATTCTAAACAGTATATAATCATCCTTAAGTCGTTGGTTTTTGATCATCTCTCTTGGGTATCACTTTCCAAATATTTTTCAAGTTTTAGAGAGACTTTTTATGTGAAGAACTTGAGTCCAGCAAGTTCTTAGTGGTTTATTACAGTGTACTTCTGTATTGTTTTCTTTGTGTTAATTGTGCAGGTTGAACACACTTGGACATTGGTCATCAAGCTTCGGGAGAAGTCTTGTTCGTGAGTCACTTTTCGGGAGGAAAAGTGCAAGTGTTATGATTTGAAGGGAGTTCAAGATCTTAGCACTTCAGAAATTTGATTAGGAGTTTAGATTACAACAGTTGCGACAAATTCAAAAGGGAGTCTTTATTTGTATAAGTCAATTTGGTTTTGTAATCGTTTAGATATTCTTCTAATAAATTTCATTCTCTGGGCGTGGCCTCGTGGACTAGTAGCAATCTGCAAAGATTACTGATACCATGTAAAAATTCGTGTGTTCTTTCCTTTATGTTCGTTTTTATCTTCTGGTCACAAACTGTTTAAACATATCTGGTTTCTGTTCAAACAGTCTTTGTATCTGTTTAAACATTTCTGTAACAGTTCAACAATTAATTATTTAATTTAAATAATTAAGTTGGTAATCATAAAAAAAACGGAATTTCAAATCATAATATCAGGAGAGACATATATATATATATATATATACGTAGATATATTTATCTGTTCTTTCTTATATATATTTTGCTCACACGCCAATTCAGAATCAAGTGCACCAATAATTAACTAGTATCTCCAATTCTTCTTCAGATACCCTTTGGAAGGTGTCGATGAGTTGATAGATTTGATAAGTACATATAAGATATTATATATATATATATATATATATATATCGATATAATTTAGCTAGCTGCATTCGGAAGAGGGGATGGAGAAGCTAGCATAAGAACGCGTGAATTTGGGATTGTCTTGTGGAGTATATTTACACAAAATAAGATAAGTAGATTTAATAGCTAATAATTATTATTTTTTCGATTTTTCTTCCTAATTTATTTTCCTAAATTAAATTGATTCTTCATTTATATTTAATACACTACCAAAAAAAAAGCACGTTTAGAGTCACGAACATATATTTTTAATAACTAAATGACAATATCTAGCCAGTACAAGAACATGTCATCATTAAAATAATTTTAATCACAATTTTTTTATGTACGACGTCGATAATAATTGTTGATTAAAAATATATTATACTCCTTAAATTTTAAATTATTATTATATTACTCTACTTACAAAATTTTCTTTGAGACAACATATAACGATTAACTAATTTGTGACTGAGATTTATGCTAAACTCTAACCACACTTGATTTCATGGTTAGTTATTCTAAAGTACTGTATTCGTACATGTATAAGACATACGCATAATATACATCAGTATTATGTATTTAATTCTAATTTGACCCAACAGACATCCAAGGACCATAGCTAGACCGGAGGTAGATATATATATGCTTGGCCAAAGATGTGACACGAAACGCATAGCTCGCCTCCAGCGTGTTCGATGAAATGCCATACCTACGTTGTTCTCCTAGGTGGCCTTCCTATGTGGCAGAAGCCACCAATTTTGGTAAGAATCTAGACTTTATAATTTAACCAAATAAATTATCAAAATAAAATACTAGATTTATATTCGAAAATTTTTTATGGTAAGCAATAATTAAAGATTGATTTTTTTTTTTTTTTTTTTTTTTTTTTTAGGGGGGGGGGGGGGGGGGGGTGAAATATGCATATTTAAAGTAGAGGATTCGAGGCGTGTTTTGTCGAAAAAGAAATAAAAATAATTGGAATGTTTTCACCTAAAATTTTTTGTGTATGGTTTTTATACGGTGATAATTAGTTATAAAATATTTAAGTTCTTAAGAATAATTTTTGTTTTTTTACAATATTGAGTGGGGTCAGCGTCCATGTTGGCAAGACCACATATAAGAGGAGCCATCTCTCGGCGTCGGGCTTAAGCAAAATCAACATGCATGTATTCACACTCACCACGTGGTTGACACCCACCTCATCAGTCAAGACTAACTCCTTACTCTATATAAAGCCACTACTCACTCAATATCTCCATCAAAACAACACCAATTATAATTATCTCTTCGTTCTCTTAGCTTTTGGATCCAAAGAAATTAACCCCCTTTTCTTTAGTTCTCTCTCAGAGAAGAAAATGTCTCCAGTTTCACAGAAAGATGTTGGGCTATGGTGCAAGAAGCAGAACCTTGCAGATGGAGAAGCCAATGGTAATTTTATTGACCCAGTTACACATATTATGGAAGGAGATGGTGATGACGATGATGATGACGGGGGTTATGATTACGCCCCAGCTGCATGAGCTCACTTACATCATTAATGATGTATATATATATGTATGATTATATAGCTAGTTATTGTATTTTCTTTTCTTTTCTTTTTTTCCCTGTCACTATACTTTTAGCTTGTAGTGTAGTGTTTGTCTTTTTCTCTATGTTATTAATAAAATGATACCTCATTAAATGGCTCGTGTGTTCTTTACTTAGCACATCTTAACGGCATAGACAGCTCTGTTTAATGTGAGCTGTCAACAAGGCACTACCATGACTTTATCAGAAAAAGTTTTCAAGTAGTCATATGGGTTTTTTTTTTTTTTTTTTAAAAGTTTTAGTTATATGGGCCTTCTTAATATTACTTTTATAATTGTAGTGGGTGTTCCCAATTTTTTTTTAAGTTAATTACAGTTTTAAAAGAATATAAACTATATTCCATTTCCAAGTGGCTAAAGTAGTTTGAAAGAGTTATGAGTTCAGTGAGTACATTATGTCATCATTGTTGGTCATTATAATCTCATCCCACACCAGAAAAGTGACGTAATGTGAATGACTTCGAGTAACCCCACTTATAAATCTTCATTCTGGAATTAGGAGTGTAAAATACTTTATTGGCATTTTTGATAATAATGACAAAATCAATTGAAAGGGTATTTTCGAAATTAGTAGTTTGCTTCTTTGTAATATTTTGTGGTGAATTTCGAAAATGGATAGTTTTTTGTTTTGTTGAAATATGTCTTTCTATATTCAGATTTTTATGTTAATAAAATAAATATATATATTTTCCTATAAAAGAATATTTTTTTTCTTGAATTGGAAATTATTAGTATTTATTTTTATTTATCTGATTTGGTTGTCCAGAAATCGTGTACAGCTTGCAATAATAAATGATATATTGTTTCTTTATTTATTTAAGGAAACTGGGTTGAAAAACTGTCCAGGTTCAATGAATCTGTTTAAACGGATTGCCAGTCTGTTTGAACAGATTCTGACTTTCCTGTTTTGGAAGATTTTCCATTTATTGGCTGTTTGATTTCTGATTTGTTTTCCACGACCTAAAGGGATTCTAAAATGTATATAATCATTATTAGGTCGCTGGTTTCTGATTATCTCTCTTGGGTATTATTTTCCAAATATTTTTCAAGTTTTAGAGGGACTTTTTATTATGTGAAGAACTTGAGTCCAACAAGTTCTTAGTGGTTTATTACAGTATACTTCTGTATTGTTTTCCTTTGTATTAATTGTGCAGGTTGAACACACTTGGACATTGGTCATCAAGCTTCGGGAGAAGTCTTGTTCGTGAGTCACTTTTCGGGAGGAAAAGTGCAAGTGTTATGATTTGAAGGGAGTTCAAGATCTTAGCACTTCAGAAATTTGATTAGAAGTTTAGATTACAACAGTTGCGACAAATTCAAGAGGGAGTCTTTATTTGTATAAGTCAATTTGGTTTTGTAATCATTTAAATATTCTTCTAATAAATTTCATTCTCTGGGCGTGGCCTCGTGGACTAGTAGCAATCTGCAAAGATTGCTGATACCACGTAAAAATTCGTGTGTTCTTTACTTTATGTTCGTTTTTATCTTCTGGTCACAAACTGTTTAAATATATCTGGTTTTTGTTCAAACAGTCTTGGTATCTATTTAAACATTTCTGTAACAGTTTAACAATTAATTATTTAATTTAATTAATTAAGTTGGTAATCATAAAAAACGGAATTTCAAGCAGCAGGGAACTACTTATTTATTGTACTTACTTTTGCTTCTTCATTTCTTCTATTGTATATCAACCTATCTATGTCACAACTTATAACGACGTTTGTGTTGGTTTCAAATTATGCTGATATTCATATTTCATATACCAGAAACATTATTTCTTACTTTTTTTCCCAACTATGATGATATTATTCAAGTATCAAGAGGCTCGGACTAAAATCTAGAATGCATACGCATCACTTATTTTAAAGAGTCCAACTACAACTACTCCTACTACTTACTATGGTTCTCATTTTGCATTTTAAAGAATGTGTAGTTAGTCATAAGCTCATTAGTGAACTGTCATAATAACCAGACTTTTGGTAAAGAGAATTATTACACTGAGCATCACACACTAATACATAATCTGAAGAGTTTGTTGACCTTCAGTTTCTTGTTTATCAATCTGTTAATGATGCTAAAGAGGTTAGAATCACCCTATGGAAATTTATTGAAGAAGAAGAAGGAAGAAGACAAAATGTGCAAAAGAATAAAATACAAGTTGGACAAAGCAACCAATCTTTAAACCAAAGAATAAACAGCGCTATAATGAAAATTCCTGCGTTGAGTTCTTAGCTACCTTAATATACCAAGTTTTCCATTTTGAGATATGCAACGTGAATGTTCTCATCTTTCTTAGACAAAGCATCCAAGAATTGGATTCTAACTAAGCTCGGGAGCAGAATCTATCAGAAACAGAGAAAGTAGTAATATTTATAGAGTAATAATATTTGTTTTATTCTGAGTTAGCCAAAAAGGTGATTGAAACTTGCTCAACCTTATCTAGAGTTCATTCATCCCTTGTCATCTGGCACCAACATATATGAGAATCATCAATTATATTATATTCAACCTCTTTTTCTTCAGTGGATGAATGAGATTTGAAATACAATTTCCTATTCTAATCTCGACAAATAGTTTCTTCATTCTCCATATGAGGCGAAGCTGGGCGAGACATATCCCCCAACAAGATATTCAGGGACAATGTCATTTAATATTGAACTATAAGATATGTAAGATATTCATAGAGCATCCTATCAATAATTTTGCATACAATTTAGACTACTATAAACAATTAAAGAATACAAAAACATACTTGATTCAGCCATGGAAAAAACGTGAATTGTTATAGTGCAATACTAACTAACTAAGTCTTCCTCCCTAACACATCTATTTCTGAAGCAGATTATCACACTCGAGAATAGCGATGAGACTATTCATATATATAGAGTTAGAGAGGGGACTTAACTTATATTAACTAGTTGGAGTGAACCTCCTCATCAAAGGCTTCAGTTAACTAGAAAGCTCACACTTCTGCCTCAACTAGACTACTATAGATACTAAGCCCATAAACAAGACATCACTAAAATTAAATGGATTAGATCAGTAAAGAACTATTTATCAATCCATATTTTATAAAACATTAAAATAAATACTGTAAGCCCAAATAAAAGTCTGACATTCTCCCACTTTTTTTGTTTTTTTTTTATGAATAAGGATCAATTTATTGCTCAACAATGCCTGTTACAAACTCAAGAACAAAGGCCTATGTCCCACTTGGCCTATATTAATTTTGTAATACATATATATATATTAAAATAATTTTATTAAAAAATGACTCATGGGTTGAGTAACAAGAAAAATATTGTGGCCACTTTTAAAAACAATAGTTTTTTGATAGTATCTAAAACAACCGGTCCAATTTAATCATTGATATTGAACTATGATCATCACTTTGTTTTCCAATCAACAAAAAACATTCATAATCACAAATACCAAAGTATTAAATCGAGATGGTCAATAAGTCTAATAGTGTGGTAAGAGATTATGTCCAACTTGTGATCAGTTATATAACATAATCTCTTTATCAGTCCTCATTTCATTAATAATGTGATGCCTAATAAATAAGCTAGTGAAATAACCAAAACACTGCGTAATAAATAAGTCAGTGTTATATCATTAATTGTGCATAAAACAGTATGATATTCACACCATTAAGCAAATAAACTTAAATAACGATAACAACAATATTATGAACTACATGCTTTCAACTCAACATTCTCGAGAATATAACAAAACATAAATGAAAGCATAACTATTCATTGATCAAAAGAAATAAAAAAAACAAACTTTGTAGTTCATAAATTCAATTAAGAAATTACAAATTGTACTGGACAAAATTTGTCTACAAATTAAAGCCCAGTCAGCTAGACTAATTCACAAGGCCCAAACCAATGCAAATGGGCTCACACATATTGGATAAACCATCCAACGAGCTAGCTGGTACCCAGACCCGAGTCCGGATGCATTCAGTTAGCCAGGGACATTGAAGCAGTCAAAGTATACGTTCTTTTTCCCATAAAGATCGGAGAAGAACCACTAAGAACGAGTCAGACAGACAGATAGGAAGGAGGAGAACGGAACGAACAGAAGGACAATAAATAAGACCCTCAAGGGTTGAGAACGAGAAATCGGATAACCATTTTACTCTACTCTACTCTCTTACTGAAACGAAGTACTATTCTCTCCAAGCGATCCAGTCATGCAAGTTGAATCAGTCAACCTGGTCTGACCCAATCGGACGACCTGATCGTTGAATGTCGCCATCATCTCTATCATCACTCTGACCATCCTACTACTCATCCATCCACCATTATATCGTTATTTTCATTATAGTTTTGTTACTTTCAATTAAGCTTTCGTTACAACCTAACTAACTTGAGCGTCGGAGTCCCTTTGGTTGACACCCCACCGGTGCTCCCAATTGAACTCTCGTCTCTATTTCTTTATTGTTGACAGGTTGCTGGTGCCCGTCTAATCAATTGTAGGAAATCACATCTACAATTTGGTGCCCACCGTGGGTCCTTAGTTATCAGACGATCAACAAAGAGATTAAGGAGTTCACTTGAGAGCCATGTCAGACGTGACTGAGACACCCGATCTGTCTGCTCAACTCACTGCTCTTACTGCCCAGATGAATGAAGAACGCAAGAAAATGAGGAGGCTCGAAGCTGAGAATGCTGACCTACTCGTACGAATGGAGGCCTTGTCCTCTTAAGCCACCGAGGTTCAGCCATCCTGCTTCCAAGGCCCAGTTAGCCCTATGCAACCTTTGGGTGACCTCACCCCTATCTCTAATAGTGATGGACCGAGTCAGACAATTCCATCACCCTCGGTAAGAAATTATCAAACTACACCCATGTCTAACATTCAAAATTCTATTGTCAATACAGGTGAACAGGTTACCATGACTGAACATGGATATTCATCTGCGCCCGGATCACAGCAGATTCTAAGAGTCAGCCAGCCAGCCGGTGCAGCCGGACAATAACAGATTCCAGGAGTTAGTCAGCCAGCCACTGGACCTGGACAACAGCAGGTTCCAAGTGTTAGTCAGCCTACCGTTGGAGCCAACCAAACCATCATTGGAGCTGGTCAGAATATACCAGAATAGCAGACAATCGGAATGAATCACCTAGTCATGAGCGGGCCAGTCCGCCAAGCAACCACAAGCTCTTTTCCAATCCAAGATCTCGAGTTAGCTCGAAAGTTGGCTGAGATGGAGGCGCTCATCCAACGGATTCATGGGATGCCGGCTCCAATTAAGGAGAGTGCAACAAGTTGTTATGCAGACTCTCCATTCGTAAATGACATTGCACTAGTGGAAATGCCAAAGAAGTTCAACTTCCCATATATGAAGATGTTTGATGGGACGTCTGACCCGGATGATCACATCGCACAATACAGGCAGAGAATGTTCACCGTTGCCATCCTACGCAACATGAGGGAAGCATGCATGTGTAAGGGGTTTGGTTCTAGTCTGATTGGACCAGCCCTCCAGTGGTATACTAATTTACCTAATAATTCTATTTCTACTTTTGCACAATTGACTAACACTTTTGTTGAGCAGTTTGCTAGTAGCAGGAAACTTGAAAAGTCTACAGAAGACCTCTACATCATAGTTAAACGACGGGGTGAGCCCTTACGAGAGTACGTAGGCCACTTCAACAAAGAGAATGTGTATATAACCCATTGTAATCAGGACACAACCATCTCAGCCTTCCGCAAAGGACTTCGCTATGACTCAAACTTATACAAAGAACTTACCAAGTATCCTTGCAAGATGATGGAAGACGTTCTCGCCAAGGCCTGGGCACAAATCAAATGGGAGGAGGATGAAGCTAACTATTATCACTCTTCTCCAAGGAAAGACACTCGAAGAGATTCAAGGGTAGACAGATGGCAGAGTGACAGACGATCCGAGCCATACCCATATCCTAGTAGATCAGAGAACAGAAGGAGGGAGTACAATCGGTAGTCTGAGACACGTCTCCGAGATGGACCAAAGATACCAGAATACAATCTTTCAATCTCACCAGTCGAAGTCGTTGGCGTACTGAAAGGACTCGGAGACAAAAGTGAAATGGCTGGAAAGGATGAGGACTCCATCTGACCAGGGAGACAAAACAAAATGGTGTGAGTTCCACAATGACCACGGTCACCGAACGGATGAGTGCATTGCCTTAAGACTCAAAGTATCCAACCTATTAAGACGTGGTCACCTGACTGGCTTACTCACTGACAAAGGCAAAAGAACATTCCAGCAGGAGGCAGACAGGTTAGTCGTCCGAAGAGAAGTAACCCCGCCGAAGCCACCTACTCATGAACGGACAGTGAACAGAATAACTGGTGGCTCTGAGATAAGTGGAGTCACCCATTCAGCAGACAAAAGACATGCCAGGCAGACCAACTGGATCAAAGGAGAGTCCAGCGAGACAAAGAAGAATACCATCAACCTACCTGCTCAAACCATCAGTTTCTCAACAACAGAATCAACCAAACTCCTCAACCCGCATCACTATGCTCTTGTTATTGCTCTTTACATTGCTAATTTTCTTACTAAACGTATACTTATTGACAATGGCAGTTCAGCTAACATTTTATTTTTAAGTGCTCTCAGGGAAATGGGGATAGATGAATCAAAAATCATAAAGAATACTACGATCCTCATCGATTTTAGGGGAGAGCAAAAGAACACACTAGGAGATATCGAGCTACCTGTCTATGCCGAAGGAGTCAATCTATGCACATGATTCCTGGTAGTAGACTCTCCGTCTGCTTACAACGTGATACTAGGTCGACCATGGATACATGAAATGGAGGCAATCCCTTCAACATACCACCAAGTTCTAAGGTTCCCAACTAAATGGGGAGTAAAAGAAATCAAAGGCCAACATAAAGACTCAAGAGCATGTTACCAGACTTCCATGAAGGCCAAACCCGCTCAATTATAGCAATTACAAGAAGACTGACTGACTGACTCCTATAAACATTATTTCTTACTTTTTTTTCTTCCAAATATGATGATATTATTTAAGTATCAAGAGGCTCAGACTAAAATCTAGAATGCATACGCATCACTAATTTGAAAGAGTCCAACTACAACTACTACCACTACTTACTATGGTTCTCATTTTGCATTTTAAAGAATGTGTAGTTAGTCATAAGCTCATTAGTGAACTGTCATAATAACCAGACTTTTGGTGAAGATAATTATTACACTGAGCATCACACACTAATATATAATCTGAAGAGTTTGTTGACCTTCAGTTTCTTGTTTATCAATCTGTTAATGATGCTAAAGAGGTTAGAATCACCCTATGGAAATTTATTGAAGAAGAAGAAGGAAGAAGACAAAATGTGCAAAAGAATAAAATACAAGTTGGACAAAGCAACCAATCTTTAAACCAAAGAATAAACAGCGCTATAATAAAAATTCCTGCGTTGAGTTCTTAGCTACCTTAATATACCAAGTTTTCCATTTTGAGATATGCAACGTGAATGTTCTCATCTTTCTTAGACAAAGCATCCAAGAATTGGATTCTAACTAAGCTCGGGAGCAGAATCTATCAGAAACAGAGAAAGTAGTAATATTTATAGAGTAATAATATTTGTTTTATTCTGAGTTAGCCAAAAGGGTGATTGAAACTTGCTCAACCTTCTCTAGAGTTCATTCATCCCTTGTCATCTGGCACCAACATATATGAGAATCATCAATTATATTATATTCAACCTCTTTTTCTTCAGTGGATGAATGAGATTTGAAATACAATTTCCGAACTTGGAGGTTTGCCTATTCTAATCTCGACAAATAGTTTCTTCATTCTCCATGAGGCGAAGCTGGGCGAGACATATCCCCCAACAAGATATTCAGGGACAATATCATTTAATCTATATTGAACTACATCCAGTTACCTTTCTGATCACTCCAAGAATTTTCATCTTCCTTCTCACCTTTGTCGTGTCTTGATGCCAAGAAGCATGAGAACACTAGAAAAATGATCACTTTGATTCATTGTCTGCTAGCCCTTCTTGCCACTCGTTCACCAATCTCAACGTTGCCATGGATTCTTGATACGACAGGATTTGTGTGTTAATTCATTGATTCTAGAATAATCTATATATGGTTTTGCTACTTAATTTTCTAGTTTATATTTTTTCAGTTTCCCAAACTCTTGCAGTGAGTGTATCATGGGCAAGATTAGACAACTATTGTCTTCCTTTTTGTATTCATATCACAATGAATCAATGAGAAGAGGTATCAAACCCGAACTTGTCAATTCTACAACCTCTAAGCAATGCACCACAACAAAGTAGAACAATTAATAGTCTCAATATTATCATTCGGGATCTTTTCTATACTAACTCATGTGATGAGTACAACTGTTGGAACTTATATCTATATAAGTATGAATTGTTAAAAAAATAGAAAATGATGACTCCCTAGAAGAAGAGTCCCATATTGTTTTAGAATACTCTTTTGTAAGGGTATATAGATAGTGGACATGAGCATTATTTTATTTAATAAAAACGTGATTAATTTTTGGTAAAACTGAAGACTTTTTCTCTTCAGCTTTTTCAGGAATCCAAATTCCTCTCCCACGTTTTAATAAAACATTTTTTTTCCCGTTAATAAAGATCCACCTTTTCTTTAAAATAGGGCGATTACTTTTTAGAAAAAAATGCTCTCAATATATTTATCGATCTGAAAAAATTGCACTGAGTTTATTCCGAGCAGTAGCATTATTAAGGGTGTGGTAAACGACGGTTCTCTACGGTGCAGTGGAGGTCTGATACAGTATTGACTGGGCTGTTTTATCCTGGGGACGACGGTGCTGATAGTCTGCTTGCACATCTCTGGGCAGTGCCACAAACGTCTTAAAGAGAGCGACCTAGTCCGCGACTTAACCCAAATTATTATTCGGTAAGTTTGCTCCTTTTTATTTCTGCAGCAACTATCTCAACAACAACTCGACTAAAAAGGTCAATGAAACACCCGTAGTGTTCCAAGTTTGACTCCATTTTTAACATATCTGTGGTAGAGTGAGAGTACTGACGGTAATCCTCGTGTTAATTTAGTGTCTACTTATATTTAAATAATTATTTATGGTCTAATTTATAAAAAGAAAATACTTGGATTCTATATATTCGATGCTTTCATTAGAATATGAAGGGTCAATAATATGGTATTGAACATCATCAAAAACTATGGAAACACATCAAATTTTATAATCATTCAAGAATAAATTTAGGAACTCATCGAAGTACTATCGAACACAATCAAATACAACTATCAATTTGCATCCAATTTTTTCTCCTAGAAAAACATAACAAAAACCCATATTTGAAAGAATTTGGATTGCAAAACTACCACAAAAGTATGAAATTAACTATTTGAAATGTATATATTTATGCTTTAAAGCTATACTCATCAGAGTCATCAGGTTTACTTTATGTATTCTAGTTGGAATACTTATTTCATTGTGTTGTTTTAAAAGAGAAATGCCAAACAAAATTGATTAAATGAGTGAGAGAATTGGGGTAAAAGGGACTTCCATATTAGAATTAGTTTTTGTGAGAAAGAAAAAGAAGAGAATGAGTAGATGAGAATAAAAACCGGGTAATTTGGGTTCAAAACAGATTTAAGTATGATTTCTCTCACTTCCTGATTTTTTTTAATAAATAGCATTTTTGCTACTAACTTTTGACACTATTAGATTGTGCCCCTAAAATATATGCTCTGTTAAAATTTCCCCATGAACTATTGATACTAAAAGATCGTGCACCATGCACTACAAAAAACCAGACTTTTGCCGGCGCAAATTTGCGCCGGCAAAAGTCATGTATTGCGCCAGCAAAAGCCCTCAGGGTTTTACCGACGCAATTTTGTATCGGCAAAAAGCAACGACGTACCCCCATCGATAATGGCACTTTTGCTGACGCAAAATGTAATGCGCCAGCAATTGTATCTTTTGGCGACGAAAAAATACGTCTCGAAAAAAATTTACCGCGTTATTGTGGAAAACACTTTTAGCGGCTCAAACATGCGCCAGCAAAGATGATTCTTTTAGTGGCGCAAAATTGCGCCGGTAAAATATGTGTCTTTTAGTGGCGCGTTTTTGCGCGGGGAAATGTGGATATATGTAGTGACGCATTTTTGTGCCAGTAAAGGTTGAGACTTTTGCCGACGTAATTTTGCGCCGGTAAAAGTATTTTTTAAATAAATTTTTTGATAATATTACTAATTTTATTTTCAATATATTTATATTACTTAATAAATTTTGATTTTAATATATTAATAATTATTTAATCTTTTAGTAATATTATTTAATTAGAAATAAAATTAAAATTAAAATTTTATAAATAAATAAAAAAAATTACAACTATTAATATTTATTGTCTCCACCAAACATGAAAATATAAAAGTAGTTTAGTAAATTAAATCTCTAATAAATTAAACCTTAAATAAATAAATAAAAAAGTTCTACAAATGTGTACTGCCCTCCTCATCATCCCCGCCCCCGTGAGCATCATCGTTCTCGTCTAAATCCTGTTCTGGTAAGTCGACAGTAAAACCAGGAGTCAATTCACCAACCTGCTTCAACAAAGCACTGAGCAGGACATCTTGACGCCGTGACGACTCTCAAGTTTAGTCGTATACTTCTTTAGGTTATGATTTTCCAGCATAATGTCCTGAGTTTGCTGTAAAATGGTGTCCACTTCAGGTGGCAATTTCCCGGACATTTGAGAAGTTGACGAAGATGCTGCCCTCTTTGCGCCAATTTCCTTCAACCTAGGCAACCCCCCAAACCCTTTCTTATAACGCGAGCGGGGTCCAAGGACATCAGTGACAATATCCATATCAGGCGGGAACTGACCGTCGACATTATCGCCGACACAAGAAGCAGCAGATGATACAGGGGCCGTACTCTGCGATGCTCGACGCTTGGCCATCTCAGTCTACACAATAAAAAGTACGTATCTCGAATTCCAATATAACAATATTTGAAAACCTAACTTATAAATTTTTAATATAACAACATATAAAATATAACTTTATTATCTATCTGCCAACATCCTATCATTAATTTTGTTCCTGTATAAGGGAGCAAGTGGGCTAAAGTTAATTTGGTCATGAAAATTCATATCTAAATAAAAAACATGAACATATTGTTGATATATACAGTAAGAGCAGTTAATTCCATTAATGGGGAATTTACGTCTCTAAACATATATATCAACTATATTTGCATGTTTGTGATTTAGATATGGATTTTCATGAACAAACTAACTTAGCCCACAAGCTCCCTTATACGGGAACAACATTAATTACATTCTTTTTTTTATCTTAGTCCACAATCATTAATCATAAAAATATTGGTACATAGATTATAAAGATTTAATTGTTAAAAATTTAATTAATAACTAATTATTAATTATTAATTGACATCAATCAATTAATAATTAATATTTATTAATTATTGACTAAACTTTTTTAAAGTTAAATGATCATAAATTAGTTAAGGTTATGCAACGTACATGTTTTGTCGCTGCTACATCACTAATTCACTTATCCTTCTTGTGGAGGTGCTCGAATGTGTCGATCATGCTCGGAAGCTCGCCAGTTGACGGGTCCATCTAAAAAAGCAAATTATTTAAACATTGCTACCTTTATAATATTTTCGTAAATGTAAGGATATAGGTTTTTATAATTTAAGTGATCATAAACATGGGCAACAATGGATTTGGAACCGTGTCCTCCTGGTATGGTTATTTTTGCTCGAGCTTCTTTATTTCTCTTCGATATACGCTTCAAACAGAAAATAGTACTCATTAATCTTGATTGTAATTTTATAATTAAACATTAATGTAAAAACTATGGCAGCACTGTTGAGAATCTGAAGCCCAAAAATCGCATAGAATTGCCCAATCGATGATATTCTAGTATATTCTCAGTCTGAGTCAGAGCATGAGCAGCATCTGAGGTTGTTTCTATAGAGACTGAGGGAACATAGATTGTTTGCCAAATTCAAGAAGTGTGAGTTCTAGTTATCTCAGGTATCTTTTCTTGGACACATTGTCAGTAAGGAGGGGATTAAGGTAGATCCAGCGAAGATTGAAGCGGTCAGAGATTGGCCAAGGCCAAAGAATGCTTCTGAGGTTAGAAGTTTCCTTGGATAAGGGTTCTCAAAGTAGCTACTGCATTGACTGAGCTGGCACGCAAGAGTCAGAAATTTGTGTTGTCAGATAAATGTGAGAACAGCTTCCAAGAACTGAAGCAGAGGTTGATTACAGCTCCGATTCTGAGTCTTCCGACAGATCAGGAGAAGTTTGTGATTTATTGTGATGCTTCTCATCAGGGTTTGGGCTGTGTTCTGATGCAATCAGAGAAGGTAATTGCTTATGCTCATGACTTGGAGTTGGCAGCTGTGACTTTGCTTTAAAGATATGGAGGCATTATCTTTATGGAGAGAAGTGTGAGATCTATATAGACCACAAAAGCCTGAAATACTTCTTCACTCAGAAAGATTTGAATATGAGACAAAGGCGTTGGCTGGAGTTAGTGAAAGATTATGATTGTGAGATTCTGTATCATCCAGGAAAAGCCAACGTGGTAGCTGATGCTTTAAGCCGAAAGGGTCCGGGACAGATAGCCAGGGAGTTAGCTGATGATATGACCAGAGCTGGTATAGAGTTGCTGGTGGGACAGTTGGCTAATTTTACGGAGAGAATCAAGGAGGTTCAGTTGAGTGATCCACAACTGATCAAGATCAGAGAGGATGTTTTGGCTGGAGCATCCAGAGATTATACAGTGTCTGAGTTAGGCTTGTTGAGATACAAGGGGCGGATATGTGTTCCGTTAGACACTGCTTTGAGGCGAGAGATTCTGGATGAATCTCATACTACACCTTACTATTTGCATCCAGGCACCACGAAGATGTATCAAAATGTGAGATCGTTATATTGGTGGCCAGGGATGAAGAGAGATGTAGTAGAGTATGTGGCTAAGTGCTTGACATGTCAACAGGTCATGACATGTCAACAGGTCAAGGCTGAGCATCAGAGGTCGGTAGGGATATTGCAGCCTCTGGATATCCCAGAATGGAAGTGGGAGGACATCACAATGGATTTTGTGGTGGGCTTACCCAAGACTATTGGTCAGCATGATTCTATTTGGGTGATAGTGGATCGTTACACCAAGTCAGCTCACTTCTTGCCAGTGAGGACTACATATATAGTTGACCAGTATGCAGATCTCTATGTGAGAGAGATTGTGCACCTCCATGGAGCACCGAGGTCGATCGTGTCAGATCGGGACCCTACTTTTACTTCCAAGTTCTGGGGAAGTTTACAGAAAGCCTTGGGGACACAATTGAAGTTCAGTACTGCTTATCATCCTCAGACAGATGGGCAATATGAGAGGACGATCCAGATATTAGAAGACATGCTGCGAGCATGTGTGATGGACTTTGGTGGATCTTGGAGTAAGTATCTACCTTTGATAGAGTTCTCCTACAACAACAGTTATCAGTCTACCATTGGAGTTGCACCTTATGAGATGTTGTATGGTAGGAAGTGCAGGTCTCCCATTCATTGGGATGAGATAGGTGAAAGGAGATACTTAGGTCCTGAGGCAGTTCAGAGGACCAGTGAGGTCATTGAAAAGATTAGAGCTCGGATGCTTGCTTCTCAAAGTAGGCAGAAAAGTTATGCAGATCCTAAGCGCATGAATATGGAGTTCCAAGTGGGAGACTATGTCTTCCTTAGAGTCTCGCCATGGAAAGGGGTGAGAAGGTTTGGGAAGAAGGGCAAGTTGAGCCCTAGATTTGTAGGTCCATTTGAGATCCTGGAGAGGATTGGTCAAGTGGCTTACAGATTGGCTTTGCCTCCGGCGTTGTCATCTGTGCATAATGTATTTCATGTTTCAGCTCTTCGGAGGTATGTATCTGATGTGAATCATATTTTGAGCTATGAACATCTGGAGCTTGAGGCAGATCTCTCCTTTGAGAAGTAGCCGATTCAGATACTTTACAGAAAGGATAAGGTCCTCAGGAATAAGACGATACCTTTGGTTAAGGTGTTGTGGAGGAATAGCAAGGTCGAGGAAGCGACCTGGGAGCTGGAGTCAGATATGCAGAGTCAGTATCCCGAGCTGTTCAAGTAAATTTCGAGGATGAAATTTCTGTAAGGAGGGGATAGTTGTAATGCCCCAAAATCCCTAATGCGTTTTAATGGCTGGATCAGTAGGCCGGGAGGACCATAATTTTTTAATTATGCCATTAAATGATTATATGCATGTTTATGTGAATTATATTATAATATGATGTTAAATACATGCATGTGAGTCCACATTTCATGACAGGGATATTTTGGTAATTTGGCCCATTGAGGGCGTAATTGTATATTTGTATGTATGTCGGTGACCTATTGTTGAGGCCACATTATAATATGGATTTGTTCGAGCTATTTGGTATGAGACGATCTTGAATATTAATTAGCAGTCTAGTCATAACAGGTTTAAGTTCGGGACTCGGGGTGAGTCTCGGAGTGATTTTAATGATTAGAGCGTTGCCGGGAATTAAAGGGTAACGGGATATGAATTATTGGTGTTTGAGAATATCAAGAATAGCGGGAATTGGAGGGCGTTAATTATGATTAACGAAATAGGTAGAAATGTCAATTTTGCCCTTGGGAGCCTTTAGAAATCCTTAATTGACTTAGGGGTATTTTGGTCTTTTCACACCTAGGATAGATATAAGCCATTGAAAGCTGTAGAAATAAGAGGAAAACAGAGCAACTTCAAGAGCTTCTCCCATACCTGTTTTCTTTCCTTTTTCTTTGTGATTTTTGAGCCTAACTTGAGGATTCAAGCTTGGGAAGTAAGTCTTGAGAGCTTGGGAGTGTGTTCCACCATTAAAAAGCATCATAACCTGAGCTTGAGGTAAGTTTCTAGCCATTAAATTCCCTGGTTTGCTCTGTTTTAGCTTTGTTTTTCAGTTGAGATTTCTAGGTTGGATGATTAGTTTTGTTGGGAGCTTTTGGCTAGGGTTCTTGTGGTTGTGATGCTTGGGGCATGTGAGGATGGTTTTTGGGTTCATTTTGCACCAAAAATGAGGTTTGGAAGCATTGGAATCGAGTTGGAATTGTAGGATTCGAAGGAAGAGATTTCAGGGGAGAATCTGGTTGGGTGTAGCGCTACAGCGCCCACTAGAGGGCGCTATAGCGCTACCCAGTGTTCTGTTGGGCGGTTTGGGGTTCAGAATCCCGTTTTGAGTGTTTTTAAGGGTTCTTGGCTCGGGGTTTCAATCCTTAAGGCCCGGGATCGAATCTACTCACCGTGTGGGCATGTTTCGAGGTCCCGAGAGTGGGGTTTAGGTTAAGACCCTTTCATTGTTGATTTTCATTAATGGAGGTTATAATTGGTTATGATTAAGTAACCGCTAAGGAATCAAAAGGTCGATCGTTCTCAGGAGTCTTTCTTGTTCTATTTCTCGCTCAAACCAGAGGTAAGAAAATTGCACCCCATATGTGACATGCATGGTTATTCATGATGCATGTTGAATGTGTAAATGTGGACATGGATTGCTTATTGAATGCTTAGCAAATCTTGCTCACTTGTGCATGGAACTGACTAATTAGTCAGAATTGGAAAAGGTGTCAGTATCAACTATGAAGCTGTGACTCATTAGTCAAGTTCGGCAGTGGTACTAGGCACTGGTCACACAGTGCTGAATCATAAGTCAGGAACGGCCTTAGCGTGTTCAACGCAAGCCAATAAAGATTAGATCTAATCAACATCTGCATTAAATGACTCAGAAGAGCTAATGCCAGACCGACCTCAAGTTCGATGAAAACTAAAAGCGCTTGTGTGACTTACCCATCAGTCACTCATCTGTTAAGTTAGAGACTTACCCATCAGTCTCTCATTTGTTTAAGCTAGTGACTTACCCAGTAGTCACTCATCTGTTAAGTTAGAGACTTACCCATCAGTCTGTCATTTGTTAAGCTAGTGACTTACCCATCAGTCACTCATCTGTTAAGTTAGAGACTTACCCATCAGTCTCTCATTTGTTAAGCTAGTGACTTACCCATCAGCCACTCATCTATTAAGTTAGAGACTTACCCATCAGTCTCTCATTTGTTTAAACTAGTGACTTGCTCTTCAGTCACTCAGTATGGTTTACTAGAACCTCAAGTGTTAAATCACTCATCTTATTAGAGCTATAAGCTCATTCATGGTTATTGTAACCTCAAGTGATATGCATTCATCTGTTCAGAGCTATAAGCTCTGTGTGATTATAATGATAATCATTTGTTAATATTGATATGCATTATTGTGTTTTCTTGCTGGGCTTTGGCTCATAGGTGCTATGTGGTGCAGGTAAAGGGAAAGAAAAGCTCACCCAGCCTTGAGTAGAGAGCTTAGGTGGTGTTGTGTACATATGCGGCCACTTGACCACCACGACCAAGGAGTTCTCAAAGGAACTAGGGGGTTTACCCTATTTTTGCCGCTTAGGTCGGTGGGTTTGTAAATTTGAAACAATAATGATCATTTTGAGTTGTAAATAACTTGTAAACGTTTTTTATGGGCCCATGAACAGTTTTATGTTCTAAATAAAATATATCATTTCCTTTTGATTGGTTTTCCACCTTAGCCTGTTAATAACACTTAGAAGCACGTTTTTAACCAAAGGACTCGGGTAGCGAGTTAAATTTCTGGTTCACCGTTCACCGTAACTGTTCTGGGATAACCAGGGTGTTACAATCACTATCCTCATCATCACTAACTACAACATCATTACGAACACCACTATCACTATCACTATCGACTAGAACGGTGTCGTCATCCTCATCGTCTTCATACTCGGCCAACATGTCGTCTTCAAATTCAACTTCATCATCGACAACAAATTCATCTGAACCTTTGCCAACCAAATCATCGACGTTGTACACTTCAGTGGGATTGACATCAACCCGATCATACTAAAGATTATCAAAAGTTGGAAGTTCTACCCACAACTGAAATGAAGAAGAATTAAATTCTTGCAATATTGGTATACCATTTGTGGTCTCAGTATCATCAACATTAGAATTTGAGAAATCCCATACATTCCTCAGAATGTATTCATTAACGAGCCTCCAATCATCCCCATTTTTCACATCTCGAAGATAATACACCAACTTCGCTTGAGATGCGAGAACAAAAGGATCATCTTTATAACATTCTTCCTTCACACATACGCTCGCAAAATTGGATTCCACTTTAATTCTACTTGTATTGAACCACCTACACTTGAATAGGACAACACTGTAACACATCAAGTAGGACAATTCAATTACTTTTTCCAGAACTCCATAGTAGTTCACTCATTCCTCACTTGGCACCATTACACTGAAATTTTGTGTTTTAAGCTTCATATCACGACCATGAATCACAAATTTCATACCATTCACTATCATCCCTGGATATGAGAACACAATGCCGCTTGATTTGTTTACGAGATCATACAATTTATTATTCACTTCAGTAGGTGTTGACTCATGCAAACCGTTCACCTATCAACATTAACATTGAAAGTTAGTTTTGGATTGATTAAGTGGGATTTCGGAAAAGAATTGACTAATATACATAGTCTTTCTTTGAACCACTGAGGAAAATTAGCTTCTTGTTACACTTCAAGATTCGAGCCCTCTCCTCTTCTTAATTCATCCATATGCTCACTACAAACAGACAACAATGTTATGATTTTTACCTTTACTCAGTATATAAACCAAACAAATTTATTGAAAAAGACTAGAAAACACACCTAAGGTACTCCTTAATTTCGGCACAATTGTTCAAGATATACTGTTATCCCCGTTTCCTGCCGTGGGCCCAGGACCGCGTTCCAAGCCCACGAGCCGGCCAATTGAGGGTGGGCCCAGCCCAGGCCCGTTTGGCAAGGAGTTAATGGATATCAACAGCCCAATTTTGGGCGAGGCCCGGAAGGTGTCCGAGGAGTATTGTCTGGGACGGTCATCCGGGAGACGATACGACTGGCTAGGGGTAACAGTCGGGATCGACGCGAACGGTCCCAAAGCCTAGTAAACGATCTAGGCTCCTGGTAGATGGTCCGGGCCCACAGTAAACGGTACGGGACCTCAACGAATGGAGAGGGACTTGGGTAAACGAACCCGAGTCAGGTCCTCAAGGTTGGCAGGATAAAGTGTAACGCCCTGGTTACCCCAGAACAGTTACGGTGAACGGTGGACCGGAAATTTGACTCGCTACCCGAGTTCTTTGGTCAAAAGCGTGCTCTAAGTGTAATTAACAGGTTAAGGTATAAAACCAGTAAAAAAGGAATGGAGATTTTCATTACAAACTGCTCTGCAGAGCTAAACAAAACGTTTACAAGTTGTTCTCAGTACAAAATGGTCACTACTGTTTCAAATTTACAATCCCGCCGACCTAAGCGGCAAAAATAGGGTAAACCCCCTTGTTCCTCTGAGAACTCCTTGGCTGTGGTGGTCAAGCGGCCGCATATGTACACATCACCACATCAGCTCTCCACTCAAGGCTAGGAGAGATTTTATTTCCCTTTACCTGCACCACATAGCACCCATGAGCCAAAGCCCAGCAAGAAAACTTAACACTATTCGTAGACATTATCAAATGATTATCATTATAATCACACTGAGCATAAAGCTTTCAAACAAATGAGTGAACATCACATGAGGTCCTGATAAACCATACTGAGTGACTGACAAGCAAGTCACTGAAACAAATGGAAGAGTGGCTGCTAGATAAGCCACTAGCCTTCAACAGGTTCTGGTGAACCATACTGAGTGACTGTCAAGCATGTCACTGTTTCAAGTGGGGGAGTTGCTGCTAGGTAAGCCACTAGCCTCCAAGAGCTTATTTCGGTCATCGACCCTCGAGGTCGGTTTGGCATTAATGCTCTTTGAGTCATTCAATGCTGATAGTCGATTAGATCTAATCATGTTGGCTTGCGTTAACACGCTAAGGCCGTCCTGACTAATGAGTAAGCTCAATGTGACCAGTGCCCAGTACCACTGTCGAACCTGACTAATAAGTCACAACTTCACAGTTGATACTAGCACCTTTGCCAAATCTGACTAATGAGTCAGTACCATGCACAAGTGAGCAACATATGCTAAACATTCCATATTCAGTCCAAGTCCATAATAACACAACCAGCATGCTTCATGAATATCCATGCATGTCACACTTGGGGTGCAATTTTCTTACCTCTGGTTCGAGCTTAAATGAATAAAAGAACGACCCTTGAGAACGATCAACCTTTAGGTCTTTTAGCGGTTACCTGGTCATAACCAATTATGGGATTCCATCCATAAAATGAATAATAAAATGTTCCCAAACCAAAACCTAACCTCCGAGACATCAAACACTACTCAATCGGGTAGTAGGTTCAACCCCAAGGCCTAAGGTTTGAATCCCCATGCTAGAAACTTCATTTTGGCCAAAAATGCCCTAAGGGCCGCGGCCCTCCCCTGCTGCGCCGCGGCGTGTCACGGGCTGACATTTTGACAGCGGAAATGCCCGTGCAGCACCTTGACTCCTCTGAGCCAAGGTCAGCCTTCCATCCATTCGAATAATAATGGGCACATTTTTCGCGCGACCGTGTGCCTCTGCACACTTCCATCTCTTGAACAACTCTCGTTGAGTCATGCTCTCAAGCATCTATGAGTGCAATCATGCATCAAGGATATCTAGCCAAGACACTCACACTGTCCATAGGTTCTCACTATGGCAAGGAAAATCCCAACACCGATGCTCACCCAGACATTCGCAAGTCAAGGTAGCATGTGTGGCCAAGAGTCAACACCAAGCTGACGTGCCAACACCTCTCATCATGCCCCATTCGATATTATCCGATTAGCTCACGTCACAGACCAAGGACTCCCATACGTCCATGGTCCAATCCTCAAGGCACCATACCATCATGCATGTTGGCAGGCCCTCGAGACTAGCTGCCAGACTAGTAGCATACACTGGACCTCTGTCCTACTCAAGCATAGTGCACCCTTCAATGCTTGCATGCTAACAAGTCCCACGAATGACTTCCCATGCCATCTCGTGTCGAGATTTGTGGCCATGGCGCACCACGACATCTCTCGAAGGTTTGGGCCACGTTCCATGCAAGCGATATCCCGGCAAGCCAAGGGAACCGTACCCTTAAACCTGTGGCAACACACTTCGACGCACTACCAGGGCGGCCCGGTAATGTCCATGAGTACTCCTACTCATGGAGACATATGAGTCCCCTCGTGGTCCTCATATGCCCGCCCTACTAGTCCTCTCATCTAGTAGTAGCTCACTTGACGCACCTGCGCCAGGGGGTGGTGGAGAGCTGACACCAGGGGCTCCCTCTACAAAGAGCCTTCTGAGCTTTTAACCTTCTACCAGGAACATATATGATTTTCGCTTGGGAGACATATTTGGCTTCCAGCTCGCCAATTCTCCGAATCTCCCAAATCTGATCATACCATTGCATTCATTGACCCTTCAATATGGAACCTACCAAGTCCCGTCCATTTCCGGGCAATATTGAAGATATTTACGAAAATGCCACTGTCGTACAAACTAGGCATCAGCATGCTCACCAGCCTGCACCCTCGCGTGCGCATCTGACCGAGCGCCATCCTAGCTTGTAACGTGCCATCAAGGCCGGCACGTTACACTCTCCCACACTTCAATTGCCGATGCCCTCATCGACAGACCGCTGGCCAATCTTCCTTCCTCGACTCCTAAGCTCACTCCATGCTTCTTCCGAATCTTGAGTCTGCACTAGTCCCTCTACCACTGTAGAACCACTAACTTGGTGATGATCTCCCATGTCCACCCTTGGACTCGATCAAGGACCCCATGCCACCGTCACTATTCAGAATTCTCCCATGAAGTAGTGCCGCTGCACTCGAATACTCCTTGCATACATGAACTCCTCCGAGTCCATCACGATGTCTCTTCAGTCAACCAAGCAGCCCTTGCAACACTGACCCCAAAGCCAACACATCTTTTGATTGTTGCTATCCCGCCAATCTTCCAATGCCTACTCTTTTATTGACAAGGAGAAAATTAAGGTGCACCCCCTCAGGGTGAGGTTCGCAAACCAACCGTTCCCAACGGCACCTACGAAACATCCTTCCATTGAAGGCATGTCTCTCTTCAATGTGGCACTCATGCCAACTGTAGCCTTTATGCAGTATCTAGTGCATCCTTGCACACAGACTTCGAGAAGTAGTCTCCCAGACTTTTGGCCCTCCGGCCTTACTGCATACCCAAGGCTTGATGCGAAATGGTCACTTCTGACCATAAGCATCACTGCTACAATGTGGTCAATGATCTGACATCATTCGAAACCACTGCATTGCCTTCTGGCTCGTGCTCATGCTGACTCTCAGCATCGTGCCTCAAGTTCTGCCCCCAAATCAACCTTGCCTAACTCTAGACGGCCTGTTGAATCTTGACAAACTTGACTGCACTTTACCTCACCCTTGAGGTCTGAAGTTGTCCCAATCCGCCATCTCCCTTCAGCATATGTTCTCTGAATCATTCGGCTTGTGTTCCCATAAACACGTGTCCCCATAAAACACTAAGCATGTCCCATAACATGCCGCAAAACCTGCCCAATCTTGGTCTCAGCCTGCGCCCATGCATATTGTCTATCTGCAGTTTCAATTGGTCACTTGACCTACTCGCATCAGTCATGCATGTCTTCACACTGTACAACTCATCTGTTGTTGTGTTTCTCTCTAGATTCACACACCAAAACTGAACAAGTACCCTGACCTTTCGAACATATGAATTAGTGGGCTCCCCCACTTCAACTTGGGAATAACTTCTCTTCTCGAGGTGTACCTCTCAAGGTATAGCTCGCAAGCTAACTGCTTTTCTCGTGCGGTCCCTCGTTCCATTTATCACTTTTGAAGATGATGTTGAACTAATGTCTCAGCCATTCTGACTCTTCGCCCCTCGACATCTCTACGTTGCCTTAGTACCTGAGTCCTGTTGACTTTCACCCTAGGCAAACGTTGCACTGATGTTACCTTAGTACCTGAGTCCTGACGACTTTCACCCTAGGTAACTGGCTCTGTCTTTGTAATGCCCCAAATTTCCTAATAAGGTTTAGGACCTTGATTAGGAGGCCGGGAGGGCCATAATTGCTTTATTATGCTATTTAATGATAATATGCATGTTTAGGTGTATTAAATATGCATGTGAACCCATTTGTGATTGATTGGGTGATTTTCATATTTTGGCCATTTCGGGCATTTTTGGCATATATGTGAAATGAGCGTGGTGCTTTGTTATTATCTGGTTATGCCAGGGTTACCCAGCACACGACGATCCTAGGAGGTAAGCTAGTGGGAAAGTCACAACGGGATTTAAGCTTGACTTGGAGTAAGTCAAGGGGTATTTAGAGCATTACCGGGTTATTGGGTAATGAGAAGTAACATTTTGTGATAAATTGGGAGTTAGTAAGACCAGGGGGAAATTATGGAAGTTTTGACTATAATGTCCCCGGGGGTGTTTTCGGGACCCCGAGCATTAGGTTTTATTGGAAGCTACTTAAGTTTGAAGTAACCTTTTAAGAAAATAAAAGAACGTTCTGTACGTTCTCTCTCCCAAAAGTTCCCTTTTCGTTCCCGATCGCATTTTCGAAGGTAACTTGAGTTCTAGGACTCGGAATCAAGCAAGGATCGAGGCATAGCAATCCTAAGGAGAATTAGAAGCTTATTATCTGGAGGATTTAGTTGGAAACAACTCAATCGGAGGTAATTCAAGTTTAAGTTTTAAGTTTTTAAAAGTTTTTAAGCTTGAATTGGACTTTGTGAATCGTTGAGTTTTTAGTTTGTTTGAACCTTGGGTTTTGGTGGTTTTGGACCATTGGGGAGTTTGGGAGCTTTGATTTAATGATTTGGGAATGTTTAGTCATGTTTTTGGGAGGTTTTAAAAGGTTAAAACGAAGGAAAATGGCTGCCCCGAAGTTGGCCCGCGGCCCTGTTCTTGGGCACCGCGGCCCTTGCTCGAAGAAGCAGGTGCCAGGATTTGGCCTTGCTGGGCGCCGCGGCCCTTGCCTCAGAGAACCCTGGGGGCCGCGGCCCAAGGTGCTAGGGCCGCAGCCCTTGCCTTGTTTTCACCCCGTTTGCTCATTTTGACCCTGGAAACATGGTTTTAGGCCTCGGGATCATTCCTACTACCCGGATTAGTGAGGATTGATGTCTTGGAGGCTAAGTTTTAGTTCAAGGGTTGGTTTTAGAACTTGAACTCATTGGATCATCATTTGTGGTTGTGACTAGGTTAACACTAGAGGCTTGGATCAGGATCGTGCTTGTGGCTCATTTGTTGGTAACCTGTGCTTGGACCCAAGGTAAGAAAACTGCACCCCATATGTGACATGCATGGTTATGATTGATGCATGTTGAATGTTTAAATGTAAACATTGATAGCATAATGAATGCTTGGCAATCTTGCCCATTTGCATGTGATTATTGTCGAGGCATGCTGGATGATTAAGTGTGATGCATGTGATGCACGAGAAACATGTGATTAGGGCATGCCATGAATGATGAAAATGAGATTGGTCAGAGCTTGAGTCTCTGAGTTTGTGCATGATCATAATTATGCTAGCAATTGTTTAGTAAGCATGCTGAATGCCCTGTTCTTGGATAATTGGCATATGATACACATTGATAGCATTGCTTACTTGTGCATGGTACTGACTAATTAGTCAGAATTGGAAAAGGTGTTAGTATCGACTGTGAAGCTGTGACTTATTAGTCAGGTTCGGCAGTGGTACTGGGCACTGGCCACATTGTGCTGTCTCACTAGACACGACAACCCTAGTGAGTAGTGCAAGCTATGTCGATTGGACCTAATTGACCCTCTGCATTGAATGACTCCAAGAGCATTAATGCAGGACCGACCTCAAGTTCGATGAATATAAACAAGCATTTATCTAGCCAAAGGCTAGTCATGTAGAGCCATTGCAGGGAATGGGCACTGGGCCCCTAGTGACTTGGTTGTCAGTCACTCAGTATGGTTTACCAGGACCTCAAAGTGATATTCACTCATTTGATCAGAGCTACGGGCTCTGCATGATCATTTTGATCATCATATGTTGGCTTGGGCACTGAGGCCCCAGTGACTTGCTTGTTGGTCACTCAGTATGGTTTACCAGAACCTATTGAAGGTTAGAGGCTTACCCAACAGCCACCCTTCCATTTGAATTAGTGACTTGCATGGCAGTCACTCAGTATGGTTACCAGAACCTATTGAAGGCGAGAGGCTTACCCAACAGTCACCCTTCCATTTGAATTAGTGACTCGCGTGTCGGTCACTCAGCGTGGTTTATCAGAACCTCAAGTGTTGCGACACTCATTTGATGAATATCATAAGCGCTTGAAGGCTAGTGGCTAACCTAGCAGCCACTCTTCCATTTGGTTAGTGACTTGTTTGGCAGTCACTCATCTGATTAGGATTGACTTGATAGTCCTCCAATCAGAAGGCCAGGATTTCTTATCCTGGATACCCCAGCATCTGTTTGAACTCATTTGCATGCTGAATAGAGCTATGATAGCTAGGCATGCCAGATATGATTTGATATCATGATATGACTGTTTATGAGCATATGAGTTTTCTTGCTGGGCTTCGGCTCACGGGTGCTTTGTGGTGCAGGTAAAGGCAAAAGAAAGCTGGGCCATCCTTGAGTTGGAGAGCTTAGGTGATGACGTGTACATATGCAGCTGCTCGACCAATACTTGGGCGAGATTTGAAAGTGGAACTAGGGCTGAACCCTGTTTTGCCGCTTAGAACGGCCTGTTGTAAACACTTTCTTGTAATAAACTCTAAAATTATATTTTTGGGATCCCAATGTATACAGTAAACGTTCTAGTGAAACGTTTTATCTTAACCAAGTTTTTTAACCCCTAAACCGCTAATCATACTTAGTTACACGTTTATGGCCAAACGACTCGGTTAGCGAGTTTAGCACTGTTTGCAATGTGCACTGTAGCGGTCCCTGGAGTTGGGGCGTTACAGTCTTTGTCTCTGCGTCTCCTTGACTTTTACATTCTGAACAACTAACGATCTCCATGATAACTCATCTTGATGCTTTTGTAATGGAACATCGGTCTGCTATTTGGATGTTTGAACCGTGAAGGTCTCTCCCCCACTTCAACTGTTGGCGTCCTCGACAACTTGCCCACACGCAAGAACGTCTGACCGCCCCAAGTTTTCATGCACACAAAAAATCTAGAAGTGCCCCCGGTAGGATGTGCCTCTCGAGTCAACTACTTCGTGTAGCACCACTGTCGATTCCCTTATGCATGCACTGTCCACATAGCTATCCATCTGCTCTATACTAGCATCTCTCCCTTCCGGGCAGCTTCTCTCGGCTTCTATGGTCACTAAGTCCCCAATAGCAAGGCCCTCCGGCCCACATTTAAACTCAAGCACCATCTCTGCCTCCTTAAGCCTTCTTGCAATACCAAGTTTCCCTGACGCAGCCCTCCAGCGCTCTCGAAACTCTAGTACTATGCTGACCACTGCGCGCGGTCTACTCGGCCCTGCTGGCCTATGATGCATATATTCCACAACATAGCATATCTTACAATGCCTTAGTGTTGCTCACCCAAGATAACATCTCTGTGAGCCAACACGTCCCACTCAATTGTCTCGGCGCCTCCCTTCTTGGGCAAAACAAGATAACATGCAAACACCTCCAAGTACGACTGCCCTGTGACAATCGCGGCCACGGCCACCTTGGTCTCCCTGTGATACCATTTGGCATACAAGTAGAAACTGAAGCATTCCATGCTCAACTTTATCTAGTTCCCCAAAGCTATCCACTCTTGACCTCTGTTGTGACTAACAAGCGTCTGACGGCCACTATTATGCTCACCCACTCTTGCGTACAAGTTCCCTTTTCAACAACAGTGCTGCACGTGACTTACACTGTCACTCAGGCAAACCTGAACTAGTGAACTAAGAATAAAACCTTGACCTCTCGATCAAACCTTGTCTCGTGTCAATGAGTCCCAACTCTAATGCAGCACCTCTCCCCAATTGCACGTGGTTGTTGTCTTTCTAGCATCTCTAAACTTTGATTCGAAGCAACCATAACTTGTCCCGTCTCTAGGATGTCCAGTATTCCCACGAAGAAGAGCAACTAAGTCTCATCCCGTCTCAGCCTACTGATCCTTTCTAGGTGACTAAAACGCTCAACGACATCTGTCCAAGCATCCAGACCCTTATGGTCCTTCAACACGCCTACATCCTTTCTAGGATGGGCCAACCAGGTTCACCCCAAGTTGAGATGAACTTGGCTCTGATACCAACTGTCACGGGCTGACATTTTGACAGCGGAAATGCCCGTGCGGCACCTTGACTCCTCTGAGCCAAGGTCAGCCTTCCATCCATTCGAATAATAATGGGCACATTTTTCGCGTGACCGTGTGCCTCTGCACACTTCCGTCTCTTGAACAACTCTCGTTGAGTCATGCTCTCAAGCATCTATGAGTGGAATCATGCATCAAGGATATCTAGCCAAGACACTCACACTGTCCATAGGTTCTCACTATGGCAAGGCAAATCCCAACACCAATGCTCACCCAGACATTCGCAAGTCAAGGTAGCATGTGTGGCCAAGAGCCAACACCAAGCTGACGTGCCAACACCTCTCATCATGCCCCATTCGATATTATCCGATTAGCTCACGTCACAGACCAAGGACTCCCATACGTCCATGGTCCAATCCTCAAGGCACCATACCATCATGCATGTTGGCAGGCCCTCGAGACTGGCTGCCAGACTAGTAGCATACACTGGGCCTCTGTCCTACTCAAGCATAGTGCACCCTCAAATGCTTGCATGCTAACAAGTCCCGCGAATGACTTCCCATGCCATCTCGTGTCGAGATTTGTGGCCATGGCGCACCACGACATCTCTCGAAGGTTTGGGCCATGTTCCATGCAAGCGGTATCCCGGCAAGCCAAGGGAATCGTACCCTTAAACCTGTGGCAACACACTTCGATGCACTACCAGGGCGGCCCGGTAATGTCCATGAGTACTCCTACTCATGGAGACATATGAGTCCCCTCGTGGTCCTCATATGCCCACCCTACTAGTCCTCCCAACTAGTAGCAGCTCACTTGACGCACCTGCGCCAGGGGGTGGTGGAGAGCTGACACCAGGTGCTCCCCCTACAAAGAGCCTTCTGAGGTTTTAGCCTTCTACCAGGAACATATATGATTTTCGCTTGGGAGACATATTTGGCTTCCAGCTCGCCAATTCTCCGAATCTCCCAAATCCGATCATACCATTGCGTTCATTGACCCTTCAATATGGAACCTACCAAGTCCCGTCCATTTCCGGGCAATATTGAAGATATTTACGAAAATGCCACTGCCGTACAAACTAGGCATCAGCATGCTCACTAGCCTGCACCCTCGCGTGCGCATCTGACCGAGCGCCATCCTAGCTTGTAACATGCCATCAAGGCCGGCACGTTACACGATGCGCCCTCAAACAGAGAGGGCCTCTCCTGCTAGACGCCAAGGGCCGCAGCACGACAGCCGCGGCGCGGCGCTCAGCCCAGACCAGCAACATGACAGCACGCGAGCTAAATTTTCCCCCTGTATTTTCCTCTCAAACCAGCCCTTCAAACCAACTCAAAACCTCCTCCAAACACACAATTAAACCCCTAAACACACCCATAACCTTCCCTCATCAAAACCCAACCTAAACTTCAATTAAAACCTCCTCAAATCCACACTTCCATCAAGAAATCAAAGCTGAAAACTTAGAACGAAAACAGGGTATAACCAGAAACTCAATGGATAAAACTCACCTCAAACCAGCTTTGAACCTTCCTCAATAGCTAAACCAGGTCCACTAATTCAGCCCTTGAGTTTCCTAGCTTAATATCCCACCTTGAGCTCTAGAACACCAAAGAAGAAAGTGGAGGAAATGAACGTACGGGAAGGAAGAAGAATGCCCTGTTTTTGTTCTGTTTCTACAGCTATCTAAAACCATATATATCCAAACTCAAATGACTAAAATACCCCTAGGTCTTTTATAGGTTCTAAAACCACTTCAAGGGTAAAATTGGTACTTTCCACTTACACCGTTAATCATAATTAACGCTTCCCGATTCCTGCTAATCTCAATATTCTCAAACACCAATATTTCACATCCCGTTACCCTTTAATGCCCGGTAACACTCTAATCATTAAAACACCCCGAGACTCACCCCGAGCCCTGAGCTTAAGCCTGTTATAACCAAACCGATAATTAACATACCATGATCGTCTCATGCCGAATGGCTCGAACAAACCCACATCATAATGTGGTCTCAAAATATATATCACCAACATGCATCCAAATAAACAATTTACCCTCAACGGGCCAAATTACCATCACACCCCTGTAATTAAAAATATGGACTCACATGCATGCATTTCACATCATATTATAATATAATCAACATATACATGCATTTTATCAATTTATAACACAATTAAGCAAGTATGGCCCTCCCGGCCTACTATTCACACCGTTAAACACATCGGAGAATTTGGGGCATTACATAAAGCATATGTGACCCTGACTTCGCCCCATGAAGCGTGGGAGTTGTCCCCACATTTCACCTGCAGAAAAGGCCACCTCGGGATTGTACACCACTAGTTTAGACCTGTGCCACCACTACTCTAAACCGATCTTGTCCCCTGAATCTGCCTCGTAACTCGAGATGCCCAGACCAAAGCTCCAATTTGTCGGATGATAGGTATGGTTTGAGCTGGCCCAATGGGCTCAGGTTAATGTTTTAAATCCTCTGTATTGGGCTTCTGATAGAGAAGCCAGTAGTATTTATACCTTTATTGGGCTCGGGTTAGCCCGGCCCACGCCCAGTGCACCTGTGAACCTATAAATACATGTAACAAAACACTGGAGAAGGGACCTCTTTTTAGTGTGTATACAGTTACTCTGTTGAAACTAAGAAGAAACTCCATTGTTATAGATTCTCTAAGTTCTAATACAACTGTCTCGTGGACTAAGGCTCATTAACGCCCCAACCACGTAAAACTCTTGCTTTTAACTTCTAAACCCTTTCTCTTTAATCTCTCTTATCTATTATTATTGTAGTTTTCGAAAAACTCGGTAAACATTTTGGTGCTTTCATTGAGAGCCTGAGAAAGCTAGCATTGACATCAAACCTCTACAACAATGGTGAATACAATACATACCACTTTCGACCCTACTAACCCAGAACAGGGCAATGGAGAGCCACTGCCCACTCAACCTCTTCCTCAAAGTCCACCTAAAGACACTCCTCATCAGCCATCCCAGCCTGACGAGTCATAGAAATACTAAGGTGGAACGGAGTACGAGGAGGACTATTACGAGGAAGAGGAGGGGAATGAGGGGGAGTACCACAACGAATCTGAAGATCCTGAGATCCCAGGAGGAGTGGACCCCAACCAAGAGGATCTGGAAGTGACTAGACTGAGGCAGCAAGTCCTGGACCAGGAAGCAAGGATTGCTGAGCAGGCGGAGGCATCTCGTCGGATGCAAGAGTCCCTCCAAGCCTTGCAGGCTTTCGTGGCCGCGCAGGGTCCGGCGACCAATCCCCTAGCTAGCCCGCCTCTGGGAGTGCAACAGCCCGCTCCGCAGGCCAGAACCGGAGCCCCTGAAGATGCGAGCTTGATCCCTCCTCCGGGACAGGCTCTTGAACAAGGCCCAGGAAACCCGAACCGAGAGAAAAAGAAGGTCAGGGCTAATACCCAAGGAAAAGCCCCCTGTCCAGAGAGCCGGGACCCGTCCCCGGACGCTCCCTAGGAAAGAGAAGGTGCACCCCGTCCCAGGAAAGGGTCGCCCGACCAATCCGCAAGGGACGTGGCCGCAGGGTACTAGGCCCCGGTGTGCCCCAGGGCAAGCCGGACGGGAAAGGTCTTTGCACCCCAGCGCTTCAGTGAACAAAAATCTCTGAGAGTGCCCGCATAACAAGGAGCATCATGCCCTCATTTCTGGGAATGACACGTCCCGGGTGGACCTGCGCGATGGGCTGAACGCTCGGAAGAAGTGGGCCCGTAAAGAAAAGATCCGCCCCCAAGGTGGCGACCTTAGGAACAACATCAACGACATGAGGAACGAGAGGGTTCCCCTCAAGGATGGCGTGGCCAGGCAGCTCATGGAGCAACTGGCCACCTTGAAAAAATTCATGGACCGCTTAGTCCACAAACAGGAAGGAGCGGACACCGACTCCAACGAGGAGGACAAAGAGCCCTGTGCGAGGCACATCCTGGACGTTGTGCGCCCCAAGGGATTCAAGATGCCGAGTCTCACTGCCTACACCAGGAACACCGACCCCATGGATCATCTATCCTGGTACAACTGACTTATGACCGTGGCCCATGTTAGTGATGACGGCAAGTGCCTCTATTTTTCAATCACTCTGGGCGGCCCCGCAGAGGAGTGGTGGAAGAGACTCAAGCCAGGATCCATCCAATCCTGGTCAGGGCTACAGTCGGCATTTCGCAAACAGTTTGTGGCCGCCATGAGAATGGACATGCAAATCAGTGCCCTCGCCAACCTTAAACAGCTCCCCGTGGAGACACTAAAGGCCTACATCTAGCGTTTCACCGAAGAGGCCTCCAAGACCAAGGTGGAGGATGGGCAGCGCCTGGTGGCATTGCAATCTAGGATCTGGGTCGGGTCCCCCCTGTGGGATGACATGCAGCATAGCAAGGCAGCTACCCTAGAGGAATTCATAAGGAGGGCCCAGAGATTCATCAACTGGGAGGAGGCGCAGATCAGGCATTCCCGGGATACGGGGTACAGTTCCCTGCACAGCGCTACGTCACTCCCCCGATTGCCTCAGGATTGACGGCTACGCCCGGGGTGACCTTCACCACCCCAACCAGAAATTTGACCCGCTACCCGAGTCCTTTGGTTAAAAACGTGTTCTAAGTGTTATTAACAAGCTAAGGTTAGAAACTCAACGATTCACAAAGTCCAATTCAAAGCTTAGAAACTCTAAAAACTCAAAACTTTAAACTTAGATTACCTTCAATTAGGTTGTTTCTCATCAAATCCTTCGGTCAAGAAGCTTCTAATCTTTCCTAGGATCACTATGCCTCGATCCTCGCTTGATTCCGACTCCTAGAACTCAAGATATTTTTGAAAACGCTTTGAACGGTGAAAATGAGCTAACGGGGAAGAACGCGACTTTTCTAATGTACGTTCTATCTGACAAGCTACTTCAAGCTTAAGTAACCTCAAATAAAACCTAGTGTTCGGGGTCCCAAAAACACCCTCGGGGACATTATAGTCAAAACTTCCAGAATTTCACCCTAATCTCAATAACTCCCAATTTATCATCAAATAAATATTCTTATTACCCAATAATTGACCCCGTTATGACAAAACCACTAATCCACTAAATAGGACCGTCTCATGCCAAATAGCTCGAATATATCTCCATAATAATGGAATCTCATTAACAATTCACATCATGCACCCAAATACACAAATTCACCCTCAATGGGCCAAATTATCAAAACATCATAATATTTCAAATGTGGACCCACAAGCATGCATATAACATCATATTATAATATAATTCACATAAACATGCATATATTCATTTAATGGCGTAATTATACAGTTATGGCCCTCCCGGCCTACTAAACCACATCGGAGAATTCGGGGCATTACACCAACAGTGTACGGTCCTGCCTCTTCGGGATGCGCCCCGGTCCAGTCCGCCCCTTTTTCCGGATATGGGGCCCCACCGATCGGGTACAACACCGCCCCCGTCGGAGCCCAGCAGTCCAAGGCAGGGGGAACTGAGGCGAGTGTAAACCCCTCCCGGGGGAAGAGGTCCGGCAAGAGCCAAAATCGGTCTGAGCCGTCTAAGAAAGGCAATAGGGGCTACGAGACCCAGTATTCGGAGTACACCAACTTGGTGGACGCCAGGGAAAACATCTTCCTGGCCACGGAAAGGGCGGTTCACTACCGGAAGCCTACCCCCATGTTCAAAGGAGGGAGGAATCCGAGAGATACCAACAAGCGGTGTGCTTACCATAAGGATGTGGGCCACACGACTGAAGAGTGCCGACAGCTCAAGGATGAGATCGAGAATTTGATCAAGCTGGGGCATCTCCACCAGTGGGTCAGGATGCCCGTGGGAGTCCCGTGCCTGTCAGCAGTCCCTGGACAACCCACGGTCCCGGGTGTGCCTGGAACATATCCGCCTCAGGGAGGATATACAAAGGGTCCGGCGGCACCGGCCCCTCAGGGGATCCCTGTTGTGCAAACACCCGGACCTGGAATGCCTTATCCATCTGGGACGGCACCCCCCCCCCCCGAGTGGACGGCCATGTGGCCACCATTTCGAGCGGGCCTCACCTGGGAGGGTCGTCCAGGAATGATCAAAAACACTACATTAGCGAGCTTGACCACGATCATGAGGTGTGCGCTCTGGTCCAAGCCCCAGCTCAGCGCCCGAAGCTGATGAACCTCCCTATCACCTTCACGAAGGACGACGCTCATAACGTCCATTTCCCGCATCATGACCCTCTGGTCATAGATGCCCAGATCGCCAATAAGCTGGTGTCCCGGGTGCTGGTGGATGACAAAAGCTCCGTCAACATCCTGTTCAAGCCCGCCTTTGCCGCGATTGGCTTGACCAAAGCGGATCTGGCATCATGCCCAACCCAGATCTACAGCTTCAACGGGGACGGAATACTCCCCATGGGAAAAATCCAGTTGCCCGTAACATTGGGGAACGAGTTGCAGCATTCATTCAAGTTCTGCACGTTCGTAGTAGTGGATTGCCCCACTGCTTACAATGTCATTTTCGGTCGCCCCACATTAGCTGAGTTCGGGGCGATCACCTCCATCCGTCATCTTTGCATGAAATTCCCTTGTGATGACGGAGGGGTGGGAGCAGTCCGAGGAGATCAGAAGAGCGCCCGAAAATGTTACCACGTGTCCGCCCGACCAATCTACATGGTCCGAGAGGAACCCTTCGAGGAATTCGTTGGCCTGGTTCCTTCTCCCCCGGCTGGAAGAATGGTTCGGGAGGAGGATGAGCTGGACCCAAGGATAGGAGACAACCGCGTCCTGGAACCCATGGACGAGATTGAGGAGGTGTGCATTAGTGACACCGATTCGACCAGGGTAATCCAGGTCGGGAAAAATATGCCAGCAGAGGTTCGAGCCGCCATCATCGCCCAAGTAAAGGAGAACCAGGATATCTTAGCCTGGTCTCATTCAAATATGACAGGGATCAACCGTAACATCCTCTGCCATGCCTTGAACATCGACAAAGATGTGGCCCCGCTCCGACAGAAATGAAGGCCCTTAGGAATGGAGAGGGACGAGGCCCTCAAGCTGGAAGCCAAAAAGCTGTCATCGATCAACTTCATCCGCGAAGCTGTATACCCCGTATGGCTGGCCAACCCAGTTCTGGTGCCAAATCCGAACGGGACTTGGAGGACGTGCATCGATTTTACGGATCTCAACAATGCCTGCCCTAAATATTGCTTCCTGCTTCCCCGGATCGATCAGATGGTGGATGCGACATCCAGGTATGAGATCTTGAGCTCCATGGACGCTTACTCTGGCTAAAATCAGATTTCTATGCATGTAGCAGACCAGGAGCATACTAGTTTCCAAACTGACAAGGGGGTATACTGCTACATCGTTATGCCCTTCGGGCTCAAAAACGTCGGAGCCACCTATCAGAGGCTCGTCAACCGAATGTGCCGGGCCCAGCTGGGGCGAAACATGGAAGTCTACATTGACGACATGCTGGTCAAATCCAAAATCTCCAGGAAACATGTTGACGACCTGGCTGAAGCCTTCGCGGTTATTTGAAAATATGGGATGAAACTGAATCCCAAGAAGTGCACTTTCGGTGTGGCCTCCGGGAAGTTCTTGGGGTTCATAGTGAGCTTCAGAGGAATAGAAGCCAATCCAGACAAGATCAAGGCACTGATTGAAATGCCCTCTCCCCGGAAGCATAAAGACGTACAAAGTTTGACCGGGCGGATAGCTGACCTAAGCTGTTTCGTCTCTAAGGCCACAGACAAGTGCATCCCGTTCTTCAATGTTCTTCAGGGAAGCCAACGTTTCGAATGGTCAGTCGAGTGTGAGGAAGCTTTTTAAAAGCTGAAAGAGCACTTGGCCCGAGCACCGATATTGGCGAAACCGGTGGACGAGGAGCCTCTATATCTCTATTTGGCCGTGACCGAGCACGCGATCAACGCCGCACTAGTGCGGGAAAAGGAAAAATCCCAGCTCCCGATGTAGTACATGAGCAAAAGGTTGTTGGGCCGAGTCACGATATCCGTTGATTGAAAAGTTGACATTTTGTCTGCTAATGGCGTCTCGGAAACTCCGGCCTTACTTCCAGGCCCACACCATAAAAGTTCTGACCAACCACCCCTTGCGGCAAGTGTTGCAGAAACCCGAGTCATCAGGGAGACTCTTAAAGTGGGCTATGGAACTGAGTCAATTCGATATAGCCTACGTTCCTAGAGTCTCAATCAAGGGGCAAGCCCTAGCCGACTTCATCGTGGAATGTTCTGGGATCACCGAGAGGGATGATCCCGCAAACCCCGTGGCGCCCATATGGAAGGTGTTCGTGGAAAGGGCCTCGAATGAAAATGGAGCAGGGGTCGGAATCATCCTAGTGTCGCCGCAAGGACACCAGTTGCAAAATGCCCTGCGCTTCCACTTCAAGGCGTCGAACAACGAGGCCGAGCATGAGGCCATTCTAGTCGGGTTGCGTCTGGCCTGAAAATGGGGGCCGCGAACCTGGAGATCTATAGCGATTCCCAGCTGGTTGTCAAACAAGTCTCGGGAGAATATCAAACCAAAGGGGAGAGAATGGCGGCTTACGTAACTCAGACGAGAGAAATGCTGCAAACGTTTAAGAGGCATTCCATCCACCAGATCCCCATAGAGCAAAATGTGTTCGCGGACACACTAGCAAAATTAGCCACCGATGCTGAAGCGGAGCTGTCCGGACTGGTCCCCGTTAACCATCTCCCCATGCCAAGCATTCGAGTCTCCGCGATCAACGTCATTGACCACTCTGCGTCCTGGATGGGGCCCCTTATCCACTATTTGACAACCGGCGGGTTGCCAACAGATAAGGCTGCAGCCAGGAAGCTTCAGTAATGATAACTCTACAAAATAGAGTTATTTTACCACTTTTTATGTGCTAATTGTTGCTTAATTCTTGAGTTTTTAATTGATTTATTAAGTTTTTAAGTAATTTTGAATTTATTAGGTTTATTTTAATTTTATATATTTTTGTGTGTTTTTATAGTTATTTTGTTGTAATGTTGTTGTTAATTATTTGAATTATTATTGTTAAGTTAGTGGTAAAAAAATGTTGTAGTATTGAACTTAAATGTAAAATATAAATTAAGTTATAATTAATATTTTCAAAGAATTAAATTGATTTATTTTATAGTTCAAAATATTGTATTATGATTTATTTTATATTTATTTTGTAGGGAATTTATGCTCTTAAAAAGAAAGAAAAATGAATGCCAGTTCAGCCTTCCCTCCTCATTTGGGCCCAAGCCCAACAGTGCCTCCAATTCCTGCGCCAGCCCAGCCCAGCAAAGCAACCTTCACGCCAGCCAAGCTTCTCCAATTCGCTTCACCTCTTGATGCACCCAACCTGCCTCCAAGCACTCATCAAGTTCGGCCATCTCCACGTGTCCTCCACTCAGCCTTCACTTAGCACCAAGCAAAGCACAAAGCAGCCCAGGCCCAACGCCCCATATGCCATACGCCACCAGCACCTGCCACATCCCACAACCATTTTCTTCTTTATTTTTCTTGAGCCCATAAATAACTTAAGTGTACCATTTGTCCCCTTGTCCAAAAATACCACATTTTTACCCCACTTTCTACACATTTTACCCCAAAACATCATTA